>NC_140989.1:349534858-349939858 GCF_052327205.1 Somniosus microcephalus
GTCACGGAGTTGAAGTCTCCGAAAGCGGCCACGGTGCCCCGGGCCTCTTCCCCCGCGCATTCAGGAGGCGCGGGGAAGAGAGAGAGAGACAGACTGGGGGGGGGGGGGGGAAAGAGTTAGACGCCGCCGCGCTCCTGCTCCGCGGAGCTCCGTGCCGCCCACCGCCGCACCAGCCTTTACTAAGATGGCGGCGGTAGCGGCGCTCGGCTGAGGCCCGCCCCTCCAGCCTTCACAAAGGTGGCGGCGATCGGGGGCCGCTTGTTGACTGGGGCCGGGAGGTGCCTAGCTCGGGCGTGGGTGCGGAGGAGAGGCCGAGGCTTACCTGGAAAAACGGGGAAAGGTAGGAAAATTAATGAGATTAGATGAAAGATTTAGAAAGTAATTAACTTTTTAAAAAAACAATATGTGTTTTAAAAGCAACGTTTTTTTGAAAGACGCAGAAAGCGGGAAAAAGAAAGGAAAAGTTTGGAATCAAGATGGCGGTGACTCACCTCGGTTCAGAACGATAAGGCCCGCCCACACACGCACTGATTGGTCGACCGTCAGGTCACCAAAGTGTAGGATTGGTCAATCGTCCCGTCACTTGACCGTAGGAGGGCCCGGCCGCACGCGCCAGGAACCCGGCGTACGATTGGTCGACCTCGAGGTCACTCTGTCGCTAATGAGCAGATAATGAGATGCTAATGAGCGGAATTTTGAACGTTTTTCGGATACCGCGGGCGCGATTTTTGTCTGGCCGAAACGTAAATACGCTTACCACCGTTTCAGAAAGGTAAGCTTTCTTTCGACGTAACGCACGCGTAGGTACGCTCTATAACTTTCGAGCGCATAGCCGGACAGACGCACACGTGAGGACAGACAGACAGATAGACAGACAGAAAAAAGTATCCGTTTATATATATAGAGATACAGCACAGAAACAGGCCATTCGGCCCACCCAGTCCATGCCGCGTTTATGCTCCACACGAGCCTCCTCCCGTCTTTCCTCATCTAAATCTATCAGCATAACCCTCTATTCCCTTCTCCCTCATATGCTTGTCTAGCCTCCCCTTAAATGCATCTATACTATTGGCTTCAACCACTCCCTGTGGTAGCCAGTTCCACATTCTCCACACTCTTTGGGTAAATAAGTTTCCTCTGATTTCCCTATTGGATTTCTTGGTGACTCTTATATTGATGGCCTCTAGTTATGCTCTTCCCCACAAGTGGAAACATTCTCACTGTAACCATTCTATCAAAAATTTTCATAATTTTAAAGACCTCTATTGGGTCACCCCTCAGCCTTTTTTCAACAAAAAAAAAGTGACCCAGCCTGTTCATCCTTTCCTGATATGTATACCCTCGCATTTCTGGCATCATCCTTGTAAATCTTCGCTGCACCTCTCCAGTGCCTTTATATCCTTTTTATTATAATATGGCGACCAGAACTGTACGCAGTACTCGAAGTGTGGGCTAACCAAGATTCGATATAGGTTTAGCATAACTTCCCTACTTTTCAATTATATCCCTCTAGAGATAAACCCTAGTGCTTGGTTAGCTTTTTTTATGGCCTTGCTAACCTGTGTCGCAACTTTTAGTGATTTGTGTATTTGTCCTCCGAGATCCTTTTGTTCCTCTACCCCACCTAGACTCGGACACTCCAAGTATAGGTATACAAGATTGTTAAGATCATAAAAGGTTAACCCAGAATATTAAAATTAGGAGACACAGGTTTAAATGAGTAAATGATAATTTTAGAACAGATATAAGGGGGGAAAAAAATCACACAAAGAGTGATCAACAGGTGATATAAATTCCCAGATAATGGAAGAGTCGTGGAATTATTTAAGAAACAATTGGATGCTGCAATGGAACGACATTAGAATATCTCTGGATGGATGAAAGAAGATGGGCTGAATGGCCTTCCCCTTTCATATTTATCCTGTGATCTTGTGATGTGGTTGAGGTAAAAAATATGGTACCCTTGTTTAAAAAGGGAGAAAAGGATAGGCCGCGTAATTACAGGCCAATCAGCCTAACCTCGGTGGTGGGAAAATTATTTGAAAGAATTCTGAAGGACAGGATAAATCTTCATTTAGAAAGACATGGATTAATCAAGGATAGTCAACATAGATTTATTAAGGGAAGGTCGAGAAGACAAAGGCAAAAGTGAGCGCACGAAACAACATCCTGAATAAGCTCACTAACACAAGATGGAGAGCAAGCCCGAAAACATTGCGAACCAGTGCACTTGCTCTTTGCTATTCCACTGCCGAATACGCCTGCCCTGCATGGGAAAGGTCTACTCATGCCAAGAAGATGCATGCCGTTCTGAATGCAAGCTGCCGATTTATCACAGGTTGCTTAAAATCCAACAAACACCAACAGCCTATATATCCTGGCGGGTATCGCTCCCCCTAATATAAGAAGAACGGTAGCCAGCAAGAAAGAGCGACTCTGTCAAACATCAGATGAGAGGCACCCTCTGCACTGTCATACACCTACACCCAGCCGCCTAAAGTCAAGGAAGAGCTTCATGAACAGTGTTGTTCCATTACAATCAACCTCATCTGAAGCCCGCATCGCCTTGTGGAAAGACCAGCTCGCCAGTTTTGAACAACCCCCAGCGATGCACATTTTACCTGATGAAAGCCTTCCCCCAGGAGCTAATTGCAACTGGGCAATCTGGAAGTGCCTTAACAGACTTAGGACTGGTGTAGGTTGCTCAAAGGTGTCACTAAGCAAATGGGGATATTCAACCAGCCCGACAACATGTGAATGTGGAACTGAGGCACAGACTATGCAACATCTCCTGCAATGCCCATCGTTAGAGGAACCCTGCACTGTTGCAGATCTTGCCGAATCCAACAACAAAGTGCAAAAATGTGTCCAGTTCTGGCTGGGCTATGTATAGACTGTCCGTGGACACGATAAGAAGAAGAAGGGAAGGTCGTGTCTGACAAACTTGATTGAATTTTTTGAGGAGGTAACAAGGAGAGTAGATGAGGGTAGTGCGTTTGCTGTAGTGTATATGGACTTTAGCAAGGCTTTTGATAAGGTTCCACATGGCAGACTGGTCACGAAGTTAAAAGCCCATGGGATCCAGGGCAAAGTGTCAAGTTGGATTCAAAACTGGCTCGGAGACAGGAAGCAGAGGGTAATGGTTGATGGGTGTTTTTGTGACTGGAAGGCCGTTTCCAGTGGGGTTCCGCAGGGCTCAGTACTAGGTCCCTTGCATTTTGTATTATGTATCAATGATCTAGACTTGAATATAGGGGGTATGATTAAGAAGTTTGCAGATGATACTTGATGTGCCTTCAATAACCACAAAACTAGAAGTTATAGACTTAAACAAGTTGGCTTTTAATCACTAAGATCAGAGCTAACATCTCAACACACTGACTGGCTCACAGGAATGAGTCATACAGATCCTGGGATCTTTAAGTAAGAGAAGTCAGGGGCGGAGCCAAGAGCCAAGACCTGGAACCTTCCAGGTTAGTCAGGAAAGAGGAAGTGAAACTATACACCGTGTGGGGGAGGGTAATATACATGAGTGCAAAATGAATACAGGCAAGACAAGCAGATTTCATTACAATACTAAAATCGGCTGTGTGGTTGATACTGAAGGAGGAAGCTGTCGACTGCAGGAAGATATCAATAAATTGGTCAGGTGGGCAGAACAGTGGCAAATGGAATTCAATCCAGAGAAGTGTGAAGTAATGCATTGAGGGAGGGCTAACAAGGAAAGGGAATGCACATTAATTGGTAGGACACTGAGTAGTGTAGAGGAACAAAGGGACCTTGGAGTGCATGTCCACAGATCCCTGAAGGTAGCAGGCCAGGTAGATAAGGTGGTTAAGAAGGCATATGGAATGCTTGCCTTTCTTAGCCGTGGCATAGAATACAAGAGCAGGGGGGTCATGCTTCAACTATATAAAACACTAGTTAGGCCTCAGCTAGAGTACTGCGTGCAGTTCTGGTCACCACATTACAGGAAAGATGTGATTGCACTAGAGGGTACAGAGGAGATTTACAAGGATGTTGCCAGGAGTAGAGAATCTTAGCTATGAGGAAAGACTGAATAGGCTGGGTTTGTTTTCCTTGGAACCGAGGAGGCTGAGGGGAGGCCTTATTGAGGTGTATAAAATTATGAGGGGCCTAGATAAAGTGGATAGAAAGGACCTATTTCCCTTAGCAGAGGGGTCAAAAACCAGGGGGCACAGATTTAAAGTAATTGGTGGAAGGTTTAGAGGGGATTTGAGCGGAAATTTCTTCACCCAGAGGGTTGTGGGGGTCTGGAACTCTCTGCCTGAAAGGGTGGTAGAGGCAGGAACCCTAACCACATTTAAAAAGTACTCGGATGTGCACTTGGGATGCTCTAACCTGCAGGGCTACAGACCAAGAGCTGGGAAGTGGGATTAGGCTGGATAGCTCTTTGTTGGCTGGCGCGGACATGATGGGCCGAAATGGCCTCCTTCCATGCTGTAACTTTCTATGATTCTATGAAAAACATTTGCAATCCTAAAGGGGTCTCTGCAACTCACGATGCTGCACAGGTAGCACTACACCTCCAGTGAGAGATAAGTTGTTAGTGCACACTAAATAGGTGTAAATCCCACATTGTTTGTGCTGTTATGTGGTTGCAGTAGTATCTGTAACATTGTGCAGTGTATTATTGACCTCCATATGCTTTATCTTCATCTATGGAAAGAAAACATTAGGAGTGACATGAATCAGTCATTCATGAAAGAAAGACTTATGAAATAATACTGAGCGGCCTGCGGGTGGCGCTGCCCAGGGAGAGTATAAATACTCGGGCACGGGCCCAGCTTGCGCAGAACATTCTTAACAGGAACTAGTGAAGGACACAACTAGACCTCCATGTTGTAAAACAGTTGATTAAAGCTTTGTTTAATGCTTAGACCAAGTGCCTAGTAGTTTACTTACATCAGGGAGTGCATGACTAAACCCTCATAACCATGTCGACAATGAAATACAATATTTATAGACAGATTCAGAAAGGAATAACATCCATTTTTACAGTTACAAAATATGTTAATAGGTTTCAATATAATAAACTACTGACATGTTACATTGGGCTCGATATTAACACCCCCACCCCCATGACAGCGGGAGAGGAGCGTGGGGGGGGGGGGGGGTTTAAAAATATTTTAAACAGGGAACACATAAATATCGGGGCCATTAAGTCAGCTTACATTTAGATTAACTTATTACCATGCTGGAAGGAGGCTCACAGTTCAGAGTCTGCAACATCCTTTCAAGGGTAATCGCTTTGTCATCTTTAATTCTGATTCTCTCAGCTGTTTCACCTGCAGTGGGACTCCTAATGTTGCTCTCCTTGCTTGCTGGTTAAATGCAATCTTTGTGATCTCTTTGACTTTAGTAAAACATTTACATGCGTCATACAAGGTTGTTTTATTTCACAAGAGTACATTTAACACAAAACAATCTCCTTGATGCATGAGTTAGGAGGTTGAAATCTGTGCCAAAAATTGAGGCATTCCAGGCCATGGTCTTTTCGACCACCATGCCTACTTCATCTGGGATTCTTTGTTTATTTTGATGTAATGAATTATTTTCCTATCAACTCTGTCAATGGTATGCCATATAGTTAAAGTTAGCCATGTTGTGCAGACGCTTAATTCCGATTATGACCGGTCTCTGATGATTGGCTTGTTTAGTTTACTGTTGGTGGTAAGTTAATACTCAGTGGAGTTGAAAACAAAGCATGAAGAGCTTGGTGACCACAGTTACCACCAACTGCAATCCTGTCTAAAATACATTGACATCTGACAGTCTGAAAATAGAGCACTTGAAGACTCGAAGGCCCAGAAATTCGGGTCCCAACGCATGAGTACGCATGGGGTACTCATGCGTGGACCCGATGGAAGTGCCGGTTTCTTGCATGCACTGCGCATGCGCGGGAAACCGGCACTTCTGTTCCTCTGAACGAAGGGGTTCAGAGGTCGAACGCGTGCGCGCGGGAGTCTGCGCGTGCGCTTTGAACTTACGTTTTTTTTTACAGGTTTTTCCGTGTGAGTAAGTCTTTAGATTTTAGAAATGTAAATACCAGGCGTAAGGCCTGCATTTTAAAAGGTAAGTGGTCAATTAATTAAAATTGAAACATTTTTTCCACAGGTTTATTATTTTTAAATACTTTAAAGCAAGGTAAGTTTATTTTTAGCCCCGTTTTTTTATAAAATTATTTTTTCAAAAATTTAAATTATTGTTTAAAATAGTTATTTAATGTAATTTATAGTTTATTTAAAAAGTGTGATTTAAAAAAAAAATTATTTGAAGGTTTACTGTTATTTTGGGGCCCGTATATTCATAACTTTAGACAGGTCTTCCTGTCAATCTTATGAATGGGCTTTTCCCTCCTCTGATTGGCTGCCCATGGCTCACGTGATCCCAGGGGACGCATCGCACTAACTATGCCCCTGGGACACGCAAGCACAGCGCGCCAGGAGCTGGGCCAGGCCCCGGAGCGGAATTCCACGGGAGCCCAGAGTTCAACTGCCGGCGCGCAAGGTAAGTGCAGGTCGGGGGCTTGCACCCGCGGGAAGCCCCCGACCCGAATTTCTGGGCCTAAATAAACAAAGTAATTGTTTTCAGCTTTTCATTTCCTATTTACCTTAACAGATATCTTGTCCAAACTCCTGACAAGCCTTGCCCCAAAAAATTGAACCACATACAAAACCTATAGATAAAAGCTTTGATCATTCATCTGTGCAGTGTCTGTATACATGTGGACTACAGAATACAGGGAGTGTGTTCGAAATCATAATGGTATTGTAATCTGGAGTAGCATTTTTCTTAAAACTACTTCTTTTTACAAAGACTTTTCTGCATGCTCGCTGTGTATATGGTTTAAACTCATCATATGTATTAGAGTACAAAAGCAAAATACTGCGGATGCTGGAAATCTGAAATAAAAACAGAAAATGCTGGAAATACTCAGCAGGTCAGGCAGCATCTGTGGAGAGAGAAACAGAGTTAACATTTCAGGTTCTGACAAAAGGTCATCGACCTGAAACTTAACTCTGTTTCTCTCTCCACAGATGCTGCCTGCCCTGCTGAGTATTTCCAGCACTTTCTGTTTTTATATGTATTAGAGTACCTGCTTTCTATGGTATGGGCTCCATTTAACATCTGTGTGTACTTGTCCTTTGTTTGGGTTCTCGTCATGATAACTACTGTGGCTGTTGTATCAAACTGAAAGAAATTACAGAAAATATTTAAGAATTTAGAACATTCTTCATACATATAGATGCTGCATACTGTATGGCCTGCATTTTCTTGATCCCACCTCAACAGGACAGGTCTTCTTCCCACTGTTTTGACCCTTCCTGGGCTGGGGCCATTAGGTATTCATGGAAAGTTCCTGGGGGAGGGGGGTGGAATTCCTGCCAGCCCTAGGGTTGCCAACTCTTGTTGGATGTATTCCTGGAGGTTTGATTATATGACTTTGATCACATGACATCTGATGATATCACATTTGATCAGGTGACCATCTCCAGGACCAACCTGTTTATAATCTTTAAATTATTTAAAAATCTTTTGCAGGTGCATGTCACCTGTCCACAAGTCTTACTTCCTGTTACTCCAATTTCGGGTCACTCTTTTCTGTCAATACGGGTACTTGAGTTAATGTTTGCACTGTTGCTCTTTCATAGTGTTCTTGAAATCTTGCTAGAAACAGCAGAGGAAGTTTTCATAAACCCATTTAAGATTTTGCTACACAAAACAATCACAGGAATTCTTTCCCAGAGTGATTTTGCTTGTGCCTCAGTACTGTGTCCCCAAACATTTCTTGTGCAATTAAGTAACTCTGTACATAAAACAAAAAATGCTTTTTAAGACTCTTGGGAAGGATCAATATGTAGCAATACAAGGAGGATCACATTGGTCCAAGGCATGTTATTAAGAGGTATCACTGTACCAAATGCCACAACTGATCATAGGCAGTGTTGAATACAAGCCGAACAATGACACTTATCCCTCACAAGCATAAATACAATTGAACTGTTCTGCAGAAGTACAATTAACTTCCCAATACAAGCTGACAGCACTGCACAACTGAGCGAGCCAGACCCTCTTGCATCAGACTGGATTGCTATCAGTGCAAAGCACAAGTATAGAAGTAATTTTTCCACAAAATTAAATCAGTACCGTTCTTTGACAGATCAGATAAGAACAGGACTCAAGGCTACAGAAAGTGAGGAATGAAGAACAAAAACTTCGAGCTTCTCTCCCTTTCCCGAATGGCTGAAACTTGACATTGCTGCAAGGTATTGTCCCACACTGTCGGCTGTCTATTACTTCTTACTGCACGGACTTTAATTGCTTGAAATAGGCTTGGGTTTGATCTTTGAGTAGCTATTAGGGGACTTAGGTTTTATCTACCAATAGAAGTGCAGAATGCAGCTCTGGACTATAGAGGCACGCAGGTATGAACCAGCAGTAAAAAGTACTTTTCTCCAGGACTGCTAGCAGCAGTGCCAAGCAGATTGATCCTCAGTTCTGGAAGACTCTCAGCTAATCCAGGAGGGTTGGCAACCCTAGCCAGCCCTTCCCACTTCCATCCTCCTACACCAATGGAATAGCAGACCCAATGTTTGCGGCAGGGTTTCACGTCATTCAACACCACTCATAATTGAGAGTGGTAACACATATAGAGATCCGCTGGGAGGAACCCATATCCTAAAAGTCTGTGGTGCAGGACATCATCAGACCAGTAGACTATATCACGGGGGCACTTTGAAATAAAGTATTTTAATTACACAATACATAAATAGGTTAGAAAAAATTGTGGCATCCAGGATATGGGTTCACATCCACAGTTCCCCATACAGCAATATCATAGGCCGGGATTTTCTCCAGGGAGGCGGGTTGGGGGCGGGTGGGGCCTCCGAGGCGGGCAGGAAACCCGGGTTTCCTGCAGACCCTGCCGAATTTAACGGCAGGGCCTGATTTGCATGTGTAGCCTTGGATTCCCGCCCGCAGCCAGCCAGATTGAGAGGCTGGCTGGCTGTGGGCGGGTAGGCCTGCAGATGCGAGGGGTCATCCGGGGAGGGATTGTGGGAGGGGGTAGGGTGGGGGAGATTCAGGAATCGGCAGTAGGGAATCGTGGGTGTGTCAGGGGGGTCAGCAGTCGGGGATTGCGTGAGGGGGGTCGGCAGTCGAGGATCGCGGATGAGGGGGTCGGAGGGTCTGCAGTCAGGGATCGGCAGGGGGAGTTGCGGATCGGGGGGACGGCTGGAGGATCGGCGGGGAGGGTCGGTTGGGGATCGTCTGGGGGGGGCGGTAGTGAAGAGAGCGGGGCCGGCCACCAGAGGATTGTGGCCAGCCTCAGCATCATCTTTAGGGTGGGGGGGGGGGGAGGGTCCTCATGGTGGGGATCGGAGGCTTGGGGAGGCGATTGGAGGCCTCGTGAGGGGGTCTCCGATCACAGGTAAGGACCCTGGATCCAGGATTTAGGTGTAAAGCCACTTACCTCCTGGATGCAGCAGTCCCCACCTCGGTTTAACCGCCGGGTTTCATGAATTGTGTGAAACCCGTCCACATGCAATTAAATTCAAAATGGCGGTGAAAAAAGTGGCTTCCAGCCTCATTACAATATTTAAATTAGCGTACCGCCTCCTGGGAGCGGGTTGGTCACCCGTCCCTCGTGCTGCCCCCGTTAAAACTGGAAGTGGGCGGGTTGGAGGTGGGATCAGGTAAGGAATCTAATTTTTAACAATTTAACTGCCCCCACACTCCAAACACACCCGTTTTTTTAGGGGAAAATTCCAGCCATAATCTCAGCCAGGAAGATATGACAAGTAGAACCAGAGGGAGGAGATTTGAATTTTCTCCAATCAGTGGGAATGTAACGGGGAAGGGGTTAAAATTAAGCGTCTCCATTTCCCTCTCTCACTCCTGCCAACTTGCGATTTTAACGCTGCTGATTTTGGTGGCTGATGAGGCTCCCACTAGACTTCAGCAGGAGCCTGATTAACAAATGCGATTTGGGGTCCTTTGATGAATATAAGACCCTGATCGTGCGGTGTGTAAATACTGTACCGGCCTATTTTTTTCTTGCATTTTTCTATATATTTGCTTTTTAATGGATTGGGAGATTATGCAAGGGGTGCAAAGGGGACCAAAATGTTCTTGGAGCCCAAGGCCCCAAGAATTCGTAATCCAATAAACTTATTCTGTCATTCTATTAGATCAGCATTTTTTTGCCAAAGGGTTGGGGGCAGATTAGAGGTCTTAAGCAATAAAGAGGGGGCGCACACGTGACATGTATCTCGGAAGGAGGGCTCAGGAAAAAAAAAGTTTAGGAACCTCTGTATTAGATCATGGCTGGTCTGTACCTCAACCCCATTTACCTGCCTTTGCTTCATAAACCCTTGATACCCATAACTGACAAAAAAAATATTGATCTCAGTCTTGAAACTTTCAATTACCTAAAATCCATAGCCTTTTGGGGTGGGGAGTTCCAGATTCCACTTACACTGTGAAAAAATGCTTCTTGATATCACTCCTAACTGGCCTAGCTCTAATTTTAAGATTATGCCCCCTTGTTCTTGACGCTCCCACCAGAGGATATAGTTTCTCTGTATCTACCTTAATGAATCCCTTTATCATTTTAAACACCTCGATTAGATCATCCCTTTCTAAAACCTTCTAAACTCAAGGGAATACAAACCAAGTTTATGCAACTTGTCCTTATAATTTAACCCTTTATACCCCGGTATCATGCTGGTGAATCTGCGCTGTACCATCTCCACAGCCAGTACATCCTTCCTGAGATGCGGTGCCCAAAACTTAATGCAGTACTTCAGATGGGGTCTGACCAAGGCACTGCATAACTAAAGCATCACGTCCACATTTTTTAATTCCAACCTCCTTGAGATAAAGGCCAACATTAGCATTTTTGATTGCATTTTGTACATGTGCATTAGCTTTTAGTGATTTGTGTACAGGGACACCTAAATCCCTTTGCTCCACCATAGTTCCTAGTCGCTCCCCATTAATATATTACAATTTTTATTTCTCAGATCCAAAGTGGATGACCTCACATTGAACTCCACGTGCCTTAGTGAGCCTATGTCACTTTGTAACTTCCTTCTCCTAGCTATGCCTCCTAACAGTGTTATTGGCAAACATGGATATACAACTCTCTCTTCTTTAATCCAAGTCATTGATATCTATGGTGAAAAGTTGAGACCCCAGTACAGATCCCTGGAGAACACCATTTGTCACACCACTTCTATCATTCCTTATAGTCTACCTGAGGTCGGCCAGCTCGGCCCATCATTTGAAGTATATCAGTTTCACTGTATTCTTGAAACATTCCTCCTGCATAATGCATTGTGGATTTAATTACCACTAAGTGGGCTGGCAAGTTGACTCCCATAGCTAAAGTGCTAGTAGTAACTGTAACCAAATAATACAGAAACAAATGTCAGTCATAGCCTCAAAAATAGTTAAACTATAAACACAAATCAATACAACTTTTTAAAAAATTGTTTTTTGTCTAAATAACAGCACTAAAGACATCATTGAGGAAACTAGCTTGAGGAGTTGGTAGGTCTGATTTTCCTAGCACCTCTGCCCCAGTGGGGGACAGGCCCAGCTGCAGCCACTTTTAGTGCCCTAGGCCAATAACATGGCCCGGACGTATTCTTGGCACAAGCCACCCCCAGACAGGGGCTAGAACGGGAAAACAAGCAAGCAAAATGGAATGTAGCTGCAGGCCTGAGAGTGTCCTGTCCAACATTCAACAAAAAACACCAAAACAGACTAAAAGATCATTCATCTCATTTCTGTTTGCAGGACCTGGTTGTGCACAAATTAGCTGCAGTGTTTGTCTACAAAATAATTGTGACAGCTCTTCAAAAAGTAATTATTTGTGATGCACTTTGGGAAACTGTGAGGATGTGAAATATGTACGTCTTTCTTTCTAAGATGTTAGATTGGGTTAAATGGTCACAGATTTCACATTGCATCGCAAAAAGCATATGTCATTGTCAAAGACTGGCTATAGATCCCAGCGCCAGAAGATGAAGGCCTGTGAATCCAAGAAATTGGTCCTTGGGCCTCACCTAAATAATCATGGTGAGCTACCAGTACCTGTCTCAGCTCCACAGGCAGCTCGGCCGACTGATGAATTGAATTTCGGGCTGCCTGAGATGCTGTCAGCAGCCCTCGGGTAAGTCCCGAGGGGGGCTGTCCGTGGCTGTCAGAACTGCTGTGGATCCGGGAGGAGTACTCCTGCTCCTCTTGGCTCCACGTCAATGTTTAAAAAACTTACTTTAAAACTCAAAAATATGAAATCAGTTTAAAAACAAAACAAGCCGAACATGAAAAATAGCAACTGAAAACAGAAAATGCTGGAAATACTCAGCAGGTCAGGCAGCATCTGTGGAGAGAGAAACAGAGTTAACGTTTCAGGTCGATGAAAGTCACTTACAAAGTACTGGTAAATCTCCTACAGTGAAGGCAGCTTCAGTAGCTTTCCTATCAGACAGATCCATGCCAGCATGATGAAAACCAACTCCATATAGTAACTGATCTATTAAAATTCATACATAAATTTTATTTACAGAAAAATATTAACTACGTACATTTCTTTTATTCAGCCATTCAAAATATAAACAACTTACCTCTAAGCTTTGTATCCTTTATTGAGTTTGTATATTTTTGCAATCTATTGAGTTTAAAAGAGTTAGATACAAGAATAAATTCAGAAAATTATTTTTGTAACCAAGGAAAAAAGATTTTTTTTAAAAACATTTCAGGATTATTACATCTTAAATTTATTTAAAAAGTCTAAGTGCAGAGCTTTAAGTATAAGCTTCCTAGAAGTTCAATACTATTTAATATTGTAAGTTATGATGCAAAGAAAAGACACAGTAGTCATATTAGTCTACTGTATTCAAGATAGAAGATGTAGCATTGCATTGGCCCGGAATTTGCAGTTGTAATGATGGTGAAACTGTCAGCGTTCGCTGTCATTACACTGTAAAACTGACAGCAACTTCTGGAGTCTGCACATATGTATTTAAGCACTGACATCCTGAAGTTGCTGTTGGTGATATTCTGCTTCTACACAGGGTGCGCTGTTGCAGTCCTCGCAGATGGAAATCAATTAGAAATCACTGAATTGACATGAACTTTTTACGCTCTATTCTCGCTGTAAGAACCCTTGAAGAAGTTAATACAAAAGCAAAATACTGCGGATGCTGGACATCTGAAATACAAACAGAAAATGCTGGCAAGAGTTAAGCCTACTGAATGAGGTGTAACTGGCGTACTAAGTTATAATTACTGCTGAACAACCTCTCTGGCCCTGAAAAACTAATTTTATATTTGTGGAATATCACATTTTTCCATTGCATGATAAAAAAAATTAAAATAATAAAAAATAATTTTTATTTTATGTTTCTAAAGTTTATTTATGATATTTCAGCTTCTACCTTAATCCCATGTGTATGTCCCAATCTTTATTTCGCTTTCTGTAAAATTATAAAAAGCGAATGATAAAACCTGCTTGTCACTTTCCACTTTGCTATCCGTGAGAATTCTTCAATGTGACTGGCTGCTTAGCTTGACATCACTGTTGTTGGAGGCCAGAGAGCCCCTATAGATGGCGTCAGAATGAAATTAACATCAGGAAAGGTGAAATCCAAGCCACAGAGCCCACTAAATGTTTGTGGGCAGCTTTCTTCGAGGTCAGCGGCGAGCACCGTCACTTCACCACTGACGGCAAAATTCGGGCCATTATCTTTTACGGGAGTTAAAGGAACAATCCACCAACCCGACAATGGCTTTATCCTTGAGAGTTTATGTAATGCCTTCTTCACTCCCATACATTCCTTACCTTATTTCTAAGCAAAAAAATCCTTACAAGGGAAAAAATAATTGGGAAAAAACCCACAACTGCTTCTAGAACAAGTTGCATAAACCAATTACTCAGCATACAATATTCCATCTGTCTTATATCCAGTCAAAATACAAGATGTATAAAGAGAGTTTAGTTCAACAAAAAATTTAATTTTTTTGCCTCAAGTTTTGATCAAGTCAGTTTCTTTTTAGTACCTAATGTAGTCACTGTCTTAATACTAAGTATAACTAGTTTCAAAAGACAACATAGAATTATAAATGACTTCATGAAAATATATATATTTGTATTTGTTTACTATCTTATCACATCAAAATATCTCATAGTGCTGTACTGTAGTTTGAGATTTCTTTGAAGCTCAGGAACTTACAAGTTCACCATACCAAACTTCAAAGAGTCTATACTTCAATATGATTCAGGAGAAAAATATTACCTTTGCTTATGTTCCATAGTCATGACAAATTTAGCATCTTTTGCAAGCACAGATGCAGCCTGTTGCACACCTTTCCTTGTAGCACAAAACTAAAAGTTAAAAATGACCTTTAAATAACACATTACGGAATTATTGGTAAAAGAACTAAGAAGTGAATCAGAATTAAAAAGATGAATACCACCAGAGTAGGTTTCTGCTCAGAGTACGTCTGTATAACACTAGCCATTCTATAATTAAGAGATAAGTCAAATTTGAACTCAGTTTGAGTATTGGAGCAAGGAAATCCAAGAACAACTTTGCGGAGCTTTACTGGTCGATAGCTTTCATCTATCTTCATGGAAATTCCTGGTCCTTTTCCATCTGATAACCATTCTGCAATCTTAGACAGTAAAACAAAAGATGCACAAATACAGTAAAATGTTCATGGACATGGTGCAGAATGGTACTACTTTCTTTTTGGCATATCAATTTTATCTAGTATGATGTGAATACACTTACATCTTCAACATTAGGAATTGTTGCAGAAACTGCTACAAATCTCAAAGTTATATCATCAGGTTGATTCGACGCACGTGAGACAGCTGACTGAACGGTTTTCATTCTGCTGACTACAACTTCAAGGGTTGCACCACGACATTCATCTTTCACAACATGTACCTAGAATAAGAGGTATTTGCCACTTCAAAAAGTGGAAGTAGTACTAAAAATCCAATGGGAGTAAAATAACATGCAATTTCTTTAAAACATCTTTGCATACAAAATGTCCACAATTCCTTAGAAGATAAAAACATTGCTAATCCAGCTAAGAAACAGCAAGCTATAATTTCACAACATACTGACTTCAAAAAATATAAAATTTACTCGGTAAAATATATTCCTTTACCTCATCGATGAGGAAAAGCCGCACAAGCTGTACTAATGAATTATCTCTCCATTTTCTGGTCATGATGTCCCATTTTTCCTTAGAAAAAAATAATTAGAATCTGGGCAGAAAGGGTCAAACACACTTCTATATAAAGTGCACTATTATAACTTTTGATAGGAAAAGTTATACCCTTCTTGGAGTATTTTTAGTTTTGTCAAATGGGTGTGAATGAGTAACTTTCCCTATATTTCTTTGGGGATATGTTTGGCGTCCGCTTCGTGATTAATTGAATTTAGAAACTTATGCAAGAAATCTTTGTAGCAAACTCATATCCTATTACTCCACATTTGAACAGCAAGATCCTGCCCCAATATATTTTACAACTAGGAAATGTAAATACTGTATAGACATTGACAGTTTGTTTGTATAAGTTGTATTGAGAAACATGAGACTTCTAATTTAGCTAAATTTACAAATGTTTGCCTTCACTAAGTTACTGGTGCTTTGTTATGCTATTTTGTTCCGAGCAAAGGCAGAGATTTATGCAATACTGATGTCAAAAAGCACATTACAGGAAATAGGCCTTACTGGCATAGATTGCTGCGGGAGGTCAGAGAGCAAATAGCAGAGGCTCTAACCACAATCTTTCAAATATCCTTGAATGTGGAAGTTGTACCAGAGGACTGGAGCATTGTCAATGTAACACTTCTGTTCAAAAAGAGTGAAAGGGATAAAGCAGGTAACTATAGATTAGTTAGTCTAACTTTGGAGGTGGGTAAGCTTCTAGAGGCCGTAATATGACATAAAATTGATACTCACCTGGAAAGACACAGGTTAATCAAGGACAGGCAACATGGATTTGTAAAAGGTAAGTCATGTCTGACAAATTGAAGAGTTTTTTGAGGAAATAACAGATTGTATTGATAAAGGAAATGTTGTAGATATGGATTTTCAAAGGTGTTTGTCAAAGTGCCACTTAGGAAACTTGTTGATAAAATGAAGGCGTACACTATTAAAGGGAATGTGGCAGAATGGATAAGTTGGTTAAAGGACAGACTAGAAAAACTGGGCTCTTGTCATCATTACAATAAAGCAGGTTAAGAGGAGATCTAGTAGGGTATTCAAAATTATGAGAAGTAATCTGGAAAAACTATTTCTACTGATCTGTGAGTCAGCAAATAGAGGGCATAAATTTAAGATTATTACCAAAAGAACAAAGGGAGAGAATAGTTTTTTTTTGCTTCAGTTGTTAGGATATGGAATGCCCAACTGGAAACAGTAGTGGAAGCAGGATCTTTAATAGCTGTTAAAAGGGAAATGAATAAATATTTGAAAGAGAAAAAAATTAAAAAGGGTATGGAGAAAGTCCAGGTGAATGGGATTAAGTGGATCATTCCTACAGAGAGCCAGCGCAGGCACAATGAGTTGAATGGTTTCCTTCTGTACTGTAAATTTCTACAATTTGATAATGGCATTCTTGTATTTTCAGAGATTCTCCTAAGTGTTACTTGCTATTAACAATTTTATTCCGTTTCCTAGAATTGCCTTTAGCCATGCTCCAAAACATAAACTAGAAGTCCAGAACCAGGGGTCACAGTCTAAAGATAAGGGGTAAGCCATTTAGGAGTGAGATGAGGAGGAATTTCTTCACCCAGAGAGTGGTGAATCTGTGGAATTCTCTACCACAAAAGGCAGTTGAGTTCAATTCATTAAATATATTCAAGAAGGAGTTAGATATATTTCTTAAGGCTAAAGGGATCAAGGGGTATGGGGAGAAAGCAGGGACAGGGTGCTGAATTTGGATGATCAGCCATGATCTCATTAAATGGCGGAGCAGGATCGAGGGGCCGAATGGCCTACTCCTGCTCCTATCTTCTATGTTTCTATGCCTCTTAATGTGAAAACTGTAATGGGGAGAATGCTTTCTTTATCAGGTAGTTTCCATTTGGTTAACACTTCAAAAGTACTTAATTGACTGTAAAGTGCTTTGGGGCGTCCCGATGTCGTGAAAAGCACTATATAAAGGCAAATTCTTTCTTTAACAGTAATAAATGCTAGGGAAATAAATTGGTATTTTAACATTCAATTTAAAGAAACTTTCTCCTTCACAATTGCTGCTTCCAACACACTTCTACTGCAGTATACATCACATTTTTATATTTGTTTAATGTTTAGTATTGTTTACTCGGAATTATTCAGGACAGACACCTACAGGAGTAGTTATGATAATATGGGCATCTTGGATCTCAAAATAATCGTCCATCTCTGTGTCTCCAGTGAGCTCTTTGCAGTTCAGTCCGATAGGTCCAAACTTTTCTTTCCAATCTTCATGTCGCTGATTACATAAGGCTTTGATTGGAGCCACTAAGAAAATGAAAGATTCCATCACATATCTTCAAGGAAAGTCATGGAAACAAATTGGGCAAGCTTCCTCTAAAATTAACAGATGATGCACAATAAAAGGGTATGGAGAAAGTCCAGGTGAATTGGATTAAGTGGATAGTTCCTACAGAGAGCCAGCACAGGCACAATGGGTTGAATGGCTTCCTTCTGTTATTCACTTTCCCCTTCCATTAGATTCCATTACGTCTCACAAGGTGAGTTGATGACTTGCTCTAAGATTTCAGCCAATACGAGCTCTATAACCAGCTCTACAATATTGCTCACTGTATATTACTGTATCCACGTTGTAGCTCAGTTCAGTTCAAAATTATTCTCTAAATGACTTTCTTTACCCTAGTACAGATATACTTTCGGTTTTCAAATGGATTTTCAACCGGCTAAAGGCTGAAATATTACATTAATTTACTTCTGACTCTACAAATCAGCCATTTCAAAATGGAGTACGCCATGCCTGTTAGCAGCTGTTGTCTACAAATCACAGGATGCACATCAGGGCCTCTTGCGTGGAGAGAGAGAGAGAAAAACAGAGTTAACACTTCATCACTGGGAAGATGTTACAATTTGAACAGCTTTTAAGCAAATACGGAGCTAGGGGTCTGTGATTAAATGATAAAATGGGGTGATAATGGGACAAGAGACAAAAGATGGCTACAGAGGAGGTGTGGATGGTTATCGCAGAGGTGGGGGGGCAGGACGAAACATCTGGTAAAGAGGAGGGCTGGCGCGAGAAGGTGGGGAGACCCCAGGGGTCTGGACCAACCCACGAGCCCTGTACTGATAGGGGACCCCCCGCCCCCATGCACCAGCCCACACCCCCTCCACTTCCAGTGGCTCTGGTGCAACCATCCTCCATTACCAGCACCTGCTGTCAGAGAGGTTGGATAACAGGACAGTAAATACTTGGATTTTTTTAAGGGTTGAGTAAGCGCCTCGTTTGTGCTTTAGGCAAGTTGAACACAGGTCACCCAGCTCTCACTCACTCACTCACCTGCATCGTTTGTTGTTTCCGAAACTTTAGTGTCAGCCGTGGCTCAGTGGGTAGCACTCTCTCTTTCTCACCTCTCTAAATCAGTCCGGAGACTCGAGCCCCATAATCCAGGCCGACGCCCCCCAGTGTCAGTACTGAGGGAGCACTGCACTGTCGAGGGGCAGTACTGAGGGAGTACTGCACTGTCAGAGAGACAATACTGAGGGAGCACTGCACTGTTGGAGGGGCAGTACTGAGGCAGTGCTGCACTGTCGGAGGAGCAGTACTGAGGGAGCGCTGCATTGTCGGAGGGGTACTACTGATGGTGCTTGCGTCTGCGCACACTCGGAGGTCGAACTCCAAACACCTTCACCGAAGCATACGAGCATGGGCCTTACACTAAACATCCGTAAGACAAAGGTCCTCTACCAACCTGCCCCCGCCACACAGTGCTGCCCCCCGATTATCAAAATCCACGACAAGGCCTTGGACAACGTGGACCACTTTCCATACCGCGAGAGCCTACTGTCAACAAGGGCAGACGTCGACGACAAAGTCCAACACCGCCTTCAGTGTGCCAGTGCAGCCTTCGGTCGCCTAAGGAAGAGAGTGTTTGAAGACCAGGACCTCAAACCCGGCACTAAGCTCATGGTCTACAGGGCAGCAGTGATACCTGCCCTGCTGTATGCCTCAGAGACATGGACCATGTACAGCAGGCACCTCAAAGCACTGGAGAGGTACCACCAACGCTGCCTCCGCAAGATCCTGCAAATCCATTGGCAGGATAGGCGCACCAACGTCAGTGTTCTTGCTCAGGCCAACATCCCCAGCATCGAAGCTCTGACCACGCTCAATCAGCTCCGATGGACGGGTCACATTGTCCGCATGCCCGATACGAGACTCCCAAAACAAGCGCTCTACTCGGAGCTCCGGCAAGGCAAGAGAGCCCCAGGTGGGCAGAGGAAACGCTTCAAGGACACCCTCAAAGCCTCCTTGAAAAAGTGTAACATCCCCACCGACACCTGGGAATCCCTGGCCCAAGACCACACAAAGTGGAGGAGAAGCATCCGGGAAGGCGCCGAACACCTCGAGTCTCTTCGCCGGGAGCAAGCGGAAGCCAAGCGCAGGCAGCGCGAGGAGCGCACGTCAACCCAAGCACCCCACCCACCCGCCCCTTCAACCACCGTCTGCCCCACCTGTGACAGAGACTGTAGGTCCCGCATTGGACTAATCAGTCACCTGCGAGCTCATTTTTAATGTGGAAGCAAGTCATCCTTGGTTCCGAGGGACTGCCTAAGAAGAAGAGACTACTGAGGGAGTGCTGCACTGTTGGAGGTGCCGACTGTCCCCTCAGGTGGATGTAAAAGATCCCACGGCCACTATTGGAAGAAGAGGAGGGGAGTTCTCCCTGTTGTCCTGGGGCCAATATTTATCCCTCAATTAACATCACTAAAAAACAGATTATCTAGTCATTATCACATTGCTGTTTGTGGGAGCTTGTTGTGCACAAATTAGCTGCCACATTTCCTACATTACAACAGTAACTACGCTTCAAAAGTTCTTAATAGACTGTAAATGCTTTGGGACGTCCCAAGGTCATGAAATGCGCTGTATAAATGCAAAATCTTTCTTTCTTTTCTTTCTAACAAGTGCCAAAGAGGGCAAGTTTAATTACTTATTGCTACTGTAAAAATGGTCATGTTATAAGCTGTCAGATGAATCTATTCAGTGCATGAAAAAATATACAAAATTATTTCAATTTTTGTTTAAAATAACAATTTACCTTAGACTGGTGTACCAATGTACTATGCTATGGAATAATAGGAAACAATGGGTTCAGATCCAAGAGGCAAGTCCTTCATTTTGGTCCAGTAATTAAAGAGTAATAATTAGTAGAAACTATGTGGGTTTTTTACAGTGTGGAAGGAAATGTAATAAAAATGGCAGGCGAGTCAACCCAGCTTACTCTCGAGCTTCTTTTGTCAGCTGGTTGTAGAGCTTGTATTGGCTGAAACCTTAGAGCAAGTCACCAACTCACCTTCTGAGACATGTAATGGAACCTAACGGAAGGGGAAAGTAAATAACGTAAAATAGGGAGGGATGACATATACAAGTAAAATTTACCTTACAAATGTGATGTCAATTTCAGTGTGGTCAAGTCTGTTTTGAAACTTAGACTTGCAATCTGATTAAAGGATTAAACATGGAAGCATTTCTCAACAAGCTTAACTGAGTCTTTGATGTATATTATTTTTTTAAAGTTACTTACCAAACTACAATAACATTTAATTAGATAACATCCATGCTAATATTTAACTCTTCATCTAGGCTTCAAAGCTGTGCTATTTCTTATTAGTGTACAAACACACGTGTTTGTTTAAATACCTTTGTCTTCTATATTAATTGCAGCTTTACCCTGTTTAGAATAGATGGGCTAATGCCACCTTTAAAATAGCATATTGAAGACTTGTGCAAAAATGCATAAGCATTTGCATGCTAATATTGCATAATTTAAAGTCCTTCATCATGTTAACAAGAATCTGTCTACCCACACAGGTGTCCAGACACACGTAAACAATCAACTACCTTTATAGGAGGCTCGGTTAGAAATAAACAAAACCACAAACAGTTTATTTCTTCTGCAGCCTGCAGTGATGGAATAAATGGAAGTGAAGAGCTCTGTCCATGGTAAAATTAACCCCTGGAAAGAATACTTGATGATTATGGTAGGAGCAGTTGGTTGCACCCTTGCCTCGGAGTCAGAAGATTGTGGGTTCAAGCCCACTTCAGGATTTTAGCATAAGGTGATACTCCTGTGCAGTATCAAAGGAGTTTTGCGTTGTTCGAGGTGCCATCCTTCAGTTGAGATGTTAAACTGAGACCCATCTGCCAGTTCAGGTGGACTTTAAAGAACTCATGGGACTATTAAAAGAAGGGAGTTCTTCTGTTCTCGCCAGAATTTCTCACTCAACTAATACTAACTGGTCGTTCGTGGGAACTTTCTCTGCGCAAAATGAGTACTGCATTAGCCTACAAAACAGTCCCTGCACCTCAAAATAATTTGTTGTGTGAAGTGCTTTGAGATGTATCTGAGAGATGTAATAAGGTGCTTTATAAATGCAAATCATTCTTTCTCATAGGGGGTTGTAATAGTGCGATAGCAAAATACTGCAGATGCTGGAAATCCGAAATAACAACAGAAAATGCTGGAAAAACTCAGCAGGCCAGGCAACATCCGTGGAGAGAAATTAGAGTCGACGTTTCGGGTCAAAACCCTTTTTCAAAACTGGAAAGGAAATGAAATAGATCGAAGGCAGGGCTGCGATAGAACAAAAAGAAGTAAAGAGACATTAAGAGGTATTCAAAACCAGACGAGATGGTAATAGGACAAGTGGAGACAAAAGACAGCTCAGATTAGGTGTGAAGTGCACTGGCAGGGTGAGAGACAGCTGCCATGTGGGAGAGAGAGAAAAAAGGAAAGGGGGGGGGAGGGAAAACCCAAAACAAAGGGGTGGAAAAAATATATAAGTAAAAATGTAATAGGGGTTGTAAGTGTGGTTTGGCTGTATTTCTGCTGTCGTGAATCTTATTTACAACCGCTTCTATGTACAAATTACCATCGTGACATAAACCATTTTAGTAGTAGCTGCAGTAATAAATACGTTAGCTGAACTAACAATCAATAAATGGAAATACAGCATTATACTGTTTTTGTCTTGATTTTCTAAAATGGTAATGAAAAAACAAAATGTTCAGTCTTAGAATAAAATGAATCAAATAAGTCTTTATATTAAACTTACTGTATACAATTTTTATATTAGACCATGGCTTTGGAACTTCCATCAGTATTCTGACTATGGCTAGTTCAAATATTACAGTCTTTCCGGAACCAGTCGGGGAACAAATCACAAAGTTCTTCGCTGTATAAAGAAGCTAAAAAGAATCCATAAACTTTTAGACCTAGTTAATAAAATGGCTGATGACAAGAATCAATTTGACTTGCACAATATAGTTCGCAAGCTCAATATTTTGTTTTTACATGTGCCAATTTGAGCAGCTTATTCCCATTGTTGGCACATTTTTCTCCCTAACTAATAAAGTAGCTTGGTGCACAAGCACTATATTCTAGTACATCGTGCCACAGGATGGTACGGCACACAGTTGGGCCCCACAATTAATTTTTTCCGAATTCTATTTTGCAGATAATCTATATTCAGATTTCAACAAAATAAAGAGCATACAACAGAGGAAAAATTGGAATGCCTTTAAAGGAATAATAATAATAAAGGATAAATGCATACCAGTGAATCAGAAATCTCAGACTAAATAAGCATAACCTTAAATGGATAAATAAATAAATTAAAAGTGAAATAAAGAAGAAAATTGCCCTCTACAAATCTTGCAGGGAGAAAGGGGAAGGGGTTCACTTGGATGAATATAGAAAGATACCGAAACATGTTTAAAGAGTGGGTTTTCATAGTAAAAACAATGTTGGTCAGTACAGGATGTGTCCATTACTGGAAACAGTTCTCAATCACAGTGGTTCACACAATCTCCCTGCTTGTGTATCTACTCTCTCCCTGACACCCTCCTTATCATAGAATCATACAGCATAGAACAAGGCCATTCAGCCCATTGTGCCTGTGCCAGCTCTTTGAAAGAGCTATCCAATTAATTCCACTCCCCTGCTCTTTCCCCATATGCCTGCAAATTTGTCCTTTTTAAGTACTTTTCCTTTTTCTTCTCTTTCTCATCCTCTTCCTAGTTCCTCAGCAGGCCATTCCTTATTGGATGGCAAAATTGTACAGCATGAAGCAGACAGTTTTGGAGACTTTGGCTTGACTGTAAAATAGTAAAACTGAAGTCAATGGGAATTAGGGGGAAAACTCTCCAGTGGCTAGTCATACAACAACAACTTGTATTTATATAGCGCCTTTAATGTCGTAAAATGTCCCAAGGTGCTTCACAGGAGTATTAAAAGACAAAAAATTTGACACCGAGCCACATAAGGAGAAATTAGGGCAGGTGGCCAAAAGTTTGATCAAAGAGGTAGGTTTTAAGGAGCATCTTAAAGGAGGAAAGAGAGGTAACGAGGCCGAGGGGTTTAGGCAGGGAATTCCAGAGCTTAGGGGCTAGGCAGCTGAAGGCACAGCCACCAATGGTTGAGCGATTTATAATCAGGGATGCTCAAGAGAGCAGAATTAGAGGAGCGCAGATATCTCAGGGGGTTGTGGGGCTGAAGGAGATTACAGAGACAGGGAGGGGTGAGGCCATGGAAGGATTTGAAAACAAGGATGAGAATTTTGAAATCGAGGCATTACTTAACTGGGAGCCAATGTAGGTCAGCAAGCACAGGGGTGATGGGTGAATGGGACTTGGTGTGAGTTAGGACACTGGCAACCGTGTTTTGGATGACCTAAAGTTTGCATAGGGTGGAATGTGGGAGGCCAGCCAGGAGTGCGTTGGAATAGTCATGTCTAGAGGTAACAAAGGCATGGATGAGGGTTTCAGCAGCAGATGAGCTGAGGCAAGGGCGGAGACAGGCGATGTTACGGAGGTGGAAGTAGGCGGTCTTTGTTATGCTGTGGATATGTGGTCGGAAGCTCATTTTAGGGTCAAATATGATACCAAGGTTGCGAACAGTGTGGTTCAGCCTCAGACAGATGTTAGGGAGAAGGATGGAGTTACTGACTAGGGAACAGAGTTCGTGGCGGGGACCGGAAACAATGGAGAAAATTTCTGCTCATCCAGAACTGGAGGTCGGACAAGCAGTCTGACAATTTAGAGACCGTGGAGGGGTTGAGAGAAGTAGTAGTGAGGTAGAGCTGGGTGTCGTCAGCATACATGTGGAAACTGACGCTGTGTTTTCGGATGATACCTAGCACAAAGGAAGATGGTTGTGGTTGTAGAATTCCAATCATCTCAGCCTTCGGACATCACTGCAGGAGTTCCTCAGGGCAGCGTCATTAGCCCAACTATCTTCAGCGGCTTGATCAATGACCTTCCTCCATCATAAGCTGAGAAGTGGGCCTGTTCGCTGATAATTGCAGTGTTCAGCTAAATTCACAATTCCTGAGATAATGAAGCAGACCATGACCGCATGTAGCAAGACCGGGACAACATGCAGGCTTGGGATGATAAGCAGCCAAAACCCCCACCATCAACATCTTGGGGGTTGCCATTGACCAGAAACTTAACTGGACCAGCTACATAAATGCTGTGGCTACTACAAGCGGTCAGAGGCTGGGTATTCTGTGGTGAGTGGCTCACCTCCTGATTCCCCAAAGCCACTCCACCACCTACAAAGCACAAGTCAGGAGTGTGATGGAATACTCTCCACTTGCCTGGATGGGTCCAGCTGCAGCAACACTCAAGAAGCTCGACACCATCCAGGACAAAGCATTCCGTTTGATCGGCAGCCCATCCACCCCTTTAAACATCCACTCACTCCATCAACGCTGCGTCATGGCTGCAGTGTGTACCATCCACAGGATGCACTGCAGCAACTCGCCAAAGCTTCTTCAACAACAATTCCCAAACCCGCGACCTCCACCACCTAGAAGGACAAGGGCAGCTAGTGGATGAGAACACCATCATCTCCAAGTTCCCCTCGAAGTCACACACCATCCTGATTTGGACATATATTGCCGATCCTTCATTGTTGCTAGGTCAAAATCCTGGAACTCTCTACCTAACAGCACCATGGGAGTATCTTCACCACACGGACTACAATGGTTCAAGAAGAAGGCTCACCATTACCTTCTCAAGGGTAACTAATGCTGGTCTTGCTAGCGACACTCATATCTCGAGAATGAATTTTAAAAACTTGGCCCATGGAATTAATTCCTGTAATATGTTTTCTTTCCCATCTCGGCATGTATAATCTGATTTTCATAATCCTGTTATTTTTCCTTCTACCACCTTACTTGCTACATCCTTGCTAACATTTCTTTGTATTAGTACAGTGTTTTTGGCATCTTACATAACAACTATTTTGTTTCATGTCCATATATGTTTTGCGCTGCACCACTTTGACTCTATCTGTGACTTCCTGTTATGTTTGCTGTCTGCTTTATATTGCTGGGAATTATCCTCAGCCATCCAGTCTTAAAGCCATTCTATAACAGTGGTAATCAGTGCCTCCAAGGCCTGGGTTGTAAAAATGGGCTGTTTGAATTTGCTGTTGATCCATTTCTCACAAACACTGCACACTCCACAGCTAGATTAACAAACTTTTCAACATTTATACCAGTAAAGTGATTTGTTAGCTGCTTGAGAAGTGTTAAAAGATTAATACGTAGGAGTGTCGTAATTGATGGCTTTTTTCATTCCCGTTAATGAAATAGCTTTCTCGGGAATCTCATGTTTCTAAATTATGTGTTTTTGCAACATTGTTAGCAAGTTGTTAAATTTTGAAAAGCATCATTCTGTCCTACACCCACTTAGCTATTAGTGTTACTCTTACTTTTGTGCTTCTCCCACATATATACACATATACATTTTCTAACAAGCCTTTAATTTGAAGAAAGGCAGCATTATTAGACAATGAATTACAGTACATACATCGTCTAATGCTTTGGACTGTATGTAGTTGAAATAAGGAAATTCTTTGAAAACATTTCTGAATTGTGCAGCTTTGTACAAGCTTGTTAAGGACCAAATCAATACCATTTCAATTACAGCATTTAGCAACTAGTATGTCATTAAAAAGTGTAATAATTAAATAGAAAGTTTAACTATGCGCACTCTCTGTTCTAGTCTCAACATATCCAGTTTTCTACAGCAAGTAACCATTTTAAAAATAGAATAATGTTATAGCATGTGCAGCTCTTGCCATCTAGTGGCAAGGCTTTCCTCAAGAAACAGGAAAGCTTGTATGGTGCATTACCATTATGGGGCCCTGCTATAGCTCTAGTTTTTAAGACTATTCTAAGTCATCTTGTGATCTTTTCATGTATTTTTTGGAATGGCTCCACGCAGGAGTCTTTTCACCTTATTACAATGTACATACTGCTTGGCTTCTTACAGCTGTTATGCATGTTTTGCTTCAAAAAATTATTCTAAAACCAAAGAAAAGAATGATAAGCCTAGTTATTTCTGTTTTGAGCCAAAGAATACAATAGCTTAGTTTTAACAAATTAATCACTTTCATTTGATTATTAACAACTAGCTGAAAGGATACGAATTTCAGTAACAGCCCTCAGAGTTCCTGAACTCCTGCCTGTTGCATCTATAAGAAAATTACAAATCTATAATGAATCAAGAAAAACTGGATAGTATTTCAGTTGTTATTTTGTTGCAAGTTATTTTTGCACAAATGCATTCATTTTTTTGTCCAATTTGCTTCTTCCTTTTTCTTTAATTTCTTTTCCTGAGGGGGTTGGCTCATCCGGAGGTATATTTGCTGAAGGCCTTTGGTAATTTACCATGCGGCTATTCTTTTTGTTTAAGTTTTACAGTGTGCGTTGATGAACTATTCACAGCTGAGTCCAATATTATACTCAGCCAATATCTATACAGAATTATTTTCTAACAGGGGTTTCTGCAAAATGATCAGGAGCAGGAATTAAGACGCTACATAAATGCAAATTCATTCTTTTCTTAATTCTTTCAACTCACATTTACTAAAGTGCATAGATCATGAGCTATGTCATAAACCAAGAGCTGGAATAGGCAGTGCGTAGCTACCAAACTACATTTTCTTATCTTATAATTCTTGTATATGCACATAACTAGGAAGATCAGAGCACAGAAATAATAGAATGTGTACCAGTTGTAGAAAAAACATGATTGCTGATATTTGTCAATCGTTGTTATAGAATACTTTACTAACCTTTATGAACCAACATTTTGTGTTGTTTAAGTGTGAACATTTTTTTTGGATATTTTCAGAATGAGTTAGCTGTTCATGCAACACCTCCACCTCAAACAATTCCCTGTCCTCTCACTAGGCAGTTTAGTCTCCCCCCAACCACTTGGTGTTAGCTTCAAACTGCCCTGGCACCTGGTATCTGTCTCAAACCCCTCCCTCTCCATCAACTAGCTAAAAGCACATTTCCTTCAGTTCCTACCTCACACCATCACTGATGCTATTTCCTCTTAGTCTTGCTCTTTCAATGTCAGGAAGCCGACTTATCCTGGCATTATCACTTTCATTGGTGCTGAGGATGCTGAGAAGGAATTACTCCCATAGCACATCCTGCTGGTGCAACAGCAAGATTAAACAAAAATAGCTGGAGTGATATGCGAAAAGGCAGGAAAAACTGGGGTTTCAAAATTGCATACAGCACTTTTCAGGCTGCATGGAAACAAAAAATAAAGGGAAATGGGGTGGGAAGGCTTATCACCGAATCCCATGGAACTATTTCCTCCTTCCCGCCTAGCAGGAATTGTAGATACCTGCCCTCCCCACCACCGCGACCATTCCACCAGGTTCAATGACTGTAGGTGCTGGGCACAGGAAACCAGCCAATTTCTCCACTTTCTGCCTACTACTGTCCCTGGGGACGACCAGGAGAAAAAGGGTTGTATACCCTGGGGCACAGACAGCAAGCCTGCTAGTGCCAATGTTGGAGGGAGAAGGCTTAGTAGTGAGCACTTTTTCCTTTTTGGCCTCTAGAGGACCAAAAGCCTAATAAGAACCTCTTCTCCAGATGTGTCAAAGAAACTTTGAGGTGCTTCTGCCCTTATAATGACCCCTCATCCTCTGTGAGGCAGTACAATGGGTGTGCCATTGTAATATTGTTGAATTTTGTTGGGGAGCACCAGGAATCCCACCCTGCGGAGGAAACTAGTTAACTTCAGTGAAACTGGGATCACGATGGGACTAGGATGGTGGGCAGAATCCTGCAAGAGGGAAATCCAGCCCTGGACTCATTAGCCTTGAAAGCAGGAAAATGAATGCGGACTAAATGAGGTTTAAAAGATATTAAAATAAATAGAAATGGTTAATTCAGCTATTTCAAGTTGAACGATGAAGGACTGACAGGACTTTTCAACCTCCAAAACCAGCCATAATTTTCTCCTGACATTGCATCATTCATTACTGGTGCCTTCACTATAGAGTAAAAATACTTAATTGGAGGAAGGCCAATTTCAGTGGGATGAGAACGGATCTGGCCCGGGTAAATTGGAATCAAAGACTGGCAGGCAAAGCTGTAATGGAACAATGGGTTGCCTTTAAAGAGGAAATAGTTCGGAAAGGTAGGGCAACAAAAGTCAGAACTCCCTGGATGACCAAAGAGATAGAGAGTAAGATGAAGCAGAAAAAGAGCACATATGACAGATGTCAGGTTGAGAATACATCTGAGAATCAGGCTAAATATAGAAAGTTCAGAGAAGAAGTGGAAAAGAAAATAAGAGGGGCAAAGAGAGGGTATGAGAATAGAATGGCAGCTAACATAAAAGATAATCTAAAAGTCTTCTCTATGCATATAAATAGTAAACAGGCAGCAAGAGGAGGTGCAGGGCGGATTAGGGACCAAAAAGGAGACCTACGCATGGATGCAGAGGGTATGGCTGAGGTACTAAATAAGTACTTTGTATCTGTCTTCACCAAGGAACAGGATGCTGCCATAGGCATAGTAAAGGAAGTAGAGGAGATACTGGATGGGATAAGAATTGATAAAGATGAGGTACTAGAAAGGTTGACTGTACTTAAAAGTAGATAAGTTACCAGGACCAGATGGAATGCATTCTAGGATGCTGAGGGAAGTGAAGGAAGAAATCGTAGAGGTACTGGCCATAATCTTCCAATCCTCCTTAGAAACGGGGGTGGTGCCAGAGGACTGGAGAATTGCAAATGTTACACCCTTGTTCAAAATAGGGTGTAAATATAAACCCAGCAACTATGGGCCGGTCAGTTTAACCTCAGTAGTGGGGAAGCTTTTAGAAACAATAATCAGGGACAAAATTAACAGTCACTTGCACAAGTATGGATTAATTAAGCAAGCCAGCGCAGATTTGTTAAAGGCAAATCGTGTTTAACCAACTCGATTGAGTTTTTTAATGAGGTAACAGAGAGGGTTGATGAGGGCAATGTGGTTGACGTGGTGTACGTAGATTTCCAAAAGGCTTTCGACAAAGTGCCACATAATAGGCTTGCCAGCAAAGTTGAAGCCCATGGAATAAAAGGGACAGTGGCAGCATGGAAACAAAATTGGCTAAGTGACAGGAAACAGAGAGTAGTGGTGAATGGTTGTTTTTCGGACTGGAGGAAGATATACATTGGTGCTCCCCTGGGGTCGGTACGAGTACCACTGCTTTTCTTGATATATTAATGACTTGGATGTGGGTGTGCATGGCACAATTTCAAAATCTGCAGGTGACACAAAACTTGGAAGTATAGTGAACAGTGAGGAGGATAGTGATAGACTTCAAGAGGACATAGACAGGCTGGTGGAATGGGCGGACATGTGGCAGATTAAATTTAATGCAGAAAAGTGTGAAGTGATACATTTTGGTAGAAAGAATGAGGAGAGCAAATATAAAATAAAGGGTACAATTCTAAAGTGGGTGCATGAACAGAGAGACCTGGGGGTATATGTGCACAAATCCTTGAAGCTGGCAGGGCAGGGTGAGAAAACAGTTAAAAAAGCTTATGGGATCCTGGGCTTCAGGAATAGAGGTATAGAGTGCAAAAGTGTGGAAATTATGATAAACCTGTATAAAACACCGGTTCGGCCTCAACTGGAGTATTGTGTCCAATTCTGGGCATCGCACTTTAGGAAGGATGTGAAGACCTTAGAGAGGGTACAGAAAAGATTTACGAGAATGATTCCAGGGATGAGGGGCTTCAGTTACGTGGATGGACTGGAGAAGCTGGGGTTGTTCTCCTTAGAGCAGAGAAGATTGAGAGGAGATTTGACAGAGGTGTTCAATATCATGAGGGGTCTGGACAGAGTAGAGAGAGATAAACTGTTCCCATTGGCGGAAGGGTCAAGAACCAGAGGACACAGATTTAAGGTGATTGGCAAAAGAACCAAAGTCGACATAAGAAAAAACTTTTTTACTCAGCGAGTGGTTAGGATCTGGAATGCACTGCTTGAAAGGGTGGTGGAGGCAGACTCGAGCACGGCTTTCAAAAAGGAGTTGGATAAGTAACTGAAGAAAAAAATTTGCAGGGCTACGGGGAAAGGGCGAGGGAGTGGGACTAGCTGAGGTGCTCTTGCAGAGAGCCGGCACGGGCTCGACGGGCCGAATGGCCTTCTTCCGTGCTGTAACCATTCTATGATTCTATAAGTCACAAAGGGTGAAAAATTTGGCCAATTATATCTGCTATAATAATATTGCTTACCTTTTACATTAAGCGATTGTGGCATCATGGGAAGTACATGTGCTTTTTTCAGAAACTGAGCATCAATCTGATGCTTCTGTTTGGTATGGTCTGTTAAACCATACTCACTGTGCTTTTCAGCAAAATTTCTAAAATCATATTCTTCATCATGTAACAGGGAGTTCTCAAGAAAAGGTGGGCAGTTAACAATTGTTGGATGATTTGCTGCTTTGGTTGGCATCGGCATTTTAAATAATCTATAAGAAAAGAGAGAAGTACATTTAAAAGTGTCAAATATTTCAGATCTTAGAAAACATTATTTTGATTTAGCTAATGAATACAATGAGGTTATTTATCAAACTTTTAAAAATAGCAGTAAAACAATTTCAAGTATTTTTTCTGGTTTTAGATGTGTAGATAAAAAGATCAATGGTGAAAGCTTCGGTTTAGTACTTTGAAGAAAAATCTATTTACCTGGGGCCGGAGATAGAGAGGGGAGTAGAGGGTGGTGGAAAGTATGATTTACGGACGGGAAACCCGGAAGTGTGGATTTCCCGCATATTCTGCAGAAATTAACCACAGGACGTCTTTTAAATTTTTTTCAACAGGTTTCCCGCCTGACAGCCAGCCAGATTGACAGATGGAGAGCGGATGTCAGGTAAGTCTGACATCACGGGGGGTGGGTGGTCGGACGTCGCGGTGGGGGGGAGGGGGGTAGATGAGGTTCAGTTGATCGTGGGGGGGTCAGACACTGCGTGGAGGGTCAGACAGCGTGGAGGGTGAATCAGACATCACGGAGGGCGGTGGGAGGTTAGTCGGTCGATCGCGTGGAGGTAAGCTTTTTGGGCCTGGGGGAAACACTCCTGCTCCATCTAGCCCACAAGCAGTGCAATAAATGTACTTACCTCAAGTAGATAACTGGACCAGGACACAAAGATGTAACTTGGTCCCCATTTTCAAATCATACATTCTGTCCTTATTTTTATGTTCCATTATAAACTCCTATGTCAACATTTATAATGGAAACTGTCTTTGTAAACTCATCGAGTTGTAATTATACCCTACTGCCAGTGGTGGTGTTGCGACACCTCCACATTGGGGGGGAGGGGGTGCGGAGATGGAACAGTGTAATTACCATGTTTACATAAGCAGTTTCCATTATGAATGTGGCCCTGCTCCGCCTGCAAGAGTACAAATGCGAGGAACCAGAATCCAAGGCCAGAGACAGGGTCATTTGCCCTGGAACCTGCAGGGCACACAACGGAGACTGCCCTGGCTCGAGCCGATCGCTCTTGTAAGGCAGTGTAGAGTCCTTCAGAGGTCCAACAGGGCCGAAGAAAAAATATTTGTTTTCACTCTGAGGAAGATAATTGATCCACTCTGGTATTTACTCTAGTGAAGGAATGGAGCTTTTGAAGCCCTCAAAGGGACTTATACCAGGTTTCAACATGAGTGAATTACGCTGAGGCCCTCCAAGGGTGCAAAGTGAGAAATTTTACAGGGAATCTCAGAAACTTCCCCTAACACACACCCTTGATGTGGGGGGCAGGTGGAAGATCTGCCCACAACCCACGTCAATTGAAATGTAATGATCTAGTCCAAATGAAGTGGACTCCCAAGTCCTCCATGGTGTAAATGGAACTTATGGCCTCTCCTTTTCAGGGCCAAGAGAAATGAGCCTTGTTTTAAATTTATTTTCCTGATTTATTTCCTTCCCATTGAAAACTCCTTGATGGAATACAGTTTTGTGGATCTCAAATGCCCTCAGGGACCTCACTCAAGTGGCCATTATACATCTGTAAGCTTTTTTTTTCGTTCATGGGATGTGAGCGTCACTGGCAAGGCCAGCACTTATTGCCCATCCCTAGTTGCCCTTCAAAAGGTGGTGGTGAGCCGCCTTCTTGAACCGCTGCAGTCCGTGTGGTGAAGGTACTCCCACAGTGCTGTTATGGAGGGAGTTCCAGGATTTTGACCCATTATCTGAGGAAGGACATACTTGCCTTAGAGGCGGTGCAATGAAGGTTCACTAGATTGATCCCTGGGATGAGAGGGTTGTCCTGTGAGGAGTGATTGAGTAGATTGGGCCTATACTCTCTGGAGTTTAGAAGGATGAGAAGTGATCTCATTGAAACATATAAGATTCTGAGTAGGGAAGTCTTGCTACAACTGCACAGGGCATTGGTGAGACCATACCTAGAGTACTGCGTACAGTTTTGGTCTCCTTATTTAAGGAGGGATATTCTTGCATTGGAGGCAGTTCAGAGAAGGTTCACTAGGTTGATTCCCGGGATGAAGGGGTTGTCTTATGAGGAAAGGTTGAGCCTATACTCACTGGAGTTTAGAAGAATGAGAGGTGATCTTATTAAAACATATGAGGAGGAGAAATTCGGTATCGCCCCGTTTGGAGCGCAATTATCGGCCGGGCGCAAAGTTTAGCGCCTGCCGCTAATTATCACCTCCAACCGCAAACTTGGCTTCTATCGCCCCTGGAGGGGATTGGAGCGCTAAATCAGGCGCTACACACCTCTCTTAAGGTGCTAACGCTGACGAGCGAGGCGCTACCTCAGAGCGCTGGCGAAGCTCATGTGATGTCAGTCAGCAATGGAACACAGACACACTGGCGCCAGCCAGTTCTTAAAGGGGAGGGTCGATCTTGCTCTCCATCCACACCCTGCTCATTGCAGCCTTGAATCTCGGCCTGGAGAGACCTGTACATTAAATCAGCTGGAAAGAACAATGGAGAGGCCCAGGGAAAGAACTCAGAGTGCAGCCCCCATAGTCTCTTCTAAATTGATGCAAGGAAGGTCAAATCAAAATGAACCTGCAAAGTGCAGCTCAGTACCCAAAACTCCTTCACACAGCGTTGAATCTCTCCAGAAGTCTCCCTCTCTCTCAGAATGCGTGGTGCAAAAATGTCGCCAACAAAAAAAGGTAGGAAGCGGTCGCCTTTAAATAGTGCTCCCCCAGTCTCTTCCCGGCTGCAAAACGCTCCCCTCTACCTGTCGTTGCTAGCAGCAGGTGGAAAGGTAGAGGGCACCACTCAATATCCGGTCAGGGGCGCTACCGGGGCGTTGCATGCTCGACTGGCGTCTGGTCAATTTCGCGAGCGGCGCAAACATTGCTGCGCCCGAGCGCTAGTTGCTTTGTGCCCCATTAGCACCCTTTTAGGGCCCTCTTAGGGCGCTAATGGGAGGCGCAGAGCAACCAAATTTTTCCCCCCATAAGATTCTGAGGGGGCTTGACAGCGTAGATGCTGAGAGGCTGATTCCACTCGTGGAGGAATCTAGAACTAGGGGTCATAGTTTCAGAATAAGGGGTCACCCATTTAAGATGGAGAGGAGGAATTTCTTCTCTCAGAGAGTTGTGAATCTCTGGAATTCTCTACCCCAGAGAGCTGTGGAGGCAGATTCAATGAATATCTTCAAGGTGGAGATAGACAGATTTTTGAACTACAGGGAAGTCAAGGGTTATGGTGAACAGGCAGAAAAGTGGAATGAGGCCAAGATCAGATCAACCATGATCTTATTGAAGGGCGGAGCAGGCTCGAGGGGCCGAATGGCCTACTCCTGCTCCTATTTCCTATGTTCTTATGAGGGGGATTGGCAGGGTAGATGCTGAGAGGTTGTTTCCCCTGGCTGGAGAGTCTAGAACTAGAGGGCATAGTCTCAGGATAAGGGGTTGGCCATTTAACACTGGGATGAGGAGGAATTTCTTTATTCAGAGAGTTTTGAATCTTGGCATTCTCTACCCCAAAGGGCTGTGGATGCTGAGTCACTGAGTATATTCAAGGCTGAGAGAGATAGATTTTTGGACTCTAGGGGAATCAAGGGATATGGGGATCGGGCAGGAAAGTGGAGTTGAGGCCGAAGATCAGCCATGATCTTATTGAAGGGCGGAGCAGGCTCGAAGGGCCATACAGCCTACTCCTGCTCCTAATTCTTACGTTCTTATATTACACCCCCACCCCAAATTTTATGTCAATGGAAAGTAAAAATAAGGCGGGATGTAAAACGGTCAGCCACTCCGATCTCGTCAGTTGGGTCAAGTTAAAATTACCCCCCCACCCCCGTCTCTTAATCATCACCATGACTGATTGAATTGCTTATTTGGGCTTTCCCTCAAAACTAAGCTTGCTTGTAAGAAGTCAGGTCTGTACTGACGCACACTTCCTAATCAAAAACTCTTTCCTTTGGAAATTTGATTCCAGAGTGGTACAATCATTGTCAGATCTTGCTGCAGAAAAACACAGGGAGCTCTGCATAATACAAAATGAAGAAGATTACCTTTTTCTGAACAAAGAGTTAGCACTTTCATCCTTCTCCTCAGGGTTATGATGTGAAGTACTAAGACAATTCAAATTATCAAATGTCTCTTCATGCTGATGTCTGCTGTGACCTTTACTGTTGTCATTTAACAGGATGGTTGAAGGAATAGAACTGTCACTTCTGAACCTAAACTGAGATTGATCTTTTAGGGAGTTATTTAACCCTATTTCAAATGTTTTACGTTTGATTGGGGTATGCATATATTGGCAATCAAAAACCATTTGTGACTGGCATTCATTTTCAGTTTTCTTCTTTAAAGGTGGCACAAATTTCTTCTGTGACTGATTGATGCCTGCAAAAATAAAGCATAAAGTAAAACACACCGTCTGATAGGACAATCAGTAAATCAGGATCAAAAAGATTTCACTGAGTAAAAAAATAGAAAATGTTCTTAGTAAAATTAGTAGAATAATATCATTTAAAAAGTTTGATACAATACATCCAGTTTTGGCGCCAGTGCAGTGAATTTTCCATTTAATCAGTATGTAAAGATTAAGCAACAACAAACAAGCATTCGCAGTTAACATATTTTCTCCACACTATTATGATTCAGGTCCAAGCTTCGGTGCTGGCTGATGACTCAAATCTGGGGTTCAACTGATAGTTCTATCAGAAAGCGCAGTGGAAGTAGGGTTCATAATAGCTTTTAAGGGTAATTAAAACATTTAAGGGTTATGGGGAAGAGGGCAGGGGAATGACATTAAGTGGATTGCTCTTTCAGAAAGCCAATGCAGGCATCATGGGCCTAATGGCTTCTTTCTATACTGTAAAATTCTGTGATTCTTTCATTCTATATTTTTTTGATACAGTGGGAATATGATGTTGTGGCAATAATGGAGACCGGGCAGCAGACGCATGGGAACATCACCACCTACAAGTTCCCCTCCAAGCCACACACCATCCTGACTTGGACCTGTATTGCCGTTCCTTCACTGTCGCTGGGCCAAAATCCTGGAACTCCCTCCCTAACAGCATTGTGAGTGTACCTACACCATATGGACTGCAGCGGTTCAAGAAGGTGGCTCACCACCATCTTCTCCAGGGCAATTAGGGATGGGCACTAAATGCAGGCCTAGCCAGCCAGCGGCGCCCACATCCCATCAATGAATAAAATTTTAAAAAGGGCAGGATTGGGTATTAAATATTCCTGGATATAAGGTGTTCCGGAAAGATAGGTGGGGTGGCAATATTGGTTAAGGAAAATGCTAGTGTTGCAGAGAGAGGATGTCCTGGAGGGGTCAAGGACAGAATCTATATGGCTAGAGTTAGGAAATAATAGATGTGCCATTACACTACTAGTTGTATTCTATAGGTAATCAACTAGTGGGAAAAATATGGAGGAGCAAATTTGCAGAGAAATTACTGAGAGATGCAAGAACTATAGAGTAGTGATAATGGGGGACTTCAACTATCTGAATATAGACTGGGATAATAGTGTAAAGGGCAGAGGGGGAAGAATTTCTGAAGTGTGTTCAGGAGAATTTTCTGGATCAGTATGTTTCCGGCCCAACGAGGAAGGAGGCGTTGCTGGATCTGGTTCTGGGGAATGAGGTGGGTCAAGTGGAGCAAGTGTCAGTAGGGGAACATTTAGGGAACAGTAATCATAGTATCATAAGGTTTAGATTAGCTATGGAAAAGGACAGGGAGCAACCTAGAGTAAAAATACTTGATTGGAGGAAGGCCAATTTCAGTGAGATGAGAGCGGATCTGGCCTGGGTAAATTGGAATCAAAGATTGGCAGGCAAAACTGTAATGGAACAATGGGCTGCCTTGAAATAGGAAATAGTTTGGGTACAATCGAGGTACATTCCCACTAGGCGGAAAGGTAGGGCAACTAAAGTCAGAGCTCCCTGGATGATGAAAGAGATAGAGAGTAAGATGAAGCAGAAAAAGAGCGCGTATGACAGATGTCAGGTTGAGAATACATCTGAGAATCAGGCTAAATATAGAAAGTTCAGAGGAGAAGTGAAAAAGAAAATAAGAGGGGCAAAGAGAGGGTATGAAAATAGAATAGCAGCTAACATAAAAGGTAATCCAAAAGTCTTTTATATGCATATAAATAGTAAACGGGCAGTAAGAGAGAGTGCAGGGCTGATTAGGGACCAAAAAGGAGACCTATGCATGGAGGCAGAGGGTATGGCTGAGGTACTAAATGAGTACTTTGCATCTGTCTTCACCAAGGAAGAAGATGATGTCACAGACATAGTGAAGGAGGAGGTAGAGAAGATACTGGATAGGATAAAAATTGATAAAGAGGAGTTACTAGAAAGGCTGGCTGTACTTAAAAGTAGATAAGTCACCAGGACCAGGTGGGATGCATCCAAGGATGCTGAGGGAAGTGAAGGAAGAAATCGTAGAGGTACTGGCCATAATCTTCCAATCCCCCTTAGAAACGGGGGTGGTGCCAGAGGACTAGAGAATTGCAAATGTTACAACCTTGTTCAAAAAAGGGTGTAAAGATAAATCCAGCAACTATGGGCCAGTCAGTTTAGCCTCGGTATTGGGGAAGCTTTTAGAAACAATAATCAGGGACAAAATTAACAGTCACTTGGACAAGTGTGGATTAATTAAGGAAAGCCAGCAGGAATTTGTTAAAAGAAAATCATGTTTAACCAACTTGATTGAGTTTTTTGATGAGGTAACAGAGAGGTTTGATGAGGGCAATGCAGTGGACATGGTGTACATGGATTTCCAAAAGGTGTTCGACAAAGGGCCACTGTGGTAAACCACTGTTTGTATTCCACTGTGTACATGCCTGGACATGCCTCGGCTGACTCCTCCCACAAGTCCTAGTATAAAGGTGACTGCTCCCCAGCCCTTTGTATTTCTGGACCGGTCGACCACTCGAGGCAGACCTTCATTCTTTTGTTAATAAAAGCCTTTAGTTACTCTCTTAACTCTCAGGCCTAGAAATTGAGTTGGCGCCGCGCCAGGGCTTTAGCGCCGGAAATTTAGCGCCGGCGCTAAGTCCCCCTGCGCGCGCCAAAAATTCAGTAGCGCCACGCCCAGACGGCTGCCGGCGCTACTGGAGGGTGTCAGCGCCTCGCAATGGGTGCTGACTGCCGCATTGCGGCGCTAATCCGCCGCTGCGGCACCCGATGCGGTGCGGCAGGCTGGGGAAGTGCAGGCCTCCTCCTTCCGTTAAGGAGGAGCTGCCTGCACCCGACCGCTGGCCGTTGATCTGTGGAGAAAAATGAGCCCGGCACCTCGGAGAAGTGCCGGGTTCGTGGCCCACACGCATCTGTGCCGTGGGGGGGTGTTGGAGGAGTCCGGGGAGGGAGGTGCGGGCAGGCGGCCGCCGGGAAAGCGGCCGGACGCCGCGCGACCTTAATGCGCCGGCGCTAAGACCCGTAGCGAACTTTTGAAAAATCGTTGGTTGCGGCTGCCACGGGCGAGGCGGCCGCAACTCAATTTCGGCGTTCGGGCGCGTTGCCACGGCAACCGGGACGCTGCGCACACCGATGACGTCATCGGTGCCGGCGCAGCGCAACCGGCTAACGCCGATGGCAGCGCCCAAGTGAATTTCTCAATCGGCTGTACTTGCGGCGCTAGGCCCTCTAGCGCCTCAAAATGGGCGCTAACCCCACTCAATTTCTAGGCCTCAGTCTTTTATGAGTAATTGATAGCGCATCAATTTTATTAACAAAATTTTTATAATGGAGAAGATCCTCACACCAGCATGCCTGGACTTAGATCATCGGGAGGCGGACTCATCCACCAAGTTTACTCACTGGCATAAGTGTTTCGAAAAATTCCTGACCGCCTCCGCAGCAATCAAATCGGACGAGGACAAACTGGATGTCCTGACCTCCAAAGTGAACCACCGAGTGTACTCGGTCATCCAAGACGCGACCTCGTACGCGGACGCTATCAAGCTCCTCAAGGACCAGTACATGCGCCCAGTGAACGAAGTGTACGTCAGGCACTTTCTGGGGAGTCGTAAACAACAACCTGGGGAATCGACCGTGGAATACCTTCAGGCACTGTCTGTGCTTGGCCGGGCCTGTGGTTGTAAGGATGTAAAGGCCGCCGTGTACACAGAGGAACTTATCCGGGACGCTTTTGTAGCGGGCCACAGATCCAATTACACCCGACAGCGACTGTTGGAGCAGAGTGACCTCGACCTCAACAAGGCCTCTGAACTCGCACTATCATTGGATGCAGCCTACCGGGGCATGGATGCCTACTCCTCTGCACCGTGGACGCCGCGGGGAATGACAGCCTGGGACACGGTAGGACCGCCTCATAGCGCCGTGCCACCCCAGCCACACCCCAGCAATGGCCCAACTACCGCAGCAGTGTCCCAAGGCCAGACAGCAGTGCCCCAAGGCCAGAAATGCTACTTCTGTGGCCAGGCAAAACACCCCAGAGCGCGCTGCCCGGCGAAAAACGCGATCTGCTCGGGCTGCGGGAAGAAGGGACACTACGCTAACGTCTGCAGGGCCAAAGCCACCCCGAACCCCAGCAGCGCCGCGTGTGGGCCATGCAGGCCGCCATCTTGGGCCTCCCCGGCCATGTGCGAACCACCGGTACAGCAGCCATTTTGGACGCCTCCAGCCACATGGGGATCATGGACGCCGCCATCTTGGACGACAGCCGGAACGCAGCAGGCCCCCAACACCGCCTCATCTGATACCCGCAGCGACACACCGACCCCTACGCTGGCATCCGTTACACTGGACCAAGCGAGACCGCACCAGCTGGCCAGTTCCACAATGGACATTAAGGTAAATGGCCACGATACAATCTGCCTTTTTGACTCTGGGAGCACGGAGAGCTTCATCCACCCCGACACGGTGCGGCGTTGCTCTCTCCCAGTCCTGCCTGCGCACCAGCGGATTTCTATGGCCTCCGAGTCCCAGTCGGCGGACATCGGCGGCTACTGCGTAGTGACACTCGTAGTAGACGGGACCGTGTACGATCATTTTAAACTTCTGGTCCTGCCCGACCTCTGCGCTGCCGTCCTGCTGGGGTTAGATTTTCAGTGCCACCTTAAAAGTGTTACGATGGCGTACGGTGGACCCCTACCCCCACTCACAGTCCGCAGCCAGCTGCTCCCAAATTGCCCGCCGCGCACCAGGTGCAACCTCTCCACACTCAGAGTCACCCCCCCCCCCACTGTTTGCTAACCTCACCCCCGACTGTAAGCCCATCGCCACAAAGAGCAGGCGATACAGTGCCGGGGACAGGGTTTTCATTAAAACCGAAGTGGAGCGGCTCCTGAAGGAAGGGATTATTGAGGGCAGCACCAGCCCCTGGCGAGCCCAGGTTGTGGTCGTTAAGACCGGCGAGAAGCAGCGCCTGGTCATCGACTACAGCCAGACAATAAATCGCTACACCCTGCTGGACGCCTACCCACTCCCCCGCATAGCTGATATGGTCAACCAGATCGCGCAGTACCGCGTCTTCTCGACCATTGACCTGAAATCAGCGTACCACCAGCTCCCTATCCGCCCTGAGGACCGCCAGTATACTGCCTTTGAGGCAAACGGCCGCCTCTACCACTTCCTCAGGGTTCCCTTTGGCGTCACCAACGGGGTCTCCGTCTTCCAAAGGGAGATGGACTGGATGGTAGATCAAAATGCGTTGCAGGCCACTTTCCCATATCTGGACAATGTGACCATCTGCGGCCGTGACTTGCAGGACCATGACGCAAACCTCGAAAAATTCCTCCGCACCGCCCAACTCCTGAACCTGACAGATAACAAGGAGAAGTGCATATTCCGCACAAACCGCCTCGCCATCCTTGGCTGTGTTGTGGAACACGGAGTCATCGGCCCCGACCCCGACCGGATGCGTCCCCTTATGGAACTCCCACTGCCCCACTGCCTCAAGGCCCTGAAGAGGTGCCTAGGGTTTTTCTCCTATTATGCCCAGTGGGTCCCCTACTATGCGGACAAGGCCCATCCGCTGATCAAGTCCACCTCTTTTCCCTAGACGGCAGAGGCCCGCTTAGCCTTCCACCGTATCAAGGAAGACATTGCCAAAGCCACCATGCACGCAGTGGACGAATCCATCCCCTTCCAGGTGGAAAGCGACGCGTCCGACTTTGCCCTGGCCGCTACCCTCAATCAGGCGGGGAGACCCGTGGCCTTCTTTTCATGAACCCTCCAAGGCCCGGAGACCAGACACTCCGCTGTTGAGAAGGAGGCTCAGGCGATTGTGGAGGCTGTGCGTCATTGGAGGCACTACCTGGCCGGAAAACGATTTACCCTGCTCACTGACTAACATTCAGTTGCTTTCATGTTTAACAACAAGCAGAGGGGCAAAATCAAAAATGACAAGATCTTGAGGTGGAGAATCGAACTTTCCACCTACAATTACGAGATCTTGTACCGGCCCGGGAAGCTCAATGAACCCCCGGATGCGCTATCGCGTGGCACCTGCGCCAGCGCGCAGATCGATAGACTGCGGGCCCTCCACAATGACCTCTGCCACCCGGGGGTCACCAGGTTCTTCCACTTCATCAAGGCCCGCAACCTGCCTTACTCTATTGAGGAGGTCAGGACCATGACCAGGAACTGCCAAGTCTGCGCTGAGTGCAAACCGCACTTTTATAGACCAGACAGGGCCCACCTGATAAAAGCCACTCGCCCCTTCGAGCACCTGAGCGTTGATTTTAAAGGGCCTCTCCCCTCCTCCAACCGCAATGTGTACTTCCTCAATATTATTGATGAGTACTCCCATTTCCCGTTCGCCATCCCCTGCCCGGACATGACCAGTGCCACGGTCATTAAATGTCTGAACGACCTCTTCACCCTGTTCGGTTTCCCCAGCTATATCCATAGCGACCGGGGCTCATCGTTTATGAGCGACGAACTCCGTCAGTACCTGCTAACTAGGGGTATTGCCACAAGCAGGACCACCAGTTACAACCCCCGGGGGAACGGACAGGTGGAAAGAGAAAATGCGACAGTTTGGAAAGCCGCCCTGCTAGCCTTAAAGTCTAGGGGCCTTCCAACCTCCCGCTGGCAGGATGTGCTCCCCGATGCGCTCCACTCTATTCGGTCACTGCTCTGCACTGCCACTAACGCCACCCCTCATCAGAAAATGTTTGTCTTCCCAAGGAAGTCCACATCGGGGACATCGCTACCGCCATGGCTGACGTCCCCAGGGCCGGTCCTACTGAGAAGGCACGTGAGGACCCATAAAACGGACCCCCTGGTCGAGAGGGTCGACCTCCTCCACGCCAACCCCCAGTATGCTTACATTGCATACCCGGACGGGCGGGAGGACACAGTCTCCATAAGAGACCTTGCACCCTCGGGGGCCGCAGTAACCCACTACTCACTACCACCCCCCCCCACGATCCGATATCCAGCCCCAGCAGACGGCAGGCCTGGGCCCCGCGACCCGCTCGACATCTACGAGGACGACACGCCTGTGCCACAGCCTACGCAGGACTCGACGCCGGAAGCTCCACTACCCCTGCCGTCGCCACGCCGATCACAGCGGCAGACAAGACCTCCGGAGAGACTCCAATACACTAACTTTTAATACACTTCACCCCGCCGGACTCAATTTTAAACAAGGGGTGAATGTGGTAAACCACTGTTTGTATTCCACTGTGTACATGCCTGGACATGCCTCGGCTGACTCCTCCCACAAGTCCTAGTATAAAGGTGACTGCTCCCCAGCCCTTTGTATTTCTGGACCGGTTGACCACTCGAGGCAGACCTTCATTCTTTTGTTAATAAAAGCCTTTAGTTACTCTCTTAACTCTCAGTCTTTTATGAGTAATTGATAGCGCATCAGCCACATAATAGGCTTGCCAGCAAAGTTGAAGCCCATGGAATAAAAGGGACAGTGACAGCATGGATACGAAAGTGGCTTAGTGACAGGAAACAGAGAGTAGTGGTGAACGGTTATTTTTCGGACTGGAGAAGGTACACAGTGGTGCACCCCAGGGGTCGGTACTAGGACCACTGCTTTTCTTGATATATATTAATGACTTGAATGTGGGTGTACAGGGCACAAATTCAAAATTTGCAGATGGCACAAAACTTGGAAGTATAGTGAACAGTGAGGAGGATAGTGATAGACATTCAAGAGGACATAGACAGGCTGGTGGAATGGGCGGACACGTGGAAGATGAAATTTAACGTAGAAAAGTGCAAAGTGATACAATTTGGTAGAAAGAACGAGGAGAGCAAATATAAAATAAAGGGTACAATTCTAAAGGGGGTGCATGAACAGAGAGACCTGGGGGCATAGGTACACAAATCCTTGAAGGTGGCAGGGCAGGTTGAGAAAGCAGTTAAAAAAGCTTACGGGATGCTGGGCTTCATGACTAGAGGTATAGAGTACAAAAGCTTGGAAATTATGATGAACCTGTATAAAACACCGGTTCGGCCTCAACTGGAGTATTGTGTCCAATTCTGGGCACCGCACTTTAGGAAGCATGTAAAGGTCTTAGAGAGGGTGCAGAAAAGATTTACGAGAATGATTTCAGGGATGAGGGACTTCAGTTACGTGGATAGACTGGAGAAGCTGGGGTTATTCTCCTTAGAGCAGAGAAGATTGAGAGGAGATTTGATAGGGGTGTTCAATATCATGAGGGGTCTGGACAGAGTAGATAGAGGGAAACTGTTCCCACTGGCAGAAGCGTTGAGAACCAGGGGACAAAGAAATAAGGTGATTGGCAAAAGAACCAAAGGTGACTTAAGAAAAAAAAAATTTACGTAGCAAGTAGTTAGGATCTGGAATGCATTCTCTGAAAGGGTGGTGGAGGCAGACTCAATCACGGCTTTCAAAAAGGGAGTTGGATAAGTACCTGAAGGAAAAAAAATTGCAGGGCTACGGGGAAAGGGCGGGGGAGTGGGACTGGCTGAAGTGCTCTGGCAGAGAGCCGGCACGAGCTCGACGGGCCGAATGGCCACCTTCTGTTCTGTAACCATTCTCTGATTCTATGAAGCATACAAAGTATCTGTTTTTTAACAATTATATAATTCCAAAACAAAAAATATCTAGAGTACTCTGGATTTATTCTTTAACTACTTTATAGTTTAAAAAAACCATTCTCAGAACTGTTTCTCATTTCTTTATCATCTTTGACTTTTTCTTTTCACTTCTGGCTGTGTTGTCTCCTTCAGCTTTTATAAAACTCCATCTTGTCAAACATTTATGTAATAAGTTTAACCTTCACTTTCCACTAAGTTACTCTGAGGATTTATTCAAGATTCAAGATTCAAGATCATTTTATTGCCATATGTAACTAGTACAATGGAATGCTTACTCCCCACTCACTCCCACAATACAAGCATATAAATATAAAAGCAAAAAGTAAAAACCAAGTATAAATAAAAACAATAAGCAATTAAGCAGAAAGTATAGCAATAACAGTCCAAGTTGCAGGATATGATGAATAGTGCAAAAAAGCCTCATTTACCACTGGAAATAATAGTAATGTAATATGATAAATATATGGTAATATAAGTATATAATATATATATTTACATAAACATATAACTATAATATGTGGGGCAGTGCGATTAGCAGTTCAGTAGGCGCACTGCCTGTGGATAGAAACTGTTCTTAAACCTGCTGGTCCTGGTTCGGATGCTGCGGTACCGACGTCCGGACCGCAGGAGGGAGAACAGTTTGTGCCCAGGGTGATTGGGGTCCTGGATGATGGAGCGGGCCTTGTTCTGGCACCTGGTCTGGAAGATCTCCTCGATGGACGGAAGTGCACACCCGATGATCTTTTCTGCCTTATTCACAACTCTCTGGATGGCTTTCTTGTTCTGTGCAGTGGTGTTACCATACCACACATTGACACCACTCGTCAGGACACTCTCTATGGTGCCGCGGTAAAAGTTCACAAGCCACTGTGTGCTTATGCCGCATTTCCTCAGGCACTGTAGAGGGTAGAGGCACTGGTGTGCCTTCTTCAGCATAGCCTCAGTATTATGGTTCCAGGCCAGGTCATCAGAGATCTGCAGTCCCAGGAATCGGAAGCAACTGACGACTTCCACTGGTGTCCCATCTATGCTGATGGGGCGATGGTTCCCTCGGTGGCTTCTGAAGTCCACGATGAGCTCCTTAGTCTTGCCAACGTTCAGGGCAAGATTGCTGTCATTGCACCATCTCATCAGCTGGACTATCTCATCTCTGTACTCCGTCTCGTCATCGTTGCTTATCAGGCCAATTACTGTGGTGTCGTCGGCAAACTTGATAATCCGGTTGTTGCTGTGTATGGCTGTACAGTCATGTGTAAACAGAGAGTACAGCCAAGGACTGAGGCAGCAGAGTGGATGAGGTGTTGTTCCCTATTTTCACCACTTGAGGCCTACCAGTCAGGAAATCCAGAATCCAATTGCAGATGGGGATGCCCAGGCCTAGGTCCCTCAGTTTCAGGATCAGCTTGGAGGGAATAATAGTATTAAATGCAGAGCTGTAATCAATGAACAACAGTCTGACTTAAGTGTCCCTCCTGTCTAGGTGTTCCAGGGCAGTGTGTAGTGTTAGGGAGATGGCATCGTCTACAGACCTGTTCGCCCTATATGCGAACTGGAACGGGTCCAAGGAATCGGATATGATGCTGCTTATGTGTGTCATGACCAGCTTTTCCAGGCTGTTTTTCTCTTACCTGCTTATCTTCAAACACTTGCACATGATTTACTATCAGTTGGATATATTTTAAATTTACACATTTTACCTGTAAAGCAGTTGGAATACATTGAAAGCAACCCCAAAACTGAATAGTGATAAAGTATGGCAAAAAGAGCAGAAAGTGAAACTGTTCTAGGTCCTTCATTGACTTTGTGGTTTTCTAGCTGCTTTCTCACTGGCAGCAGTGCTTGCCAATTTGAACTAGTTCTGTAATGTGTGGATGGCCTGGCCTGCTGGAATAGGCTTCTAAAAGATGAATAAAACCGTGTAATTTTTGGTTAGAAAGTTTAATCTCTAATGTTATTGAAGTGGCTACCTAATTTTGCAGGATCAGCATTTGAAAAATTAACATAAGCTTGTAGCACAGCTATGGCTTTACACTGGTGGTAGCTTGCTGTGTAGTCAATGAGAGGCCTATTTGAATAATTTTAGGAGCCTTAGGAGGTTTGTGCTGGCCACCATTGCAGACTGAAAAATGCTGGCATTTTTCCTGACCAGGAAATGCAACCTACTGTAAATGAGGCAAGCTAGCCTGCATGCTCAATTTCGCACCCTGCGCTCACGGCAGCAGAACCTCATTAAATCTGCCCTGTAGTATATATATATGATGAAAATGTAGAGTAAAATGCAGCAGTGTGAACTGCAGGGACAGAGGGACCTCAGAGTTAATGTGCACAGGTCCCTGAAGGTGGCAGGACATATTGAGAGTGTGGTTAGCAAAGCATGTGGGAACTTGGGCTTCATAAATAGAGGTATTGAGTACAAAAGTAGAGAAGTTATGCTGAACCTTTATAAAGCGCTGGTTAGGCCACAACTGGAGTATTGCATCCAGTTCTGGTCACCACACTTTAGGAAGGTTGTGAAGGCACTTGAGAGGGTGCAGAGATTTACCAGAATGGTTCCGGGGATGGGGGAATCTTAGCTACAAGGACAGGTTGGAGAAGCTGGATTTGTTTTCATTAGAGCAAAGGAGTTTGAGGGGTGATTTGATAGAAGTGTACAAGATTATGACGGGTTTGGATAGGCTAGACGAGGAAAGGCTGTTCCCACTAGTTGATGGTACAAGGACTAGGGGACACAGATTTAAGGTTTTGGGCAAGAGATACGGGGGGATGCGAGGAAAAACTTTTTTACGCAGCGAGTGGTGATGTCCTGGAATTCGTTGCCGACGGAATCAATCAAATCAAATCAAATCAACTTTTATTGTCATTGTTAGTGCACAAGTGCAGTACAACGAAATGTAGGCTTGCGGCTCCCGAGAGTGTACATTTGGATTAAGACATTTAAACATTCAACATACATTTGGCTTGTAGTATATTAACATAAATATGACCATAATAAAGTGCATTGGCAGATGTGTAGGCTTTAGAGTTTATGTGTGGAGTTCAGTAGGATGACAGCCCTGGGAAAGAAGCTGTTCCTAAATCTGGTCGTACGGGTGCGAATGCATCTGTAGCATTTCCCAGATGGTAGGAGGGCGAACAGACTGTGGCTGGGGTGGGTAGGTTCTTTGATGATGGACCGTGACCTCCGTAGACAGCGTTTCTGGTGTATGTGCTCTATGGTCGGTAGCCGGGTGCCGGTAATGCGTTGGGCAGTTTTGACTACCCGCTGCAGGGCTTTCCGGTCATAGTAGCTACAGCTGCCATACCATACTGTGATACAGTTTGTCAGGGTGCTCTCTATAGTGCAGCGGTAAAAGTTAGAGAGGATCAGGGGTGACAGATTACATCCCTTCAGCCTCCTTAAGAAATATAGGCGCTGCTGGGCCTTCTTCACCAGAGAGGAGGTGTTGAGGGACCAGGAGAGGTCTTCCGTGATGTGGACTCCGAGGAACTTAAAGCTGTCCACCCTTTCCACCACAGCCCCATTGATGTGGATGGGGGTGTGACTTCCGCCTTTTGACTTCCTGAAGTCCACAATGATTTCTTTTGTTTTCTTGGTGTTAAGGGCCAGGTTGTTATCGGCGCACCACTTCACGAGATGCTGGACCTCCTCCCTGTAGGCTGACTCATCGTTGTTGGTGATCTGGCCTACTACCGTGGTGTCATCCGCAAACTTGATGATGGTGTTGGAACCATTAACAGCCACACAGTCGTGGGTTAAGAGGGAGTAGAGGAGGGGGCTCAGCACACATCCTTGTGGGGCCCCTGTGTTCAGGGTCGGGGGGGAGGTGTGGTTACCTAATTTGACAGACTGGGGTCTGTTTGTTAGGAAGTCCAGGGTCCAGTTGCAGAGGGAAGTGTTCAGGCCAAGAGTTTGGAGTTTGGTGGCCAGCTTGTTGGGGACGATAGTGTTGAATGCTGAGCTGTAGTCTATAAACAGCATTCTGATGTAGGTCTCCTTACCATCTAGGTGATTCAGTGCCGAGTGTAGAGCAGTTGTGATTGCATCCTCCGTTGATCTGTTTGCACGATAGGCAAACTGGTGTTGGTCAAGGGAGGCAGGAACACTGGCTTTGATGTGGGCTAAGACCAGTCTCTCGAAACACTTCATTATGATGGGTGTGAGTGCGACAGGTCGACAGTCGTTCAGGCACGTCACAGCCGTTTGTTTTGGCACAGGAATAATGGAAGTGATGGAAGCGGAGACACTCAATGTTTTCAAGGGGAGACTGGATAAGCACTTGAGGGAAATAAACTGGCAGGGCTACGGGGATAGAGCAGAGGAATGGGACTGGCTGGATTGCTCTACAGAGAGCCAGCACAGACTCAATGGGCTGAATGGCCTCATTCTGTGCCATTATGACTCTGTGGGGGAAAAATTGGGTATTGCCCATTTTGGGGCGCTAATATCGGCCGGGCATAAAGTTTAGCGCCCGGCACTAATTATCGCCTCCGACTGCAAAATTCGCCTCTATCGCCCCTGGAGGTGATTTGAGCGCTAAATCAGGCGCTACACACCTCTCTTAAGGAGCAAACATCAGGGAGCGAGGCGCTACCTCAGAACGCTACCGAAGCTCAGGCGATGCCAATTACCATGGAAGCCAGACACACTGGCGCCATCCAGTTCTTAAAGAGGAGGGGCCATCTTGCTGGCCAGCCACACCCTGCTCATTGCAGCCTTGAATCTCAGCCTGGAGAGACCTCAAAAGTAATTGTGTTGGAAGCACTAACTGATAGGCCCAGGGAAAGGGCTCGGCGCTTAGGAACCTCAAAAGTAGTGCTGAGGGCCAAAACTCCTTAGGACAGCGTTAAAACCAAAAATTTTGCCAACAAGAAAAGGCAGGAAGTGTCCGCCTTTAAATAGCGCTCCCCCAGCCCCTTCCCGACTTAAAAACGTTCCCCTCTACCTGTTGTTCCTAGCGGCAGACGCTAAGGCAGGGGGCGCAACTCAATATCCGGTCCGGGGCGCTACCGGGGCATTCCATGTTTGACTGACGTCACGATCTGCAGGCGCAGGAGATCATGGCGGTAGTGTCTAGCGCCGCTGCAAAACGACTGGTCAATTTTGCGAGCGGCGCTAAAATCGCCACGTTCGGGCGCTAAGTTCCTAGCGCCCCGTTAGCGCCCCCGGAGGCACTAACCAACCGAATTTTTCCCCCTATGACTCTAGTCCTGATTTTTTTTATTTGCATCATGCTTCCAGTTGCTATTTTGTTTGCAACAACCAAAATAGGAGAGGTGGAAATTCTTTGGGAGTTCCAATGGCACTCCTAAATTTGGAAGAGAGGAGTTCTTGAAGGGAAAAGAAATGCAGATGCACAGTAATTTAGGCATCATGTAGACACCTGTCTGATCTCTGGACGTGCATTCATTGGCCCAGACCGTGTGATATGCCTATCAATTAGTCCAATAAAAGGCGACGAGTTAAGAACGTAACTGAAGGTTTACCACATTCACCCCTTGTTTAGATTAGAGTCCGGCGGGGTGAAGTGTATTACCAGCTCTGGTATGTCAGTCTGTCCGGAGGCTTCGTTAGCCTCTCCGATCGTCGCAGCGGCGGTGTTACGTTATCCGGTGTTAAAGCTGGTGTCTGCGTAGTCGGCAAAGGCTCGTGGGGTTCCGGCATGCCGTCTACCTCGGCTGGACTCGGGGGGTTGGGAGGGGGGGGTGAGGGTGCGAGGTCTCGTAAGGAGACAGTGTCCTCCCGTCCGTCTGGGTAAGCCACATAGGCGTACTGGGGGTTGGCGTGCAGGAGGTTCACCTTCTCGACCAGGGGGTCCGTTTTATGGGCCCTCACGTGCTTTCGCAGCAAGACGGGTCCCGGAGAGGTCAGCCAGGTTGGTAGGGTGGTTCCCGTAGTCGACTTCCTGGGGAAGACAAACATTCGGGCATGGGGGGTGGTGTTAATGGCAGTGCAAAGTAGTGACCGGATGGAGTGCAGCGCAATCGGGAGGACCTCTTGCCAGCGGGAGGTTGGGAGGCCCTTAGACTTTAAGGCTAAGAGGGTGGCCTTCCATACCGTCGCGTTCTCTCTTTCCACCTGGCCGTTCCCTCGGGGGTTGTAGCTGGTGGTCCTGCTTGCTGCAATACCCCTCTCCAATAGGAACTGACGGAGTTCCTCGCTCATGAAGGAGGCGCCCCGGTCACTATGTATATAGTTCGGGAACCCGAACAAGGCGAAGAGTTTGTTCAGGCATTTAATGACCGTGTTACTGGTCATGTCTGGGCAGGGGAAGGCAAAGGGGAAACGGGAGTACTCATCAACGATGTTGAGGAAGTACACATTACGGTCGGATGACGGTAGGGGCCCCTTGAAGTCGATGCTCAGACGCTCGAAGGGGCGGGTGGCCTTGATCAGGCTTGCTCTGTCCGGCTTATAGAAGTGCGGTTTGCACTCAGCACAGATCTGGCAGTTCCTGGTCATGGTCCTGACCTCCTCGATGGAGTATGGCAGAGGTCATTGTGGAGGGTCTGAAGTCTATCACTTTGCGCGCTGGCGCATGTAATGCGTGAAAGAGCATCAGGGGGGTCGTTCAGTTTACCGGGCCGGTACAAGATCTCATAATCATAGGTGGAAAGCTCGATTCTCCACCTCAAGATTTTGTCGTTCTTGATCTTGCCCCTCAGCTTGTTATTAAACATGAAGGCAACCGAGCGTTGGTCGGTGAGGAGGGTAAATCGTTTGCCTGCCAAGTAGTGCCTCCAGCGCCGTACTGCCTCCACAATTGCCTGGGCTTCCTTCTCGACCGACGAGTGTCGGGTCTCGGGGCCCTGTAGGGTCCTTGAGAAGAAGGCTACCGGCCTACCCTCCTGGTTAAGGGTAGCGGCTAGGGCGAAGTCGGATGCATCGCTCTCCACTTGGAAGGGGATTGACTCATCCACTGCGTGCATTGTGGCCTTGGCTATGTCTCCCTTAATGAGGGAGAAGGCCGCGCACGCCTCTTCCGTGAGGGGGAAGGATGTGGTTTTCAGGAGGGGTCTGGCTTTGTCCGCATAATTGGGTACCCATTGGGCATAGTAGGCGAAAAGCCCCAGGGTTCTCCTAAGTGCTTTTGGACAGTGGGGGAGGGGTAGCTCCATGAGGGGGCGCATTCTTTCGGGGTCGGGGCCGATGACTCCGTTCTCTACTACACAGCCAAGGATGGCAAGGCGCGCTGTGTTAAACACGCATTTCTCCTTATTGTAGGTGAGGTTCAGCCGTTGGGCCGTACGGAGGAATTTCTCCAGATTCACGTCGTGGTCCTGCCGGTCGCGGCCGCAGATGGTGACGTTATCTAGGTAGGGGAATGTGGCCTGCAGTCCGTTCTGGTCAACCATCCGGTCCATCTCCCTTTGGAAGACCGAGACCCCGTTGGTGACACCGAAGGGGACCCTAAGGAAGTGGTATAGGCGCCCATTCGCCTCGAAGGCGGTGTACTGGCGGTCCTCGGGGTGGATAGGGAGTTGGTGGTAGGCCGACTTAAGGTCGATGGTCGAGAATACGCGGTATTGTGCAATCTGATTGACCATGTCAGATATGCGGGGAAGGGGGTATGCGTCCAGCTGGGTGTATCTGTTTATGGTCTGGCTGTAGTCGATGACCAGGCGATTTTTATCGCCGGTCTTAACGACCACGACCTGGGCACGCCAGGGGCTGTTGCTCCCCTCGATGATGCCCTCCTTCAGGAGACGCTGCACCTCAGAGCTAATGAAAGCTCTGTCCCCAGCGCTGTACCGCCTGCTCTTGGTAGCGACGGGTTTGCAGTCGGGGGTGAGGTTAGCGAACAGGGAAGGTGGCGGCACCTTGAGGGTGGATAGGCTGCAGGTGTTACGCGGTGGGCGGTTTAACCTTCGCTGGTTGTCGACTGTGAGTGGGGGGAGGGGTCCACCGTATGCTAGGGTTACACTTTGGAGGTGGGATTGGAAGTCCAGCCCTAGTAGGACGGCAGCGCAGAGCTGGGGGAGGACGAGGAGTTTAAAGTTTTTATACTCTGTACCCTTAACCGACAAGGTCACAGCACAGTAGCCGCTAATGTCCGTGGCGTGGGACCTCGATGCCATCGAGATTCGGTTGCGCGTTGGCAGGACAGGGAGGGAGTAGTGGCTCACCGTGTCTGGGTGGATGAAGCTCTCCGTGCTTCCGCTGTCGAACAGGCAGGTCGTGGCGTGGCCGTTTACTTTGATGTCCATCATCGACTTGGACAGGTGGTGTGGGCGGGCTTGATCCAGAGTGACGGAGGCTAGCGTGTAGGTAAGCGAGTCGTTGTCGTCTGCGGGCGAGGCGGTCGTCGGGTCCGGGGGCCCGGTGGCAGTCGGGCGTGGTGTGTAAAATGGCGTCTCCCACGAGGTAGGACAAAATGGCGGAGAAGATGGCTGCCCCCATAACTCACATGAGGCACTATTGGGGTCGGTTGCCTTGATCAAAGATGGCCGCCCCCATGACTCACGTGTGGGGATACTGGCCTCAGTTGCCGTGAAAGAAGATGGCCGCCCCCACAGTTCGCATGAGGCACTGCTGGCCTCTGAAGATCCGCTCCTGCAGGCCTTAGAGAAGTGGCCTTTCTTCCTGCAGGTTGTGCAGGTAGAGTTCCTGGCTGGGCAGCGCGACCTCGGGTGCTTCTCCTGGCCGCAAAAGAAGCAGCCGGCGGCCCGATCGCGGGTGCCCGATGTCGGAGCCGGTACCGGGGGTGGCGGGCCCGGTCGGGTCCGGGACGCCGACGCTGAGGTAGGTCCCGGGGGCGGCGCTGCGAAGGGTATTGCGGTAGGGGTCGGGCCCGAGTCCCAGGGTCGCGAGCAGTACCTGGAAAACGCCTCCTGGTCCTGATGGGCCACCTCCAGGGAGAGAGCGAGGGCTTCAGCTTTGTCCAGGTCGAGGTCTTTAGCTTCAAGCAGTCTTTGCCGTGAGTAGTCGGACCGTAGGCCTTTCACAAAGGCATCGCGGATATTATCTTCCGTATTTTCAACAGCCGTCACCGCTTTAAAGTCACAGTTCCTGCCGAGTGCTCTTAGCGCCCGTAAAAATTCAGCTACAGACTCTCCTGGCTGTTGCGGGCGGGATCTTAGGAGGTGCCTGGTGTACATGTAATTTACCGGGCTGCGGTACTGCTGTTTCAGTAGGTTGATAGCGGCCTCGTACGTAGTCGTGTCCTGTATGAGTGCGTATACTCTCGGGCTCGCTTGGGCGTTCAGAAGTCTTAGTTTGGATCTCTGCGGGGCGCCGGATTCTTCCAGGTAGGATTCGAAGCAGTCCAGCCAGTGTTTGAAGTTGAGGGCTGCGTTTGGTGCCTGTGGGTTTAGATCCAGGTATGGTGGTTTCAAGGCTTGCAGCCAAGCCGGCTGGTGTGGCCCGTTGTCTGGAGGCTGCTGTTGCTGTGCTGCTGGGTGAGCTCCTTGCTGTTGCTGTTCATTATCAGACATCTTTAAAATTTAGCCAATAAAATTGATATGCCTATCAATTAGTCCAATAAAAGGCGACGAGTTAAGAACGTAACTGAAGGTTTACCACACCGTGCTCTTGGGCTGGTCAGAGGAGACCTGTTTGGCATCTCCACTTCACAAAGTAGGTTGTCACATAGGTATGCCATCCTTTGGGAGGCCAACGTGTAGACAACTTGTACCAGAATGATGTGTGTGTATTTTACTTGTACCCTATTGGAACCTTCTAAGCTATCAGCCATATGTGCTATATGTCAAATCAGTTAATCAGCTGTCCATAGATGCATCAAACAGATGACCGAAGCCTTGTTTAGAATAGACGACACATTCATCACTTTTCCTGTAGAAAGCAGGCATTAGCTCGGCAAGGTACATAATGTTTCCCAGATACCAAGTTCCTAAGATTGGAGAGCATCATAGATGTAACATATCTACTGTGCAGACAGTTAAGCTTGGCCACCATCTCTTGAAAGTCAAAATATACTGCTGTCCTCTGGAGAGGATGCCTTTATGTGGCAAACAGGGCAACCCTCTTAGCACCACCTCATGAAATAGCAGGTACACTTTGCCAGGCATTAAACAGGGGAGTCAAATACTGAACCACTTCAACACTTGAGCACACTTTGTGCTTCCAAAATGGATTTCCTTTCCTTCTTTTTGACTACAGTTTGAATCTTTATTAAGGCTGAAACAATATTTTTCCCCCATAAGCAACCAATTACTTTAAATGCACAGATCCCTGTAAATCAGCTAGCTAGATTTTACACAGCAAGCTACCAGTGCAAAAACCACAGCTGTGCTGCAAGCTTATGTCAATTTTTCAAATGCTGATCCTGCAAAATTCGGTAGCCACTTCAATGTGCTGTAAGCTAGATTGACAAAGCAATCAGCCATTTGCAGCACAGATTTTGCTGGGGTCGCAAAATCGGGGCTTACATACAGATACCATCACCCATGGAACTTCAACCCATGAATTGGAACAGATAATAATGGAGCAGCCTGGAAAAATTAGATATACAAGACATAATTTACAACAACAACTTGTATTTATATAGCGCCTTTAACGTCGTGAAACGTCCCAAGGTGCTTCACAGGAGTATATAAGACAAAAAATTTGACACCAGAAATTAGGGCAGGTGATCAAAAGCTTGGTCAAAGAGGTAAGTTTTAAGGAATGTCTTAAAGGAGGAAAGAGAGGTAGCGAGGCGGAGAGGTTTAGGCAGGGAATTCCAGAGCTCAGGGCCTAGACAACAGAAGGCACGGCCACCAATGGTTGAGCGATTATAATCAGGGATGCTCAAGAAGGCAGAATTAGAGGAGCGCAGATAATTCAGGGAGGGGGGGGATGTTGTGGGGCTGGAGGAGATTACAGTTGGGAGGGGCGAGGCCATGGAGTGATTTGAAAACAAGGATGAGAATTTTGAAATCGAGGTGTTGCTTAACCGGGAGCCAATGTAGGCCAGCGAGCACAGGGGTGATGGATGAACGGGGCTTGGTGCGAGTTAGGACACGGGCAGTCGAGTTTTGGATCAACTCAAGTTTACGTAGGGTAGAATATGGGAGGCCAGCCTGGAGTGCGTTGGAATGGTCAAGTCTAGAAGTAACAAAAGCATGGATGAGGGTTTCAGCAGCGGATGAGCTGAGGCAAGGGAGGAGACGGTGATGTTACGGAACTAGGCGGTCTTACATTCCACTGTTTTATCAATATGTGCAATACTAACAGTAGGTAAAGGCCCAAATACACAGTAATACCCATTTTGCAAAGGCCTTGGAGGTGGCAGTACAGTAGTATTATATTACTGCATATATAATTGACTACTCAAATAAAAGCAAATGGTGGATCAGGATTGCCTTGATAAGCAGTGAGTGGATTTCTCTTACATTACTGCCAAGGAACACAGCCCACAGTTATAGGGAGCACTGGTACTCCCAAACCCCGCACAGTAGTTTGTGTGTGTATAGATATTTTACTCATTCACAAGGGGGTTTTGGGAAGCTATTAAAAACTGAGAAAGTTATGATCAATTTACTTCTATCAATCCAGTGTAATTTTCTTTGATTTTACTAGATCTCAAAAATATAAGTTCAATTAAATTTTAGTTATCAATGCATATATATGACATTGAATCTTGGGGTCATAGAAACCATAAATCAGTATGATAATTAAGCGACAGTGCTATGAATTTAGCATGCTGTTTGAAAAGTCCTTGGCTGATTGACAATGCAAGGGCCATGATTTGGCTATCAAGTGACAGGCTGTCAGTGCAGAACATTATAAAAGGTTGGAATGCCGTACCTAGGAAAAGTGCTGTGTTTCCTCCAGAAAGTACAAATGTCTTCTAAGAATTGGTATGATGGCAGGGACTGCTGTTACCTGTAGGAGGTGGAAATGCAGTCTACTCTGACCCTAAATATTGCAAAATGAGAGGTTTGTGTTGTTCCAAGAATAGAGGCAAAATGTATTCGGGCTTTGCTCAGATTCCAGCACAATAGTTCACTATATTAGCATGGTAAAATGCTTACATACTGGGGAAATCTGGATTCAGCACCACAGATTATCTACAAGAAAGGCAGCCCTTCTCCCATTTTCCAGCCACTTGGGGCCACTGCAAGAACATAAAATAGCACTCTGAGAGCAGACTTTAGTTAATTGAAACTGCCTTGGTATTAGTTCTGATAACTAGAAAAAAATAAATTTATAACATTTTGAAGGTCTTCGTCATATTTGTGCAAAAATATGTGCAAGTAATGTGATATGAGCAATGAGAAACTGATGAGAGATTCCAGAAGCAGTTTAAAGTCAAAATAAAGTTAATAAATAACAAGAGAGAACTAAAGGTCTCTATACAAAGACAATACTGTAAATGTTGTAAATCTGAAATAAGAACTGTAAACACTGAAAATACACAACTGGTTTGTCAGCATCTGGAAATAGAAATTAGAAAAAAGTGTCACATTTTGGGTGGAGACCTTTTGTCAGAATGTTCTGATGAAACGTCTCTACCTGAAATATTGAATACTTTTTTGATGCACTGACAGACCTTGTGTATACTTGTAACATTTTCTGTTTTGATTTTGAAGCTCTTTCAATCTGATAGTATCTTTACAAACCAGGAAATAAAGAAGTTAACAGCTTGTAGCATTTACAATGAAAATATTTTAAAGATGAAAGCACACTCCTTTATAGTGTATCCTTGTTTGTGGTTCACATGTTCGGTATCCATCAATACATAAGAATGACTGATAATTTATTAAGATTCAACAATAAATATCTATTAATGCAGCACAACAGTTGATTTATCAATGGAAACCTGTACAAGTCCAACTTTCTCTTTGGTGCCTGGAATTTTGATTAGCTACCTACAGAATCAAATTGATGTTTGAATTGTTGGATTGCACAATTATTCACTTGCTACTCCAAACTGATCAAAGAATGTGAGGTCAACAACTGCACTAAGCGATTAAAAAAAAGGAAAAAAGCAGAGCCAAGAAAAAAAACTGCTAAACATCTTATAGAAATAGCAATACAAGTAAAAATATAAAGGGATCTTGAAATATTAAAATAATACATTATACCTGAAGATTTGAGCCTTTCTAGCTCTTTCTGCAATTCCTGAGCAGCTGGTATTTCAGAAATTGGTGGAGCAGGGGCAATTTGCCAACTTGTCTTTTCTTGATTGATAAGTTTCCTATCAAAGTATTAGTAGAACATATTTTTTAGCTTAGTGTGTCAAATACATGACTTTCCACAATATAAATGTTATCTATATATCTATATCACCAGAAATAAAAGGGGAATTAGATTAACAGTTAATACGAATGAGGTTTCCACTTAAATATTTCTTGAACTCTGCTCAGTTTCAAGTACTAGACCTTTTTAGCATCTAGAGTATTCAAAACTCTCCAAATTATGCTCATTGTAGACCTATAAAGATTTCTTTGTAATGAACACTCTCTACATAGTTTAATCTGGGGTGTTCCCTTAATTCATCCAGATTGCACACATCTTAGAAAAGTTAAGACAGAAGAGAGTGAAGATCCCATTAACCACACTATCGTGGCTGAGACAACCTTGGTTCCCACATCATCTGAGGCTACCAATTTAGCTCATGGTAACTTCCTCAGATGAGATTTATTGTCCTTGTGTAGAAGCAAGATGCAACATCTCAATTCACTTCATCCAGACTGACAGATACTAGAAAGGTTCAACCTGCTGAAATTTGGTTTTTCAGAAAAGGTTGTTGATGCTCTTTCTTTTAGTCATCTTTCTACCAAGACCTATAATTCCAAATAGAAAGATTTTCATCTCTAGTGTCTCACCAGATTGACCTTAATATCTTCTTGAATATTGTCAACAACTTTATGATTGTAGATTAAAGCCTAGGTCATTGAAAATTTGTCAGCTATTTCTACTTCCCATATAGATCTGAAATGTGCCTCAGCATCATTTCACCTATAGACTCCCAATTCCTCAAGTACTCTTCTATTTTGTCCTTATATTAAAGCCATCTGCCAGACTGCTAGATTAACATAGTCTTATCTCAATTAATACACCCACCTGTTGATTTTTGATTTTCTTGAATTAAAAAGCTTACCTGGAACACTACCACTTTAACAATCACAAATTCTATCATAATTTGGTGAGACCCAAGCCTTTACCATTGATGATTCCTTCAAACAAATTTGATGATAAAATTAATCCCCTAACCTGATCATAAATTTCTCCTTGAAAGTTCATCATATTTTCATCTAGACCAGTTAAATCTCGTTTTAGAAATCTCAGCATCACCCAAAAATTAACTGTCTCATGCACATATTGGCACATGCATTTCTTCTTATCTTCAAGTGTCAACTTGGCTCAGTGGATAGCATTGTATGGGGAAGATCTTCACTGACATTGCTGGGTGGAAACAGGGCGGTAGCGCCCCTAAAATGGTGGGGAAAAGCTTACTGCCCTGTTCCAGCACTGGCCAATGCTGTCTTCGGAAGGGTTGGGCGGCCAAAGTGCCTGCCTGATTCAGCCAGTAGGCCTTATTACTATGCAAATGAGGGAGTGCTGCATTGTTGAAGGCTCTATGGATAAGATGTTAAAGAGACCCTCTCTGCCTGTTGTGGTGCGCCAACTGGACATTATGAATGCCATTATTCAGTTAATTAATTATTTAATTAATTATTTAATAACAACAAGCCGATGTATGAAACTGACCGATAAGTTTCAGTGTATTGAGCCTAGAAACACTACTAAATGGACAATAAGAAGAAAATCAGGAATACTGTATAATGCGAATGAATGTTGTGCACTGAAACTGCTTGTTTGAATCACAATTATATTAGAATAAGGCATCTGTTTATTGCTAAGCATCTCTATTTAGAATGCTTTTATTTAGCAGGTATTGTGAAAATCCATTGTTAGGTTTTTTTTTAATATTAATTAACTTTGACATGTTGCGGTGGCAATAGTACTGGAATATCCAAGGTTTATTATGGAAGGAATTCTGCCTGACTCTTTCCCAAAAAGCATTTGCTCAGATTAATCAGGATAAAAGTGTTTGCCTCGGCAGCAAATGTAGTGTCTGGAGCCGCCTAAGAGATTTATTACTGGGAGCCAGCCCTTCGCCACATTGGGATCGCGTTTCAATTTAATGCGATAGGACCAACTCCAGGGAGACTCTTAAACTGCACCATCACCTGGAAATTAAATTGCATTAAAAAGTGACAAAAAAGGCATGTCTAAACTGATTTAATTTTAGTGGGAATACTCATATAACTCAAGCTCTGTCCTAAAAAGTGAAATTTTTCAGGCAAATGTTAATCAGCTCATCTGTTCTGCACTTGGACTTTGAAGGAGGCGAGTGAAAGAAAGCAGTGGAACTGTGAACTGTTTGCCTCAAATGCATTGTTTGTTTAAACTCATCAATCTGCCTTTTAACCAAACATGCTGAGCCTACTAGCGCCATTCATTAATGGTCTAAACTGCAGCGGCACTAAAAGTACCGCTCATTCAGCAAATTCGTAATCCCCACTGATTTTAATGGGGGCGGGGCTATTATAATTAACTGTTCACTATTTCGGCGCGGTGAAACGGCAAAGCAGCGCAAAAGTCCTAGGAAATAAGTAATTGCCTAAGTCGCTGACGTCACTATTTCCTTGGGACGTTTGCGCTGTAAAACAGACCCTATGACGTAGCTGCGACATTACAATGGTGCAAGTCTCCAAGAAATTCTGGGCCAATACTATCTATCACACGTCATAAAAAAGCTCCTGTTCAGTTCCAATCAAAAGTCATCCCATCTACTGCAACAGCTCTATCTTTTCCCTCAGAAGAAATATATAGAAAATCAGGTGATTTTACGTATATATGTTTGTTAAATATTATACCTGGAATCTAGCAGGTTGATCAGTCTGGGGAAAGGATCAGTATGTTCTGTTGTGTTGTTTGATCATTTTTAATTTATTTATGTTTATCACCATCTAAGTCAGCTTCAAAAATATCAATATGGACCTGCTGACCCTTTTTCTATTAAGTATGATATTGCCAAACAATTCATCTGTATGTGTGCAAAGATGCTGACCTGAAAAATAAGAGGCTTTCCACAGTAGTTGAAAGACATACATTTATATAGAGTTTGATCAAGTCTCTCAGAAATATGCCATACCATGAATGATTTAGAAGTGGAGTGAATTTCATTATGTGGGCAAATATGGCAAAAAAAACGTTCAAATGGGTGTTAGAGGCTTGGGGGAAAGGGCACAGTCAGGAGATATTGAAGATTAGTGGAACACATCCCAATAATAGAGATGTACAGAAAACAATTGTATAAATGTGGAGCAGCTTCCTTTGAATAACAGAACTACTATGGTTAATAACTTCCCATTTCAGCTACATTACATCATAAAGCGGCTTAAATTTTCCTGAGTTATAAATTTAGTCATTAAAATTAATGTGTCAGTTGATTACACTAGAAGTAGAATACACTGTAGGCAACAGAGGGATATGATCAATTGTGAGCTCCATTCACAATGCTAACTTGACTGGCTTTCCTGAGTTGTCTGGTCAATGTCACTTATGGGAGTATTTACCATGTCTCGCTGTAGGCTATGATATATTCTCTGTTTCTACAGAAACTTAACTGAACATGTCACAACAGCTGAAGCAAGCCAAGTTCAAAGTAATTTGAGGCTTTGGCAGGTTTGAACCGTAGACAGTGTATGCCAAGATAAGAACCTTTATATAGTAAACCATGGAGTAACATACACTTTCTCCGATGAAGGTTTTTCAAAAAACAAAGCATCCAAGGGTAGCAAACAATCCTCTTCAAACTCGAACATCTTGCATGCGAGGCCACTCTCCCTTACCTAATGACAACATAAGCAGAAGTCACCATTACTCAACAGTGAAATAATCGTGTAAAACAGAAGCAGAAAATACTGCAAATACACAGCACCAGAAAAGAGAAATTGCAGGTTAACGTTTTAGATCAAGGTTCGATACCCAAATGTCAACCTATCGTTTCTCTTTTCAGATGCTGATGGGGCTGCATTTGCAGAATTTCCTGTTTTCTTTTTGTATCATATTTCCTGAATTTGCAGTATATCTTTTTATCTGAAGCATCTAAAACCTGGACAGTGTAATTTTCATAACAAATGAACAGCACGGCATCTGTGTTATGGTTATTGAGACCACGTGGTAGCAAAATCATACAGTAATTATTTTGAATGTGTTTATAATACACTACATGGGTAGAGTAATTTTGTCATCATGGTACTGAACCAGCAACCCAGAGGTCACGAGTTCAAATCCCACTAAATTGTGGAACTGAATTCTAAAAAATCTGTAAATTTGTTGTGGGGAAAAGTATAATTGAAGCTGCAGATAAGGGAACCTGCCATCCCTATCTGGTCTGGCCGACACTATGTGGTTTTAAGTAGCCCTTTTGAGTAAAGAAAATCACACTACCTTCTCAGGGCAACATGAGCAATGAACGTGGCTTTGCCCATATCCTGAGAACAAGAAAAACAACGCTAATGAAACAATTCTTCCTCCCTTGAGAGTTTTTACAACCCCCAACTCAATGGATCCAGCAACCTTCCAATACCAAGGATACTGATCCATGGACTGCGTGTAACCAGCCAAAGTATAAATTCCAGATCCATGAACTCTAGGGTTGCCAACACTGGTTGGATGTATTCCTGGCAGTTTCATCACATGACCTCAAAGTCTCCAACCGTCCCGCCCTTGGTCACCCAGCATGTCCAACATTGCGGCGCACCACCTCCCCACAGCAATTGGAAAGCGAACAGACTGTTTGGCCCCGATATTTGCTGGGGGAGGAGCGCGGTGGCGGGAGGAGTTCTGGAAGTTGGTTTTCCCCAAACAAGGTGAAGTGCGTGTTTTCAAAAAACAGGATCCCCACCCGTAAGCCAGCCTGATTGACAGGCTTGGCTCCCAGTCGGTTGGGGAACGCTGCAGAAGAGGCCACAGCCCAAGAGCAGGTAGGTTTCCTGCTGCTCGGGGTAGCGATCGCGAGGGCGGGGATGGATACAGCGTGGTTTGTCAGGTTGGGGGGTGGTTGTGGGGGGCGGGTGATCGAGCGGGGGTGGTCGCGCGGGGGGGCGGGTGGTCGCCCGGAGGCAGATTTAATCGTGGCTTTCAAAAGGGAATTGGAGAAGTACCTGAAGGGAAAAAAAAATTGCAGGGCTACGGGGGAAAGAGCGGGGGAGCCGGCACAAGCTCAACGGGCCAAATGGCCTCCTTCTGTGCTGTAACCATTCTATGATTCTAATCCTGAAGGGTTGGCAACCCTAATGAACTCTCGCTCATTTGGATTTTAAAATGTCCCTCCCCCCTCCCCCCCCAAAAAAAATTCGCCTAAAAATTGCGGGTAACATGTCCTCCCCGCTCCCTAGTTCAATGATGCTGCGGGTGATAACCAGAGCTTGGGTCTAACTTTCAAGTAGACTTTGTGCGCCCTCCTCCCCCTCACACAACTGTTTTATATACAGCTCAGAAATCTCGCTGCTCTTCGGCATTTGCCGAACTCTGGCTAATTGAGGTATTCGCCATTTGCTTCTCACGTTGGGCGGGTTTTCCTCAGGGCGACGCGCTGCCCAACGATCCTCGGCCCGCGCCTCGAGCAGAAGCGCCGCCGCGCGCCGGCCCCCGCCGCCTCGCTCGACAACGATCCTCGCTTTTCATTGGTGGGTTCCGTCTTGGCGGCAGCAATGGCACCCAAAGCTCATCTGTCACCAGCTCCAACCAAGGGAAGCGGCTCAGGGCCGGCGTGGATTCCCGAGGATTTGAAAATATTTATGCTAGCCCCCTGTAACAAGCCGTTGGAGATCCTCGTGGTTTCAAATGAAAATCTGACAACTGTTTTAACTCCATTTATGTGTTCATATAGAATCTTACAGCTCAGAAGGAGGTCATTGGGCTGGTCCTACCTGTGGTAATCTGGGTGCCTGCTCATTGTCATCATGGGAAGTTTACATAACTGCCAACCCTGGCAAACAATCTATCTGCCACCTGCTTTATGCATTTATGTGCAGGGGACTGCGAGACCCTTGCTATGTCTCTGGTAGAGCCCTGGAAGGAACCAGCGGCAAAATAATTGAGGGCAGTGGTGACTTTCACAGCCACTGTTCTTTGAGGATGTAAGGAGGCAGGGTGGATAAGGGTGAGCCAGTGGACGTGGTGTATTTGGATTTCCAGAAGGCATTCGATAAGGTGCCACATAAAAGGTTACTGCATAAGATAAGAGCTCACGGAATTGGGGGTAGTATATTAGTGTAGCGGTACCACCGAATGTCACTTACTGTACATAATTCTCTTTAACTATGTTTGTATAGAGTTTGCATGTACGGGGCGTTGCCCCTTTAAGAACGCGACCTAACGCGATGACGTCATGTCGCACATCACGTGAACGCCCCAAGCGCGACCTAACGCGATGACGTCACGTCGCACATCACGTGACCGCCCCAAGCACGGGCAAACGCGATGACGTCACGTCGCAAACCACATGACCGCCCAAACGCGGGCAAACGTGATGACGTCACGTCGCAAATCACGTGACTACCCAAGCGCGGGAAACGCGGGCAAATGCGATGACATCACGACGCAAACCTCGGGACTGCCCAGTCAGTCCTTGTGGCGTCCCCGTCAGGTGAAGACCTGCTCCACGGCTCTCCTGCATCGATCTCTATTGTTCTCTGCAATTCGTCGAATCTTACATTAAAGACCTATTTGATTCTTCTCCTGAGTCGACCTCAGTTATTAGTTAGGAATACATCAATACCTACATTGGTGACCCCGAATTCCTACATCGGTGACCTCCGACATTGGTGAATTCCTACATTGGTGACCCCGTTTTTCGTGAACGTTTTTCACGAAAGCAGCGCAGCCGGATCCCGTTTTTCGGGAACGTTTTTCACGAAAGCAGCGCAGCCGGATCCCGTTTTTCGTGAACGTTTTTCACGAAAGCAGCGCAGCCGGATCCCGTTTTTTGTGAACGTTTTTCACGAAAGCAGCGCAGCCAGATCCCGTTTTTCATGAACGTTTTTCATGAAAGAAACGCAGCCGGACCCCGATTTTTGTGAACGTTTTTCACAAAAGAAGCACGCCATGGAAGCAAACGCCGTTTCACAAAAGCTACCGCAATTCAGGGAGCAGCAACCACCCTCGTACTTTATTCTGGTAGAAGCCCCGTTCGCCCTGTGCAACATCGATGCGGCGCAGACCACGTACCTGTATACGGTCTCCGTACTCGACAGCTCTACCACCTCTCGGATCATCCGCCTCCTCGACAACCCCCAACGGAACAGCAAGTATGAAACCCTCAAAGCGCGGCTACTGCAGGTTTTCGGGCCCACAAGATCAGAGCGCGCCCCGGCGGAGATACCACGAGGACTCACCTCTCGCAATCCACGGGGATTCACCCCTCGCAAACCACGAGGATTCATCCCTCACGAACCACGAGGACTCGCTCCTCACGAACCACGAGGACTCGCTCCTCACGAACCACGAGGACTCGCTCCTCACGAACCACGAGGACTCGCTCCTCACGAACCACGAGGACTCGCTCCTCACGAACCACGAGGACGCACTCCTCGCGACCCACGAGGACCCATCCTTCGCGAACCACGAGGACCCATCCCTCACGAACCACGAGGACTCGCTCCTCACGAACCACGAGGACTCGCTCCTCACGAACCACGAGGACGCACGCCTCGTGACCCACGAGGACCCATCCCTCGCGAACCACGAGGCCCCATCCCTCGCGAACCACGAGGACTCTTCCCTCACAAACCACGAGGACTAATCCCTCGCGAAACACGAAGACTCATTCCCCGCCGACGACGCACCAGCCCATCAGCCTGCTGGTTGTGTTTTCTGGCACGTGCAGTTCGGCGCGAAAGCGAAGTGTTGCCGCCCTCCCGGCAGTTTTCCCCAGGAACAAAACAACAACCGACACTGCGACCAACGAGGTATGGGTCTATCGGGCCTCTCGCGGCCGCGATCGCGATCGGCCACGCGGGAAAATTGCTGTCAACACTGATCACGGCCTCACCTTTGAACCGGTGGCTGATCAACGCAGCAACTGTTAATTCTTCTGTGTTACCGCAGTAACACTATGGCACGCACCGATTGTGCGTTCCCGACTCCTGAAGAGTTCGCTCGCCTGCTCGGCGAGTTACCCGACCGGCAAGACCCACGTTAATTTCCTCCTGGATCGCCTGTTTTGGCGTTCCCACTGATATTTCGTTCGACAGGGGACTTCCTAACAACACCGACAGAGCCATGGTCCACATCTACCCAGCCTGCCAGTCACTTCGAGGCAGCCAGATTTTTTGCACCGGTGCCCGCTTCGAACCACGGGCTGCAGAGGTCACACGTTCCACGGTCCTTCACAAGGCTGAATACGTTTTATTCGCCACGACGCACATAAGGATCCGCGCACGACCAGCACATTTAGACCTCCACCGCCCCGTCGGAACAGCACAATCGCCGCGATGAGGTCGGACACCCATCGACGTTACGGCAGACCAAGTGCGACCGCCAGCAGCCTCCGCCTCAAGACTACACGGCAGACCAAGTACGACTGCCCGCCAGACCGCCAGCCGCCCAGCAGCCTCCGCCTCGAGACTACAGGAGTCGTTCGGACAGGCTCGTCAGACCACTTCACCATTTGACTTTGTCCATTAAAGCGAATTCTGGGGGGGCGCATGTAGCGGTACCACCGAATGTCTCTTACTGTACATAATTCTCTTTAACTATGTTTGTATAGAGTTTGCATGTACGGGGCTTTGCCCCTTTAAGAACGCGACCTAACGCGATGACGTCACGTCGCACATCACGTGACCGCCCCAAGCGCGGGCAAATGCGATGACGTCACGTCGCACATCACGTGACCGCCCCAAGCGCGGGCAAATACGATGACGTCACGTCGCACATCACGTGACCGCCCTAAGCGCGGGCAAACGCGATGACGTCACGTCGCAAACCATATGACCGCCCAAACGTGGGCAAACGCGATGACGTCACGTCGCAAACGCAATGACGTCACGACGCAAACCTCGGGACTGCCCAGTCAGTCCTCATGGCGTCCCCGTCGGGTGAAGACCTGCTCCACGGCTCTCCTGCATCGATCTCTGTTGTTCTCTGCAATTCGTCAAATCTTACATTAAAGACCTATTTGATTCTTCTCCTGAGTCGACCTCAGTTATTAGTTAGGAATACATCAATACCGACATTGGTGACCCTGAATTCCTACATCGGTGACCTCTGACATTGGTGAATTCTTAGCATGGATAGAGAATTGGCTAACTAACAGAAAGTCGGGATAAATGGGTCATTTTCCGGTTGGCAAATGGTATCTAGTGGGGTGCCACAGGGATCGGTGCTGGAGCCTCAAGTATTTACAATCTACATTAATGACTTGGATGAAGGGACTGAGTGTAATGTAGCCAAGCTTGTGGATGATACAAAGATGGGTGGGAAAGCAAGTTGTGCAGAGGACTCAAAGAATCTGCAAAGGGATATAGACAGGCTAAGTGAGTGGGCAAACATTTGGCAGATGGAGTATAATGTGGGAAAGTGCGAGGTTATCCACTTTGGCAGGAAAAATAAAAAAGCAAATTATTATTTAAATGGAGAGAGATTACAAAATGCTACAGTTCAGCAGGACCTGGGGGTCCTTGTGCATGAAACACAAAAAGTTAGCATGCAGGTACAGCAAGTAATCAAAAAGGCAAATGGAATGTTGGCCTTTATTGCAAGGGGATTGGAGTATAAAAGCAAGGAAGTCCTGCTACAACTGTACAGGGTATTGGTAAGACCACACTTTGAGTACTGCGTACAGTTTTAGTCTCCTTATTTAAGGAAGGATATACTTGCATTGGAGGCAGTTCAGAGACGATTCACTAAGTTGATTCCTGAGATGAGGGGGTTGACTTATGAAGAAAGGTTGGGCCTATACTAATTGGAATTTAGAAGAACGAGAGGTGATCTTATTAAAACATATAAGATACTGAGGGGGCTCGACAAGGTAGATGCAGAGAGGATGTTTCCCTTCGTGGGGAAATCTAGAACTCGGGGGCACAGTTTCAGAATAAAGGGTCGCCCTTTTAGAACTGAGATGAGGAGGAATTTCTTCTCTCAGGGGGTCGTAAATCTGTGGAATTCTCTGCCCCAGAGAGCTGTGGAGGCTGGGTCATTAAATACATTTAAGGTGGAGATAGACAGATTTTTGCAAGATAAGGGAGTGAAGGGTTATGGGGAGTGGGCAGGGAAGTGGCTTTGAGCCCAAGATCAGCCATGATCTTATTGAATGGCGGAGCAGGCTCGAGGGGCCAAGTAGCCTATTCGTGCTCCTATTTCTTATGTTCTTATGTTAATGCATGGCCACCAGATCCAGCAGGTCTTCCAGTAAGCTGCAGATATCAGCTTCCTGTAGCACTTCTGAGAGAGGAAGGAAGCAGAGTCTGTCTGTAAATAAATAAATCTATACTTATTATTGGTGCAGGATCCAGCAACCGACCAACCAACCAACACCCATTCTATCCACCCCTTAAAGAAAAAGAAATTGCATTTATATAACCAATAATAAGAGTATTTAAAACAGATGATTATTATCACAGTTGCTACCTCCTTACTGCCCCAACTCCAACCCATTCTATCCACCCCTTAAAGAAAAAGAAGTTGCATTTATATAACTAACTTTGCAGTCTTCATACCCAATATTTGCAGTCACTTTTAGAGTGCAAGAACTGGCCACTCCCCCCCCCCCCCCGCCCCACCTCCAATATCCCACAAACAATGGATTATTCTTTCCAGGCAGAGTTCTGACAGGACAGGATTTCCGCCTGCCCTTCTGAATCCACGGCAACCCTGAGCCGTTTCCCTTGGTTGGAGCTTATTACGGATGGGCTTTGGGCTCCCGGTGGTATTCCTGTTGCCAAGATGGAGCCCACCAATAAAAAGAGGATAATACCAGTGGTGTTGCAGCAAAAAGACTGCAAAGGTCTTCAAAATTATTCGAGGGAATGAAACATTTACACACGTGCGGATTAACTTCAAACCAATCTCTCCTTCCATAGATTGTCCCAATAGACTAAAGTAGTGTTTTGAGAAAACATCATGTATAAATTTAATTCCAGGAGCATATCAATAAAAATCAAATTCACAAACAATAGATTCTTGCAAAAAACTGTCACTGCACTTCTGCATTTGTAATTCTGTTCCACACAGTGTCTGCAACGATCTGTCTCCAGTTGTAGTGTATGTATTGCTCTGTTTTAGTTCTCCTGTTTTACATTATGTAACCTCAAGCTTCTACAACTGTGTTCACTTGCATGCACACACGGTCTGCCACTCTGGACTCAAGTGCCTCTATCCCTGCTGACCGCCTCCTGGCCATTGCCGCTCTCATTGTTCAACTTCTGTATTTTCCAGCCTCTGCTACCCATACTCCCTCCCCCACAACATGTCTCTTTCAGTTCCCCATTTCACTCAATGCAAAGGGCAGCAGAAGTACTCCTGTACTTCTGTCATCCTTACAGGCCTGAGTCCCACAGACAGGCCCACAGCTTCCTTGCGCTAGACTCAAGGCACCATACACTACATCCATCATGGCACCCGCTGCTGTCTCCCCCAAATAAGCAACCTCAACAGCTTCATCTCCTTCATCTGAAGAACATCCCTATGCTCGCCCTCTCCTGCCCTTTACGAATCTTGGGATGGTTCCCAAACTCCAAACTGCTCTGTGTTGCCTTCAGAACGGACACTCCTTTGTAAACAAAGCCCTTCCCATCCACACTCTCATCCTGGATGAGTCTACTGACATACTAGGTCTGATTGAAACTAAGATCACGGATGATAACTCCTTTCTCCCTAACTGAACTGACTACACAGACCACCATGGCTCTTCCCTAACTGCTATGGCAGTGGTGCAGCAGTCAACAGCAGGCTCCAATGAGGTTTCACCTCCATTTCATCTGGCACCTTTTCCTTGTTTTAGCATATCACCCTCTTTCACCCCTCCATCCTTTCCATTAAAGTCTTTGGGGGTGAAATTAGACATCAGCGGGGATGCAAACAGGTGGTATTGCATCGCTCATCCATTATACGCTGCACCCAATGTTCAGTTCCATTGACTTCAAAAGAACTGAATATCAGGCATGTCTTATAACGGTTGGCCAATGGGATTCCGCCTGTTTTGCGTCCCTGCCTATGTCGAATTTCACCCCCTTCATATCTACTGTGCTTCCAAGCCCCATGGTGATTTCTTTAGAATTACAATTCCAGACATACCTGGAATGGCAGGAATGACGTATGAGGAGAGATTGGGTCGATTGGGCTTATACGCACTGGAGTTTAGAAGAATGAGAGGGGATCTCATTGAAACTTATAAAATTCTAACAGGACTAGACAGACTAGATGCAGGAAGGGTGTTCCCGATGGCGGGGGAGTCCAAAACCAGGGGTCACAGTCTAAGGATAAGGGGTAAGCCATTTAGGACAGAGATGAGGAGGAATTTCTTCACCCAGAGAGTGGTCAACCTGTGGAATTCTCTACCACAGAAGGCAGTTGAGGCCAATTCATTAAATATATTCAAGAAGGAGTTAGATATATTTCTTACGGTTAAAGGGATCAAGGGATATGGGGAGAAAGCAGGGACAGGGTACTGAATTTTGATGATCAGCCATGATCTCATTGAATGGTGGAGCAGGCTCGAGGGGCCAAATGGCCTACTCCTGCTCCTATCTTCTATGTTTCCATGTTTAGCTTCTGTGCTGAGTGATTTCTCATCTCAGTGACTTCAAACTTCCATTTAAACAACAATAACTTCCATTCCATTCAAACTTCCATTTAAACAATCCTGGCTACCTCTCTTCTGACTACCTTTGACTTTCTGTCTTCAGTCAACATCACTCTGCATATAAACTCCTCCACGGACTCAGTAGGCCACTCCTTGGACCTTGTCATTCTGCGTGGCTTCATCAGCTCTGAGGTTTGATATTGGCAAGGCCACCCCTGACGACTACCTGTCTCCCTCACTGTGCACCTCTTCCTGCTCACCTCACCCACCTCTGCCCCCACCCTACATCCCTGGAAAAAACCTTCCCCCAGCTTTCTCACTAACACATTCCTTCTCTGTCTCTCCGCCTACCATGATACTGTTGCCACTGTTGAGCTGTACAAAGCTCCCTTGGTTCTGATCTTGAAGTACTTGTTCCCTCCAAATCAATCAAAGGGGTGAATCTCCACAGGGTCTCTCCTGCTCATCTGCCGCAACTTCGGCAGAAGACATGTGGAAATCTCGGAAAAATGACGTAAATGTCGTTTTTGCCTTTTTTCCAGGGTTTATCCATGACCCTTCTGCTGAAGTTACAGTGGACAAACGGAAGAAACCTCGTGGAAATTCACCTCCATAGTTTCTCACTGCTGCCGTTACCCCAATACACTGCGTAGCTCCACATCCTCAAGTCCAAAGGCCACATTTTCAAATTCAGCTGGTACATGACTGTTCTGGTCATTCACCATCAGATCTAGCTTGATCATGTTAAATAATACCCCCCCCACCCACCTCCCCTGTCCCACCCTTCCCCTGACTTGCCTATATAACTAAGAATGCCTGGTCAGAGTCTAAAATGACAGCATCAGTGACTGTGACTGAACCAGGTGGTGCGTAACCTCAGTATTTGTTTGATCTTGATTGAGCTTCAAACCCAATATCCTATCCATTATATGAATATAAGAAATAGGAGCATGCGGAGTAGGTCATACGGTCCCTCACACCTGCTCCACCATGGCTCATCTTTTACCTCAACTCTACTTCCCTGCCATATCACCATACCTCTTGATTCCCTTGGTGTCCAAAAATGCATACTTCCACCTCCACAACACTGCCCTCCTCTAACCCCACCACTGGCAAAATGATTATCGAATCCCATATCCTATCCTTCACCAAGAATGTTTACTTTCGCCTCTGCAACTTTGCCTGCCTCCACCCCATGTCATAAGAACATAAGAAGTAGGAGCAGGAGTAGGCCATACGGCCCCTCGGGCCTGCTCCGCCATTCAATAGGATCATGGCTGATCCGAATCTAGACTCACGTCCACTTCCCTGCCCTCTCCCTGTAACCCCTAATTCCCTTATCTGCTAGGAAACTGTCTATCTCCATTTTAAATTTATTTAATGTTGCAGCTTCCGCAGCTCTCTGGGGTAGCAAATTCCATAGATTTACTACCCTCTGAGTGAAGAAGTTTCTCCTCATCTCAGTTTTGAAAGGGCAGCCCCTTATTCTTAGATTATGCCCCCTAGTTCTAGTCTCACCAATCAGTGGAAGCATCCTCCCCGCATCCACCCGATCAAGCCCCCTCACAATCTTATATGTTTCGATAAGATCGCCTCTCATTCTTCTGAACTCCAATGAGTAGAGTCCCAACCTACTCAACCTTTCCTCATAGGTCAACCCCCTCACCTCCGGAATCAACCAAGTGAACCTTCTCTGAACCCCAACATCTGCAACCTTTATCCACGCTTTACTTATCCCAGGATGCAATTCCTCCCGTGCTTTCCTGACTGGCCTCCTTAGCCCCACCCTATACAAACAATGGGCCAGAAATTCGGGTCGGAGGCTTCCCGCGGGTGCAAGCCCCCGACCTGCGCTTACCTAGCGCGCCTGCCGTTGTGCTGTGGGCCTGCATGGGATTCTGATCCTGGGCCTCCTCCAACTGCCGGCGCACAGTGCTTGCGTATCCCAGGGGCGCAGTTAGTTCGAAGTGTCCCCTGGGATCACGTGGGCCATGGAGAGCCAATCATCGCAGGGAATCTCTATTCATAGATTTGACAGGAAGACCTGCGAGGATATTGGTCCTGGTTCTGCTGAGGTGTAACCCGTCCAGCTTGTACAGGTCCCACCTTCCCCAGAATTGGTCCCAATGCCTCAGGAATTTAAATCCCTCCCTCCTACACCATCTGTCCAGCTACTCATTCATCTGGTCTATTCTCCTATTTCTGCTCTCGCTAGCACGTGGCATCCTGAGATTACTACCTTTGAGGTCCTGCTTTTTAGTTTATTCCCTAGCTCCCTATATTCTGCTTGCAGGACCTCGTCCCCCTTTCTACCTATGTCGTTGGTACCAATATGGACCACGACCTCTGGCTGTTTCTCCACCCCCCTTTAGAATGTCCTGCAACCGCTCAAATAAGATCCCAAAGTTTCTGTTTTATGATTGATATACCCCATTGTTTGCAAAGGAGAATTTTTCTTTGGTACCTGAGACGTTTTGCTTGCAATTCAAAACTTGCTTGAACATGTCTTCACTGGTCTTTGCACTGTTGGCTCCGATTGTTGTATCACCTCATTTTTAAGACCCAGTGGCAGCACATCTGAATGTCTGCAGTTCTCCATAGTTGTTTGGCATTGTCAATGAAGTTGGGTTTTCACAAGGCATATTTTTTTAATGTAGTCAGATTCTCATTTGTTTAGTTGCTGTTGTGTCTCTGAACTATTTGCTTCCCCAACAGTCAATTGAAAGACATTATCTGCGCATGCACAAAACTATTTTGTCAGGAGCTGAAATGTTAAAATTGTTTTGTTCGCGTGTTTGCATTTTACACTAATTAATAATTGCACATGCACAAACCCATTCTTAACCTTATGAGTGGATTAAATTATTAATCTGCATCATTTTTTTTCTTTCAATTTCATTTACAAATTTTATGCATTAATAAGACTAGAACCTACATTTTCTGAGCACGGTCTGGCGTCAGGGAACGTCGCCTGCCTCCAGCGCATGTAGGAAAAATGCTATCAATTTTCCATCCAATGTGATTAATGGACAGCAAATTGCGAGCAGCACGCCTGCGATTTTCCGATTAAGTATGTGCCAGCAGCAGACGAGGTTCCCTGCTGCCAGCATGTACCAGGAAAATTACTCCCGAGTGTTATCTTAAGTGTAAAGAAGATCTAAATGCACATGCTGCAGCATTACACTACCGGAAAAAAATGGCACATATTTCATTAATGAGATTGTAAACAGGGAAATGAGACAAAAAGAGGAAGATAAATCCTGGATTAGAATGTGTGCTGTCGGAGATGACGTCTTTCGGATGAGACGTTAAACCGACATCTGCCCTCTCAGGTGGACGTAAAAGATCCCATAGCACTATTTCAAAGAAGAGCAGGGGAGATATCATTAAAAAAAACAGATTATCTGGTCATTATCACATTGATATTTGTGGGAACTTTCTGTGCGTTTCCTATATTACAACAGTGACTACACTTCAAAAGGACTTCATTGGGGGTAAAGCACTTTGGGATGTCCTGAAGTCGTGAAAGGCGCTATAAAAATGCAAGTATTTCTTTCTTTTGAATATACGAACTAACTTGACTAAATTCTAACATTTTTTGAGGATACAATGCTCTCTTTTTATTCCTCAGGCCTTCTTCGTCTCCCTATGCCGGGCACCAAGCCACTCTGCTTCTAAGGCTCCATCTTACAGCTGGTTGCAAGTTGTACAAAATCATCTTAGGAATGATTTTCTTAATTTTCCCACTCCACAGCAGTGCAGCTAAGATCAGCAACTCGTTGGAATGGGAACTGAACTTTGCATCTCATCATTCCTCTGTATTTGTGCTCTGTATTGGTCTTCTGGGATGTTGTGCCATTTGACAAATGATAAGTTGAATGTTTTTGCGAAATCTATATTGAAATGACTTGACAAAGCCCTTCTGATAGCTCAGTGAGTAAATACATCGGTTGTTATGAAACTGAGCTGTGCCTTCCAACAAGGTTCAAGGTTTATTTCCTAATCTGTGCTGAATTAGCAGATCTGAACCAGGACAGCATGGAGTGTCCTCAGTGTTCCAAGTCTCGTAGTGAAAAGAATCAACGAGGGTTCTCTCTCCTATCTGTGTCCCCTCCTTGAAATGTTCTGTGTTTGGATGTCAGGTGAGGACTGGATCAGGCTTGGTTGTTTTGCTGCTTAGAGTCAATTAGTTTGCAAACACTCATTGCGTGTGTAATGTATATACTTTTAAGTGGGGAACTATCTTTTACAGCTCATGTATACTGCAGTACCGGCAGTGACCACACCTGTATATAGCCCTGAGTAGTAATCTGTACAGATCAGTTGCAGTGTGAACCACGTTGAGTAAACACCTGTTGTACCGTTCTCCGCAGTCTGTGTCTTATTATACACGGACGTAACATTGGCGATGAGGCAGGTTCGAACCTACCTGCAACTCTGCATCACCTCCCGGGGATTCGTTCCTGGAGATCAGTGGATTGGAGGTCAAGGCCAAAGACTCGGGCGTCGACCACGGGCAACCGCCCAGTCATCCAGCAGAGACTCGAGAATTGCGGGGGAGGCTGTCGAGAGCCAGGCTTGGCTTTCCAGTCGAGGTGGTCCAGCGAAACGGGCTGGCAACAGGTAGTGCGCAGACCCTTCCCGGACAGCGGCGGGCTAGAGCCCGACCGAGCGGCACAGCAAAGGGCTGAGCAGCGTCGACGGGGGAGAGAGAGAGAGAGCAGAGTGCACAGGGTGCAGCCGGTGTTCAGGGGCTGAGCAGCGTCGGAGAGAGGGAGAGAGAGACGCACAGAAACCCGCGAGGTGCCGCCATTGCCACGAGGACCGCCGAGAGCGGCGTTGGCAGCATCGCAGGAGAAGCGCGTGAAACCTACAGGGCACCGCCATTGCCACGAGAACCGGCAGCAGCGGGGGAGGAAGGAAAGCGCGGGAGACGCCATTTTAAGCCATTGGGAGACGCCATTTTAAACCACACACAAAATGCCGAAGAGTGGCAGTATCACCACATTTGACAATGAAGTCGAAGATTGGACTACATATGTCGAACGAATAGAGGTGTACTGCAAGGCAAATGAGGTGTCAGATGACAAGAAAGCGTCGGTATTGTTAAATTTAATGGGTGCAAAGACGTATGGTTTATTACGAAATCTAGTAACCCCAACGAAGCCAATGGAAAAGAGTTTTGAAGACATAGTAACGATACTAAAGGAACATTTAAACCCCACACCGCTGCTGATAGCAGAAAGATTCAAGTTTCACAAACGGAACCAGCATAAGGATGAAAGCAATGCTGATTATTTAACAGAACTGCGCAAACTATCGAAACACTGCCAGTTTGGAGCGGGACTGGCAGATACCTTAAGGGACAAGTTTGTGTGTGGGCTTCAAAGTGAAGGAACCCAGAAACGGCTTTTATCTGAAAAGGACCTTACGCTGGAAAAGGCTTTCAGCATTGCGGTATCATATGAAGCAGCAGCACGGGGCGCTGCAGAGATACAACAGAGACCGCAAGAATATGGCACAAACTAAATGTCATATGGAACAGAGAAGTGCTATCGCTGCGGCAGAACAACACATGACCAGAATGATTGCTGGTTCAAAGACAAATTGTGCAGACAGTGTGGAAAAGTAGGACACATAGCACGAGTCTGCAGGTCGGGAAAGAAAACCAGCAATAAGAAACCTACCAAAGGAAAGTACAAGAAGGTACATAAGATGACGGAGAATAGTTCAGACAAACAAAAGAGTGATAACGACTCCGAAAGCAGGGAACTCAGTTGCCTGAAACTACACAATGTGATCACAATGGAGGATCACCGAACCATTTGGGTCACTCTCAAGATAGCAGGAGTCCAGGTAAAGATGGAATTGGACACAGGATCAGCCCTAACAGTCATAAACCGACGGGACTACGAGCGGCTATTCTCACACATACCCTTGAGAGACACAAAAATTATTTTAAAGACGTACACGGGGCAAAAAGTCTACCCCAAAGGAAAAATAAGGGTGACCGTTATATATAACGGTAAGGAAACACCAAAACTAGACCTGTATGTATTGCAAGATGGAGGACCACCATTACTGGGACGTGAATGGATCCGGAAAATACAACTGGATTGGCATTCCATACAGGCACTGACTGTGGCTGACAAAAAGGATGACGACGTCACACCTGGGCGACTGTCAAAGATCCTAACTGACGCGAAAGAAGTGTTCCAGCAAGGACTCGGAACACTAAAAGGCATGACAGCGACGATTAAAATTGAAGAAAACGCAAGCCCAAAATTTTTTAAGGCCAGGCCGGTACCTTATGCGATCCACCCAGCCGTCAAAGCAGAGCTGGAGAGTCTGGAACGTTCAGGTGTACTGTCCAAGGTAGACTGGAGCGAGTCGGCTACACCCATCGTCCCTGTGATGAAAAAGTCGTTGAGCAGCACGCCTGGGGAACCAAGGAAGGTTCGCATCTGTGGGGACTTTAAGGTAACAGTGAACCCGGTCCTTCACACCGTACAATATCCACTTCTGCGGATTGAAGATATTTTTGCCTCGCTATCTGGAGGGAAACGCTTCACTAAGATTGATCTGGCCCAGGCGTATCTGCAAATGGAGGTAGAAGAAGCATCAAAAAAATACCTCACAATCAACACTCACAAAGGTCTCTACCAATACAACCGGCTGGTATTCGGGGTAGCATCAGCTCCGGCTATTTGGCAGAGGGCAATGGAACAAGTCCTGCAAGGGATCCCAGGGACCCAGTGTTATTTGGATGACATCCTGGTCACGGGCGAAAATGACAGTGATCACCTTGCCAACCTGGAGCAGGTGCTCACTAGATTGCAGGAATATGGGCTCTGAGCTAACCGCCCCAAATGCGAGTTTTTTAGAAAACAGATCTCGTATTGTGGCCATGTTATCGATAAAGAGGGGTTACATAAGTCCCCAGATATGATTGAGGCAGTAGTCAAGGCTCCAGCACTGGAAAATGTGTCACAACTGAGGTCGTTCCTCGGGCTGGTAAACTACTACCATAAGCTCTTGCCAAATTTGTCTACAATACTACACCCACTGAACCCCCTACTGCAAACTGGGGTGCCGTGGAAGTGGAGTGACGAATGTAGACGAGCTTTCCAGAAGAGCAAAACACTAATCACATCGAAAGAGGTATTGGCCCATTACAACCCGGCATTACCAATTCGGTTGGCATGTGATGCGTCACCCTACGGCATTGGAGCGGTGCTGTCGCACAAATTCTCGGACGGCTCAGAGAGGCCAATAGCCTTTGCGTCACGATCACTAACCTCAGCCGAGCGTAACTACGCCCAGATTGACAGGGAGGCCCTCAGCCTAGTGTGGGGAGTGAAAAAGTTCAATCACTATCTGCACGGGCAGAAATTCACCTTGCTGACTGATCACCAGCCTCTTGTCTCCATTTTTAATCCGAAGAAGGGCGTTCCGGTGATGACTGCGCAACGACTACAAAGATGGTCACTTTTTCTAGGGGCGCACCACTATGAGATTGAATATAAGGGCACGAAACAGCATGGAAATGCTGATGGGCTATCACGCCTGCCACTGCCTACTGCGGAGGAAGCACCAGCAGTGGATCCTGTCGAAATATTCCATTCGACTATAGTTGAATACCTACCGGTAACTAACGCTTGTATCGAAAAGGAAACCCGAAATGACCCGACACTGTCTCGGGTATATGATTTGACGGTGAAGGGATGGCCAGCACATGGCGACTCACTGTTGCCAGCATTCTCGACAAGGAGAGAACAGCTGTCAGTGTGCCGGGGGACCTTGATGTGTGGATCCCGAGTGGTAATTCCACCCAAGTTAAGGGATAGAGTGCTCAATGAGCTTCATGAGGGTCATCTGGGAGGGGTAAAAATGAAAAGCCTAGCCAGGGCTTATGTGTGGTGGCCGGGAATCGATAAACAAATCGAGGACCTGACCAAGAGCTGCTCAGGATGCCAGAAAGTCCAAAATGCACCACCACAGGCCCCTCTACACCCATGAGAGTGGCCCTCATCTCCATGGCAACGGGTGCATATTGATTTTGCTGGTCCATTCATGGACTCAATGTTTTTAATAGCCGTGGATGTGCACTCGAAATGGCCTGAGGTCATCAAAATGTCCTCCACCATCACGGAGAAAACTATTGCAGTCCTACGGACCATTTTTGCCAGGAATGGCTTGCCAGAACAGATTTGCTCCGACAACAGACCACAGTTTGTGTCTGAAGAGTTCCGGAGGTTCTTGAAAAAGAATTGAGTAAGGCATTACACATCTGCCCCGTATCATCCAGCCACAAATGGATTGGCTGAGAGGTTCGTACAAACCTTTAAGAAGGCTGTAGTGGCGCTTCTTAGTTTCCAAACAGGCAGCCACTGAGCTGTGGGTTTTTTAACAACGAGTAGATGTGTGTCGAAATAAAACGTTCCCAAACGTAGCTTTGTCTTTTAAACTGTTTACTGTAACACTTAACAAACGGAATTACAAAGCAAACACGTATAAACGAACACGGTCAAAAACTGTACTGCTCCAAACCTCACAGCTTCTGCCTCCTTCAACCATGTGCAGTTTAAACTGTAAAATGGCTGCACCCATGTGTGGCTTAGGAACTGTTCCATTATGGCAAGAATGAAGGGGGTGTCTCGGACTATACTACTGGAGCAAGAAAATAGGGGGTTTCTTAATACAATAAGTCGGTCAGGTAAATTAACTGTATTATGCCATTTAACCACTATTTTAAAGTATTTTCTTAAGCTTTTATGGCTCTTACATTCCGGCCCCTAATTGACTAGGCACATGCAGCATATCAATTACTCAAACATTAAGAGTCATAAACTAATGAGTTCAACATATTTACAATATAAGTGTCCACTTTTTTCATTCGGGAACCTTTCACGCTGCTTCTTGTAGCAGGCAAAGCTTTGTGATCGGTCTTTCCAGGGTACTGGTCTTGGTTTGCAAACAAACGCGACGAACGACGCCTCTGGAGTCTGGCATGGTCTTAATTATTTTTCCCATCAACCAAGAATTTCTAGGGGCTGAATCATCCACAATTAAGACAATGTCTCCGACAATGAAGTTCCTCTTTATTTTGGACCATTTTTGATGCTCCTGTAGCAGAGGTAAGTATTCTCTTGTCCATCTGGTCCAGAAAAGGTCTGACATATACTGAACTTGCCTCCACTTCCGACGGGCATACAGATCTTCCTTTTTGAAGACTCCCGGGGGCATGGCTGGCTGTGTTTTCAACAACAACAGGTGGTTCGGAGTCAGGGCTTCGAGGTCATTGGGATCATCTGATGTCTTAGTTATCGGTCGGTCATTAATGATGGCTTCGACCTCGCACAGAACGGTTTGGAGTCCCTCGTCGTCAAGCGCTTGCTGCTTCAGTACAGAACTGAGTAGTTTTCTTACGGTGCGTATCTGTCTTTCCCAGACACCTCCGTGGTGGGATGCAGCAGGAGGATTGAAGATCCACTTAATTCCTGTTTGCATCATGGCTTCCTGTATTTTAAGCTGATTCCAAGCTTCAATAGCTTCCCGTAGTTCTCTCTCCGCTCCGACGAAATTAGTGCCATTATCAGAACGCATAATGGACACCTGTCCTCTTCTACAGACAAAGCGCCGCAAGGCGTTAATACAGGAATCAGTGTCAAGCGTGTGTGCCACCTCAATATGAACAGCTCTGATGGTCAAACAAGTGAAAAGCACACCATATCTCTTGACGAGGCTCCGTCCTCGCTTTACCTCGAAAGGCCCGAAATAGTCCACCCCTACGTTTGCAAATGGGGGCTTGTCTGGTAACAAACGGTCTTCAGGCAGGTCTGCCATTTTCTGCTCCCCAGCTCTAGCGTGTAACTGTCTGCAAACAATGCATTCAGAGAGTATTTTTCTTATTACGGAATTAACTCCTGGAATCCAGTATCCTTGTCTTAGCTTCGCAAGCACGTGATTCCTCCCACTGTGTCCAATACTCTGGTGTATATGCTGAAGAATGAGGGTAGCAACCCGGAGGTCCTTAGAAAGGATAGCAGGATGCTTGGCCTCCTCTGGCATAGCAGATTTGATTAGTCTCCCTCCCACCCTCAGTACTCCATCTTGCAGTGTAGGGTCCAGCTTGTAGATATGACTACCTTTCTTGATTGGAGTATTTCGCTGTAGAGCTTCGATTTCTTCTGGGTATCTTTGTCTTTGACTGAAGCGAACTATCTCCTTCTCAGCCTTGGCCAAATCCTCCACGGTCAATGAATTCTTGCCCAATGTGGTCTTGTGATGATGCGTATACTGCTGTAGAAGCATTCTCTGCTTATCAGGGTTACTTTCAGACTGACTGATAGTGGCTCGGTACTCTTTTCTCTTACCGCTCAGGTGTAGCAGCAACTCTTTCAACCTTAGAAACCATGCAACTGCTTTCCTCAACTGGTGCCATCCTGAGAAATGGTTAACAAGCTTGTTCACTGTGTCAAAGTTCTCTTTCGTATTTATGAGATTTACTGTGACTGATCTCTTGACTTCGACGTCGTCTTCAGCAATCTGACTTGGCACATCTGGTCTTTCTGGCCATGATCTCTCTGTTTCCAGCAGATAACTTGGGCCTTGTATCCAAGTTTCACTCCTCATGAAGTTTTCAGCCTTCAATCCTCGTGAGGCTTGATCTGCTGGGTTTAATGAGGTGTTTACGTACCTCCATTGAGATGGTTGTGCAGCTTCTCTAATGGATGAGATTCTGTTTGCTATGAAGGTCTTGAAGCGTATCTTCTCATTCTCTATATACTTCAGCACCGTCGTGCTATCCGTCCAGAAGACAGATTCTTCTAATGGGAGCTGTAACTCTTTCCGCATCACCTGGTCAGCTTTAACTGCAACAACCGCTGCCGTCAATTCCAGTCTCGGGATGGTGACCTGCTTCAGCGGAGCCACCCTGGATTTCCCCATGAGGAAGGCACAATGTTTCTGGCCCTGTTGATTTGTCAGCAAGAGGTAAGTAGCCGTGTAATAGCCGTCCTCACTGGCGTCCGAGAAATGATGTAGTTGAGCCGTCTTTGTAACTCCAAAACTCGCGGGCTTGATGCATCTACTGACGTTGAAGCTAGAAAGTTGTTGCAAATCTGTCAACCATCTGTGCCATCTCTGAGCTTGACCTTCTGGGATATCTTCATCCCATCCTCTCTTGTCTCTACACAGCTCTCGTAGCATCAGCTTCACCGGCAGAATGAGTGGTGCCAGGAATCCAAGAGGGTCGTAGATGGAACTGACCACGGAGAGAATCCCTCGTCTTGTGGATGGTCTTTCGTTCACCATTATCCTGAAGTTGAACGTGTCTGACTCGATGCACCATTGTACACCAAGAGCTCTCTCGATAGGAAGGACATCGTGGCTCAGGTCCAGATCTTTGACTTCAGTGGCTCTTTCCTTTTCTGGGATAGAAGCTAGAACTGCTCTGCTTAGTCAGATGGAATCCTCCATTCGAACACAGAGTTCTAAGGTCTCTTGACAGTGCGATGGCATCGTCTTCTGTTGACACGGACTTCAGACAGTCGTCGACATAAAAGTTTCTGAAGATTGTCTCCACAGCCTCTGATGGTGCTTTGCCTTTGCCATCTTCTGCAGTTTTTCTGAGAGCGTAGCTTGCACAGCTGGGAGATGATGTGGCTCCGAACAAGTGTACGGCCATTCTACATTCCACCATCGCTTGACTAACATCGCCATCTGGCCACCAAAGGAAGCGCAGAAGATCAGCATCTTCATCAGGGATTCTAACTTGGTAGAACATTGATTCTATGTCTGCCATCATGGCAACGAGCTCTTGTCTAAACCTAGTCAAGACGCCAATGAGGGTATTAGTAAGATCAGGATCTTGAAGCAGCTGGTCATTCAGTGAAGTTCCTCTGAATGAGGCGGCGCAGTCAAACACTACACGGATCTTTTTCTTCTTTTGGGTGATACACCCCGTGATGAGGAATGTACCAGACCCTTCCATCGTCTATGTTCAACTGTTCCTCGGGCACCTTTACAGCGTAGCCTTTCGCTATGATGTTTCTCATGAAGTCTTTGTAGTCTTCGTGAAAGTCGGGGTTCTTGTTCAGCTTTCTCTTTAGACTGATGGCGCGTTGCTCTGCTATGCAGCGATTGTTCAGCATCTTCGCGGTCTGTCTTCTCAGTGGCAAACCAATGTGATAGTGGCCATCAATGAACTGTGTAGACCTTGTCATCAAACCCATGAACTGATGGTCTTCTTGTGACATCTCTGTCTTTTCCTCACAGCTGCGTTCTGAGAAGTCTGCGTTGAACTGCTGTATCAACAGCTCTTCAATGCTTGCGATAGAGATGCGATTAACTGTGACGTTTTGTCGTTCCTCCTTGTTCGACTTGTGGCCATCATCTCTCCTTACCGGTCCATTGACTACCCATCCAAGGGCTGTCCTGACGGCGTAGGGTCCGTCATCCTTGCTGTTTATCACCTGCCATGGCTCCATAGTTTTGTAGGCATTGGTTCCAATTAATAGGCCAATTTCTGCTTCAATGTATGGGAGACGCACCTTTTCTAGGTAAGGCCATCTATCCACATCCTTCTGCAGGGCTAGGTTCCCTATTCTAACAGGAATCTCCCTCTGTGTGAAAACATTAGGCAGGTCTATGAAGTCCTTCTCTTCAAGTCCACACACTTCTAGGTCTGACAGGATATAACTTTGCATTGACTTCTCATGACCCATGGTGCGTAATAGGATTTCTGTTCTTCTGCCTCTAACGTTCAGCTGTCGCATGAGTGATTCTGTGCAGAACGTTGCTGAGCTACCTGGATCCATGAAGGCGTAAGTCTCCACAAGCTTCTCGCTCCTCTTAGACTTGATCTTTACTGGTACGATGGCAAGAATACAGTCACTGTCACCGGCCCCAGTGAGTCCACAAGTCTCTGGTTCTAGCGACACCAGAGCACTTGAGACAACCTTCTCGTCGGTATTGTTTTCTTCACTCTTCTTAGAGACTTGTTCTTCTTTATGGATATGCAGCAGGCTGGGATGTTTCCGAGTGCACTCTCTGCATGTTGTTCTTTGCTTACAGTTTCTACTCAGGTGCCCCTGAGAGAGACATCCAAAACATAGGCCGTTGCACTTCAGGAATTCGATTCTGTCCTTATGTGGCTGTGCTTTGATGTCGCTGCAGAAATCCAATGTATGATTCTTCTGGCAGAATAAGCATGGCTTCTGAAAGGCATTAGCAGACGTCACTGTGCTGCTCTTTTTGGGAGATGAATTCTGGGGCCTTTCTTCCTCGGCCTGGGTGACGATAGTTGCAAAGCTGCTTCCCCTGGAACCACCTTTCCTGAGAGTCTTTGATTCAACGGGCTTGGCTTTCACTCTTCCATCGGTGGTCGGGCTGACGTCTTGGATGTTTCCAAACAATGGGTCCCTAGCAATTTTAGCCTGTTTGTCTATGAAGTTCACTAAGTCTGCAAACCTGGCTCTACCTTTCCGTCTCTCCATTATCTCAAAGGCTGTTCTTCTCCATTGTTCTCTCATCCTGTAAGGAAGCTTAGAGATGATGATTCTCATAGTCGTAGGATTGTCCATCTCTTCCATGAATTCAACATCCTCCATGGTGTTGCGACATCCTATGAGGAAAAGAACATATGCGTTCAATGCCTCTCCGTCCTCCGATCTGATCTGTGGCCACTTGGTAGCCTTTTCGATATATGCAGTGGCTATCTTCAGCTCGTTACCATAGTGCTCCTGCAGCAACTTCCTGGCTTCTATGTATCCCCGGTCCGGTCTCATGTGTTCACAGCTTCTGACCAGGTCTTGTGGCTTACCACTGGTGTACTGTCCCAGGTAGTACAACTTATCACTGCTGCTCTCTGTTTTGGAGTCAATGGCTTGTTCAAAGGATCTGATGAAGGGCTTATATTTGAGTGGGTCACCTTGGAACACTGGTATGTCTCTTTGAGGGAGTCGAAACAGATTCTGTTGTTTTACAAGCATCTCTGTAATTTCGTTCTGACGTTGCATCACTCGGTATAGGCTTCTCCCTGTGTCTTCAGGCCTCTGGTGGTCATCAGCAGGGTCTAGTCTAGACCGTCTGACGTCTGGGGTAGCATCACGTGCTCCTGTTAGTGGAGAGGCCACTCTTCCACGCTGTAATGCCAGGGGATTGCCTTCGGGCTCTGTTGTAACTCTTGAAGGTGCCCTGGATCCAACTCTATGTGACAACGTTGACTGGCAGTGGCTCCCGCCGTCCCGTGAGCCTTCATAATCTTCGTACGCACTCAACCTGGCGTCTGAGACCTCGATAGCTGTTTTTATCTCCAGCTGCTCTTTCTTTGCCTGCACCTGGGCCCGTTGGGCCTGCAGTTGGGCCTCTTGGACCTGCAGTTGGGCCTCTTCCCATTCAAGAGCTTGCTTCTCCGCTAAAGATGCTGCGCGCGCTATCAACGCCGCCCGTTCAGCCTCCGCTCTCATGCGTCGCGACGAGCTTGTGGTAGAAGTGACTGACCTGCGTCCAGAAACAGAGCTACCTTCTTTTCGATTTTTGCTCGGTCTGGCGGAAGTCTCTGAAATGCTATCGTCTGGTCCGACTTCATCGTCAACTTTTTCTTTCTCTGCTGTATCAGCATCTTGACGAATCTTTAACATCCACTGTTCCGTGGCCTTGATATAGTCCTTAATGCTGGTTGATTTAAGATCAAACCAGTTGTGCTGATCAGCGTTTCCCTCTTCTTCAGACAGAAGTGCTAATACATCTTCATTGAGTACATTAAATTCTTCATGCAGCTTGGAGAAATCGTAATACATTATGTCTTCAGCTTTCTTAATATTAGCATTATCTTCCATGAGACGATCGATTATCTTCATTTTTCCAGTTATCTGAGCTAATTTAGCCTTCCTTGCACCTATGCTTCTATGTAACTTCTCTTCCATTGCCTTTGGGGTGAGCTTTATTTCCCTCTTTTGGCCAGCAATCTTTCTGGCTGATGGAAGCTCCTGGCTCCATAAGGCCTCGGCCATTTTACCCGCAGCTCCTATTTAGCTTCTCAATAGAATGAACAAAGCAAGTAGCAGTCACTGTACCTTCGCTTTCTTATATTGTCGTCTGGCTCCGTGACCATTCGGGTATACGTTCGCCGACGATTCCGTCCCTTCCTTCTTAGGGAGCAAGTTTTTGACTAATGTAGTGGCGCTTCTTAGTTTCCAAACAGGCAGCCACTGAGCTGTGGGGTTTTTTAACAACGAGTAGACGCGTGTCGAAATAAAACGTTCCCAAACGTAGCTTTGTCTTTTAAACTGTTTACTATAACACTTAACAAACGGAATTACAAAGCAAACACGTATAAACGAACACGGTCAAAAACTGTACTGCTCCAAACCTCACAGCTTCTGCCTCCTTCAACCACGTGCAGTTTAAACTGTAAAATGGCTGCACCCATGTGTGGCTTAGGGACTGTTCCATTATGGCAAGAATGAAGGGGGTGTCTCGGACTATACTACTGGAGCAAGAAAATAGGGGGTTTCTTAATACAATAAGTCGGTCAGGTAAATTAACTGTATTATGCCATTTAACCACTATTTTAAAGTATTTTCTTAAGCTTTTATGGCTCTTACAAAGGCAATAAAGGCTATGTACAATGACAACATTCCGCTGCAGCACAAGGTGGACAATTTCCTGTTCGCCTACCGGAATGCGACACATGCATGGCCTAGAAATTTGGTTGTTTGCGCCAGCGGTTAGCGCCTAAAGAGACCGAGAATTGGGGCGTTACCTAATGTTGGGGCGGGCGCAATGAAGATAGCCACAACTCCCATATTGACTATACATTTAGCGCCTGCGCTAAGTGTTTGCGCGCGCCCGCGAGCGCAAGCAGATCATGACGTCATTTCATTGTGCAACGCCTTTTAGGAGCGCCTGAGCGGGGCGCCCAGAGCCTTTACGCCTAGCGCTATTAGTGACAGTTTGAAGGAGCATTAGCAGGCCCTTCTCGGAGTCGGAGGGCGCTATTTAAAGGGGACAGCTCTAGTACAGAAGCTTCAGCCACTTGGCCTGTTCATTGCGATCGTTGGTGGAGAGAGTTGGTGAGCTACTGTGGAGCAGAGTTTTTGGAATTTAGCATTAGAGTACTTGGGACCCTCAAACCTGTCCGGAGCAGTTGGAGCACTAGACTTAACAGCCTTTTGACCAACTGGCATCGGAATGGGAGATGCTTTGGAGGGCGACGGCCTCATGGCCGAACACTATGAAGGGGCAGAGAGACGGCAGGAGAGAGGGCCGGGATTGGCCAGAAGGAGGAGGGGCAATGGAGGTCGGCCAATCCGAGGGTATGCTGCGAGGGTCTTTAGGCAGCAGGTGTCATACCTTGACATGTCGGAGGAGCAGTGTGTGCGAAGGCTCCGATTCGGGATGGACGTTGTTACTGAGTTGTGCCACCTGCTTGCTGAGGATCTGCAGCCGCGTCTACGGTGCATGACCTCTCTGTCGGTGGCCGCTAAACTGACTGTTGCCCTCAATTTTTATGGCAACGGATCCTTTCAGTGAACCATTGGGGACATCGTGAATATCTCTCAGGTTGCAGTCCACTGCTGCATCCGGCAAGTTACAGCTGCCCTTTATAGGCGAAGGCGTCAATTCATCACCTTCCCTCTGACCCTGGAGAGGCAGGCGGAGGAGGAGGAGGAGGAGGAGCATGCGGACGAGGAGGAGGAGGAGGAGGAGGAGGAAGATGGAAGGGCTCCTGAAAGTGGAAGGGCCATCCGTTACAGGCTCATGAGGACTCGTATCGAGGCCCCTCTGGCGGAATGATGAGTGTCTTAACTGCTGCGCACTTTGGATGTTTGAAAGCCTCTGAAGGCCAGCATCACTGTAGTTAGTCACGTACACCATAGCACATTTAAACTTCTCTTTGTTGTCACAAAAGTCTTTCATTACAGCAAAACAACGTCATGTAAACAGAAACCATAACTAACAAAATAACAGTTAACTCTTCGGCAAAGCCGCAAAACTAAACAAACTATTTCCAACAATTCCAACAGGTGAGGGTCTCCTTGATTTTGGCCAAAGAAACGTCTCAGCACCTCCCTCTACTGCTGGCCCCTTGATGGAGAATGACTTCTCTTTCGCGGTCGGCCCCTTCCCTCCCTGCTGCTCCTATGTAATTGAACCCCAGTGGCGGGGTGAAGGCTGGGGGATGCCTGCTGACTGTCTGGAAGCGCAGAAGCCCCTGAGGGATGGCCTGGCCGACCTCTGGGCTTGGAGGGTGCGGACGCAGGATGCTTGATCTGAGCATGGCTGGAAGCAGTGTGCCCTGCAGGTGGTGGCAGCTGCACTGCAGACGTGCCAGCGCTGGCATGTGGAATGGTCACCTGCCGAGAGAGGACACCTGCACCATTGTCGGATGACACACTGGCTCTCTGAGGGGACCGGCTCGGCTCATCCGCCACAATCGCATGCTCCACTGATTCCTGGCCTTGTATGGGAATGGAAGGGCCCGGGGTGATCCTAGCTGATGCAGATAGGGTGGCTGCAGTGAGAGTTCGCGTTGCCTCAATCTGGGTGTGGACGAGGCCGGCAAGTGACTGCGTGGCAGCAGTGAGGACCTGTGAGCCAGGTGCCAGTGCTTTGGAGAAGCCCTGGACAGTTCTTTCCATTGCTTCGGACAAGGCCGGTGCCGACCACTCCACTGCCTCGGACAAGCCCTTTCCAGACCTTTCCAGGGATTGTCCAAAGCCCTGAACAGTCCTTTCCATAGCGGCCTCGAAGCCCTGGACAGTCCTCTCCATTGTTGGCCCAAAGCCCTCGACAGACCTCTCCATTGTTGCCCCGAAGCCCTGGAGAGTCCTGTCCATTGTTGCCCCGAAGCCCTGGAGAGTCCTCTCCATTGTTGCCCTGAAGCCCTGGAGAGTCCTCTCCATTGTTGCCCCGAAGTCCAACACACTCTTTGCCAGTGTATCTATTGACTGAGGCATCCTCCCCACTGCAGCCATCAGCTCAGTGTGCCTGAGCCGGGCCTGGGTGCTCATTTCAGCCAGGCGACGCACCTCCTCTGCACTCTGTGCAGCAGTCATCACTACCTGCCTTGCCCTCCGGGGAGACGGTGGCCGAACTTGCCTACCCCCCTTGCGTTGCTGCATGCCGCTTGTTCCGGCAACTGCCTGATCCTCAGAGCACGCCCCCCTCCCCTCCAGGGAACTACTATCCCCAGTCTGTACATGTGTATGCTCCCCTGAGATTGGAACGGATGGTCCGGCTTCCTCCTGATCCTCACCTCCGGAGGCACTGGCACTGGCAGCTTCAGGGCGTTGAGCCCCAGTTGGTGATGCATCATCTGAAAGCAGGGAGGTGGAAGAGTGGCTTTAGCAAAAGGACAGGTTGGCGGAAAGGCATGGCAGATTGCGGCACACTGAGGAAGCATGCTGGCGGGGGGACCAAGTGGAAGGAGACAGCTGCAAAAGGTGAGAGCCTTACCCTCGCTGTCGAGAATGGGGTCGGCAGCTGCAGTGGTAACAGGACCAGACAGACGTCCTCCAAGAATCTGGTGCACTCTCTCCTCGAGATCCGTGAGAGTGACCACTTGTGGAGGTCCGCCACCGGTTCGACGCTGCTCCTTTCGCATCGTCGCCAGCTTGGACTGCAGGGGAAAGAAGGGGAAGTTCTGTAACATGATGCCTTGAGAGATCATCTCATGCCCCCCATGGTGCAAGAGCCCTTACATGAGGCCTTGAGAGATCATCTCATGCCCCCCATGGTGCAAGAGCCCTTACATGATGCCTTGAGAGATCATCTCATGCCCCCCATGGTGCAAGGGCCCTTACATGTGGCCTTGAGTGAAATGTCCATGTGTTTGCCCAGAAAGGGCCATGGGTGCTTGCTGACAGATGGCCATTGGGGCATCATGGCAACAGGGTCTTCGAAGTTAGGTGCAGATGGAGGGAATCAGAAGTTTGCATAACCAACACTCACATTACGACCCGAGTGAGGTCGTTGAATTTCTTCCTGCACTGAACAAGGGTCCTGGTCGCCATGCTGTTGGAGTTGACCCTCTGAGAAACCTCCTTCCAAGATCGCCGGTAAGCCTTTTGATTCGGCCTCTTGCCATTGTCAGGATACAGAACATCTCGACGGCGCTCAACTGCAGACACCAACTGGTCCAGAACCTCAGTGCTGAAGCGCTCTGCTCTCTGTCTCAGCTTCTCCATCCTCACCAAGTTTCTTGCGCCAGAGAAGGGCGAGCGCCGATTCTGAGGCCTACAGGGCGTTGAGTGTGGCAGCTCAGGCTGACTGACCCACCCCTTTAAGAGCCGGCCGGCGCCTGGAAGTCTCGTGGTTTCCGGTAATTGAGATCACCTGCGCTGCGCCCGTCTGCGCCGATATTGGGTAGCGCCTGAACTTTTGCGCCTTAGGAGCCCTGTGCAACGTCTGAGTTTGCGCCTCAATCCCCTTTGGGGGCGATGCAACCCAATATCTCGCCAGGCAGCAATAAGTTTCGTCTGGCTATAAACTTAGTGCAGCGCCAGTTCTAACGCCTCAAGCGGGGCAATACCCAATTTCTAGGCCATGCAGTCACCAACCAGGCCCCAGCCATGATGTTCTTTAACCGAAGGTTAAGATCTCGCCTGGATTTGCTCAGACCAAACGTACGAAGAGATGTTGAGAGTAAGCAATTCCAGCACATCCATGAGAAGCCAACAAGGAGCTTCAATGTAGGGCAACCAGTCTTGGCCCGCGACTACCGAACAGAAAAATGGCAGCCAGGAACGATATGCACACGGCAGGGCCCACTAATGTACACAGTGGACATTGGGGAGAGCATTGTGAGACGCCATGCTGACCAGATCCTAGAGTCACAGGAACAAGTCAACCCCATGCCTCGCCCATACGTACCTGGTGATGAACCCGACGTACAGGTAGCATCTACCCCAGAAACAGTAGCATCGGAAGCTGATGAACCAACCGACAACAGGGGGCCAGAATCGCCTCCGCACCAAGAGCAAGACACTCGGGAAAGGCGCTATCCAGAAAGGATCAGGAAGCCTCCCCAAAGACTGAATATATAAATAGACTATTTTCAGCTAATGTTGCATGTTAAAAGTGTTAATTGTAATTAGTTTGATATTTAATTGTTAAATGAGTGTTATGGTACTGTTAATCTAAAAGGGGAGGAATTGTAATGTATATACCTTTAAGTGGGGAACTATCTTTTACAGCTCATGTATACTGCAGTACCGGCAGTGACCACACCTGTATATAGCCCTGAGTAGTAATCTGTACAGATCAGTTGCAGTGTGAACCACGTTGAGTAAACACCTGTTGTACCGTTCTCCGCAGTCTGTGTCTTATTATACACGGACGTAACAGCGCGGGCTCAGACAAATAGTATTTCAAACAAAAACAGAAGATTTTGGAAACATTCAGCATCTACGGAGATAACAAGATGAGCTTATGTTTAGGATTTCACCTTGGGTGAGGAACCAGAGGAATTTGGTACCTCTGGGACCATGCGTTATTCCCTTCAAGAAGAACAAAAGGATGAAAACTGGGAAGAAAATTAAAACTTGGCTTCAAGAAAAGTTACGTAGAAGTATAACTTTGATTTTTTTTTTTAATGCACATTTATAGCGTTGGCAAAAATCTTCTATAATCTTATGTGAAGGAAAATAGGTAAATACCAACATAATTTTAATCAGCATAATAATTTGGGATGAAGACAAAGGCCCACTTGTATCCAAGATTTTGGATGAGTCATTCGTGCAATTCGAACTTGCATGGATCAGCTGCAGATGCGTGGGCATTATCTCGGAATTCTTTGTGCCAAAGATTCTCCTTTAAAGCTGAGCAACTGACACAACTGGCAATTTCTGCACTTATTAATGATGATATATTCATGTAGCCTGCTCTTGCTTTCAGCACTATTCCCACCTTTGCCTTGAAAAAATAATTTTTTGCATAGAATAAGTGATATACAAGTAGCAGGATAATGCAAGTAACTACATACTGTACATTTAGACAGCTCTTAAAAGTGTTCCTTACAGGAAAATATTTGCTCTTTTGACCTTTCCCCTGCAGATGCGGCAACGCCCATCTTAAGGAATTAATAACCTCTCCTATTCCACTTTTCATAACATTCTGTGCAATCAACCTTAATATCCCATTACTTCCATCTCTGCAGAAATTGTTGTAATTAACAGGTAACTAATGATATCTGAGTTGGAGACAAGAATAAAAGTAACCCGAACACTGAATTAATGGGGTGATGGGAATCCGGTCATTTTCTGTCTGAGTCCATAATGGCAGCCTCACGTTTCCAGGATTTAGATTGCAACTGGCAGAATGTTCAATGATACTTGAAAGACATCAACCAGAATATGACTTCTGGAATACCATCTTCCAAATCAGCAGATTATGCTACATTGTAGTATGGTAATGGTTGCCTCCGACAGCTCTTTAACTGTCAGATATGGTAGGTCTGACACAGGCAAAGGTAGCAGATACATGTTCCCGTAGTGTCGACCAGACAATTCATGGTGATCAGGTGATCCAAGCCACCTAGTTAATTTACTCAGTAGTACCACACTAGATAGCTGCTTGATAAACAACCTCACAAACTGAGCAGAAGATGGGAATGTGTGTCTTTTTTTTCCTCATTTATGGATGGGAAAAATAGTTGTTCTGGTAAATACATATGGAAAAACTACATATTCACAAAAAATTGTGTAGCTGAGGGCTATTTTTTTCAATGAGGCAGTGTTCAAATCGCACAATTTTCTTCCAGGTACCAAGGCAGGAATAATGGGAAACCGAGATACAAGGACCGAAAATCCAAGATTTTCTGCTTCTGGTTGTCTGTTGTAGTGATGTAAAAAGCAAAGGAGTGGAAAATGGGCAAAAGTCCTGCCCTATTAGAATTCTACCCACGTTGCACCCCAATACATTTTCCGAAGGGTGGGATGAGTGGTATTGGAAGTGCGGCTTGTCTCTGAAATATTCATTTGAGGGCGTGTCTGCCCTGTGATTCAGGCATGCAGGACGTCAATGATGTTAATGACGCTAATGTGAAACAGGGACTTTGTAAGGAGGCCACATGTAAAAATTTGAAAAGAAAGGTTCCCCCTCTTCAAAGGTCCAGGCAATTGATACTGTCCTGGGCGCCCAGGTGTGCTGCATTAACGCCCTCCTGCGAACCTCCACTGACCCTAAATGTTCCCTTTGAGGGGAAGGACATCAGGATCTCCTGACATAGAGAGTTCCCACCTCGCCCCATCGCCCCCTTACACCAATAGCCTTGATTGGAATGGGTGGAAGCTCCTCCTCAGAGAGCCAATTGGGAATTTGCATGCTAGGCCAGGAACCAGCATATCTGGCTTCCAGTCTAATTTATAGCCATTCTGCTGGATTCCCACTGATGTTACAATGGGTATACTCTTAAAGGGCTGTGAATGTTTGGGACTGTGATGGCTAAGGTTTAACCCCGGAGGTGTAATGGACATGGGCACATGCAATTAGGATGGGTTACCAAAATCTTGATCAAAGAGGTGGATTTTAAGATGGGTCTGAAAGGAGGAGCAAGAGATGGAGGGGACTGAGAGCAGAACTGCTGAGCGTCAGGTTAAGATAGCCGAAGGCATAACCGCCAGTGTGGGGGATGAAGCGGGGAGGGTGGGTGGGGACGCACAAAGGGTTGGATTCAGAGGAACAGAACATTTTGAGGAGGGGGTTGTAGCATTGGAGGAAGTTACAGAGATAGTGAATGAATGAGTGAATGGACAAGGTCAGCAAGAACTGGGGTGATGAGTGATCAGGACTTGGTGCAGGATAGCATACGGGCAGCAGCATTTTGGATGAGCTGAAGATTACAGAGGGTGGAGAATGGAAAGTTGGCCAAGAGAGCACTTCATTAATTGAGTCTGTAGGTAACAAAGGCATGGATAAGGATTTCAGTAGCAGATGGGCTGAGTTGGAGCAGTGGTGAGAGATGTTGTGGAGGTGGACGTAGATGGTCATCGTAGCGAGAGAGTTTGAGTACAGGAACAAGGATGTCTTGCTGCAGTTGTACAGGGCCTTGGTGAGACCACATCTTGAGTATTGTGTGCAGTTTCAGTCGCCTTATCTGAGGAAGGATGTTCTTGCCATGGAAGGAGTTCAGCGAAGATTCACCAGGCTGATACCTGGGATGGCAGGAATGACGTATGAGGAGAGATTGGGTCGATTGGGCTTGTACTCGCTGGAGTTTAGAAGAATGAGAGGGGATCTCATTGAAACTTATAAAATTCTGACAGGGCTGGACAGACTAGATGCAGGAAGGATGTTCCCGATGGTCGGGGAGTCCAGAACCAGGGGTCACAGTCTAAGGATAAGGGGTAGGCCATTTAGGACAGAAATGAGGAGGAATTTCTTCACCCAGAGAGTGGTGAACATGTGGAATTTTCTACCACAGAAGGCAGTAGAGGCCAATACATTAAATATATTCAAGAAGGAGTTGGATATATTTCTTAAGGCTAAAGGGATGAAGGGGTATGGGGAGAAAGCAGGGACCGGGTACTGAATTTGGATGATCAGCCATGATCACATTGAATGGCGGAGCAGGCTCGAGGGGCCGAATGGCCTACTCCTCCTATCTTCTATGTTTCTATGTTTCTATGTCATTATGATGTAAAGGATATGGGGTCGGAAGCTCAGCTTGAGGATGCCGAGGTTGCAAACAGTCTGGCTCAACCTCAGGTGGTGGCTGGGCATGGGGATGGATTTGTGGCAAGGGTACAGAGTTTGTGGCGAAGGCTGAAGACAATGGCTATGGTCTCCCTAAGGAAACTGCGGCTCATCCAAGGCTAGATATTTGACAGCAGTCTGATGGCACAGATACAGTGGAGTGGTCAAGAGGTGGTGGAGCGGTAGAGCTGGGTGGTATCAGCGTACATTTGGAATATGACTCCATGTCTGTGGATGATATCACTAAACAATCACTATGCATACCTAGTTTCACCTTGATGTAAGAAAACTACTAGGCACTTGGTCTGAGTATTAAACAAGGCTTTAATCAACTGTTTTTCAACATGGAGATCTACTTGTGTCCTTCACTGGTTCCTGTTAAAGAATGTCCTGAGCAAGCTGGGCCCATGCCCGAGTATTTATACTCTCCCTGGACAGCGCCACCAGCAGGCTGCCCAGTATTATTTCATAAGTCATTTCCACATGAATGACAAGATTCATGTCACACCTCAAATTGATTAATCGGCTATTTATATAGATTAAAATGAAAAGAAACTTAACTATCTTATATTGAGAAGCATCCCTTATATTTTTGTTCACCAACTATCCCTAATTAACTATTAAGCTATGACTAACAGGAAGTACATTTTCAAGACAGGAAGTCTACAACTTATTGTTACTGTCACAAGGTCTCTTATCTTGCTGTGCCAGCAGAAATGTTGAACAACATTTCAACGACTACAACCAAACAGCAGCAAACATTCAAGGTGGGCCACCAATTCCTCAATCTGAGGAATGCAACCTCTGTTGTTCCCCATAAAACACTTGAAACAATGTCAGCAGGTTTCATGGGTACTAATACATTATCATTTCTTTCAGTGGAAATATCAATCAATGTTGCTGCTTTGTGGCTGCACTGTGATCATTGCATAATGAAGATGTTAGAAGGTAAATTCAACAGCTTGTTTGACAAGTCTGCAGGGATGTTGTATAACCTTGTCATTCAATCTATAATGAGAACACCAACTTGCATTTATATAGTGCCTTTAACATATAAAAATGTCCCAAGATGCTTTGTAGAGAAGAAAGGAAAAGACTTTAAGCCTTTGTCGGGAAGTTAAGAGAGATGTCTGAAGATGCATTCGAAGAGATGGGTTTTATGGAGGCTTTTAAAGGTGGAATCAAAAGTGGAGAGGGAAAGGGTTTTAGACAGGGAATTCCAGTGAGTAGGACTATGACTGGAAGGGAGCTTTGTCTGCCAACTGTACATATCAGGAAAATGTGGGCGCGCTGCCCATGATTTGCATGATTGGAAGCTTCTACTTGGAAAATTGGCTTAATAGAGTAAAAAGAGAGCCAGATCTATAGACAGAAAGGGAGAGAAAGTGTATGAAAGGCATAGTGTCAGACGTACAGAAAGAACGAGAGAAAAACATAAAGAAACAGAAAAATACAGAGCATGTATGAGAGGTATATCGAGAGTAAGAGACATACAGAAGAGAGGGGAGCCTAAACAAGGAGAAACTTACACAAAGGGAAAGAGTGAGTGAAAGGGTGGTAGTCAGAATCAGAGATGACAAGAGAAAGTATGTGAGAGCTATAAAGAGAAACAAATAGAAAGAGTGAGGCAGAAAGAATTAGGAAGTGGCATCAAACAGAAAAGCAATTATAAAGAAGGACACACACACACATTTATACTGGAGCAAATCCTGAAATCAACTAATATATCTATAAAAAATAAAAGTTTTGAGATGCGTCCATCATACTTCAGATGTCACACTTTGTATAAAACACCAACAAGTAACACCAACATTTTTAAAAAAGTATACAAAAACATAAAGGGGGAAAAATTCAGTTGTTTACACCTCCTGTTAGCGCCTTAAGAGGGCACTAATGGGGGCGCAAAGCAACTAGCGCCCGGGCACAGCGATGTTTGCGCCACTCGCGAAATTAACTAGACATTTTGCGGTGGCGCTAAACACTACCGCAAAGATTTCCTGCGCCGACAGATCGTGACATCAGTCGAGTGCGCAACGCCCCGTTAGCGCCCCGGACCGGATATTGAGTGGCGCCCCCTGCCTTACCGCCTGCCGCTAGCAACGACAGGTTGAGGGGAGCGTAATGCTGTCAGAAAGGGACTGGGGGAGCGCTATTTAAAGGCGACTGCTTCCTGCCTTTTTTTGTCGGTGACATTTTTGCACCACGCATTCTGAGAGAGAGAGAGACTTCTGGAGAGATTCAACGCTGTGTGAATGAGTTTTGGGTACTGAGCAGCACTTTGCAGGTTGGTTTTGATTTGTCCTTCCTTGCTTCGCCAGCGCTCTGAGGTAGCGCCTCGCTCCTCGGCCTTTGCGCCTTAAGACAGGTGTGAAGCGCCTGATTTAGCGCTCCAATCACCTCCAGGGGCGAGAAAAGCCAAGTTTGCTGTCGGAGGTGATAATTAGCGCCAGGCGCTAAACTTTGCGCACGGCTGATAATGGCGCCCCAAACGGGGCGATACTGAATTTTTCCCTCAAAGAAAGTAGACAATTTCCTGTTGGATTTTTGACTTTGAGATTACCTGGTCTCTCCTCGAGAGACAACCTAAGCAGCTACCAATCTAAAGAAACTACCAATTGTAACATTTATTAGGCTCTAATCGATCTAAGGATGTGCTGTTTCCCCTACTGTAGTGGCGCTTCTTAGTTTCCAAACAGGCAGGCCACTGGGCTGTGGGGCTTTTAACATCGAGTAGACGCGTGTCGAAATAAAACGTTCCCAAACGTAGCTTTGTCTTTTAAACGGTTTACTATAACACTTAACAAACAGAATTACAAAGCAAACACGTATAAACGAACATGGTCAAAAACTGTACTGCTCCAAACCTCACAGCTTCTGCCTCTTTCACCACGTGCAGTTTAAAACTGTAAGATGGCTGCACCCATGTGTGGCTTGGGGACTGCTCCATTGTGGCAAGAATGAAGGGGGTGTCGGACTATACTACTGGAGCAAGAAAATAGGGGGTTTCTTAATACAATAAGTCGTTCAGGTAAATTAACTGTATTATGCCATTTAGCCACTATTTTAAAGTATTTTCTTAAGCTTTTATGGCTCTTACATTCCGGCCCCTAATTGACTAGGCACATGAAGCATATCAATTACTCAAACATTAAGAGTAATAAACTAATGAGTTCAACATATTTACAATACAAGTGTCCACTTTTTTCTTTCGTTCAGGAGCTTTTCACGCTGCTTCTTGTAGCAGGCAGAGCTTTGTGATCGGTCTCTCCAGGGTACTGGTCTTGGTTTGCAAACAGACGCGACGAACGACGCCTCTGGAGTCTGGCATGGTCTTAATTATTTTTCCCATCAACCAAGAATTTCTAGGGGCTGAATCATCCACAATTAAGACAATGTCTCCGACGATGAAGTTCCTCTTTATTTTGGACCATTTTTGACGCTCCTGTAGCAGAGGTAAGTATTCTCTTGTCCATCTGGTCCAGAAGAGGTCTGACATATACTGAACTTGCCTCCACTTCCGACAGACATACAGATCTTCCTTTTTGAAGACTCCCGGGGGCATGGCTGGCTGTGTTTTCAACAACAACAGGTGGTTCGGAGTCAGGGCTTCGAGGTCATTGGGATCATCTGATGTCTTAGTTATCGGTCGGTCATTAATGATGGCTTCGACCTCGCACAGAACGGTTTGGAGTCCCTCGTCGTCCAGCGCTTGCTGCTTCAGTACAGAACTGAGTAGTTTTCTTACGGTGCGTATCTGTCTTTCCCAGACACCTCCGTGGTGGGATGCAGCAGGAGGATTGAAGATCCACTTAATTCCTGTTTGCATCATGGCTTCCTGTATTTTAAGCTGATTCCAACCTTCAATAGCTTCCCGTAGTTCTCTCTCTGCTCCGACGAAATTAGTGCCATTATCAGAACGCATAATGGACACCTGTCCTCTTCTACAGACAAAGCGCCGCAAGGCGTTAATACAGGAATCAGTGTCAAGCGTGTGTGCCACCTCGATATGAACTGCTCTGATGGTCAAACAAGTGAAAAGCACACCATATCTCTTGACAAGGCTCCGTCCTCGCTTTACCTCGAAAGGCCCGAAATAGTCCACCCCTACGTTTGTAAATGGGGGCTTGTCTGGTAACAAACGGTCTTCAGGCAGGTCTGCCATTTTCTGCTCCCCAGCTCTAGCGTGTAACCGTCTGCAAACAATACATTCAGAGAGTATTTTTCTTATTACGGAATTAGCTCCTGGAATCCAGTATCTTTGTCTTAGCTTCGCAAGCACGTGATTCCTCCCACTGTGTCCAATACTCTGGTGTATATGCTGAAGAATGAGAGTAGCAACCCGGAGGTCCTTAGAAAGGATAGCAGGATGCTTGGCCTCCTCTGGCATAGCAGATTTGTTTAGTCCGCCTCCCACCCTCAGTACTCCATCTTGCAGTGTAGGGTCCAGCTTGTAGATATGACTACCTTTCTTGATTGGAGTATTTTGCTGTAGAGCTTCGGTTTCTTCTGGGTATCTTTGTCTTTGACTGAAGCAAACTATCTCCTTCTCAGCCTTGGCCAAATCCTCCACGGTCAATGAATTCTTGCTCAATGTGGTCTTGTGCTGATGCATATACTGCTGTAGAAGCATTCTCTGCTTATCAGGGTTACTTTCAGACTGACTGATAGTGGCTCGGTACTCTTTTCTCTTACCGCTCAGGTGTAGCAGCAATTCTTTCAACCTTAGAAACCATGCAACTGCTTTCCTCAACTGGTGCCATCCTGAGAAATGGTTAACAAGCTTGTTCACTGTGTCAAAGTTCTCTTTCGTAGTTATGAAATTTACTGTGACTGATCTCTTGACTTCGACGTCGTCTTCAGTAATCTGACTTGGCATATCTGGTCTTTCTGGCCATGATCTCTCTGTTTCCAGCAGATAACTTGGGCCTTGTATCCAAGTTTCACTCCTCATGAAGTTTTCAGCCTTCAATCCCCGTGAGGCTTGATCTGCTGGGTTTAATGAGGTGTTTACATACCTCCATTGAGATGGTTGTGTAGCTTCTCTAATGGATGAGATTCTGTTTGCTACGAAGGTCTTGAAGCTTATCTTCTCATTCTCTACATACTTCAGCACCGTCGTGCTATCCGTCCAGAAGACAGATTCTTCTAATGGGAGCTGTAACTCTTTACGCATCACCTGGTCAACTTTAACTGCGACAACCGCTGCCGTCAATTCCAGTCTCGGGATGGTGACCTGCTTCAGCGGAGCCACCCTGGATTTTCCCATGAGGAAGGCACAATGTTTCTGGCCCTGTTGATTTGTCAGCAAGAGGTAAGTAGCCGTGCCATAGCCGTCCTCACTGGCGTCCGAGAAATGATGTAGTTGAGCCGTCTTTGTAACTCCAAAACTCGCGGGCTTGATGCATCTACTGACGTTGAAGCTAGAAAATTGTTGCAAATCTGTCAGCCATCTGTGCCATCTCTGAGCTTGACCTTCTGGGATATCTTCATCCCATCCTCTCTTGTCTCTACACAGCTCTCGTAGCATCAGCTTCACTGGCAGAATGAGTGGTGCCAGGAATCCGAGAGGGCCGTAGATGGAACTGACCACGGAGAGAATCCCTCGTCTTGTGGATGGTCTTTCATTCACCATTATCCTGAAGTTGAACGTGTCTGACTCGATGCACCATTGTACACCAAGAGCTCTCTCGATAGGAAGGACATCGTGGCTCAGGTCCAGATCTTTGACTTCAGTGGCTCTTTCCTTTTCTGGGATAGAAGCTAGAACTGCTCTGCTGTTGCTTATCCACTTAGTCAGATGGAATCCTCCATTCGAACACAGAGTTCTAAGGTCTCTTGACAGTGCGATGGCATCGCCTTCTGTTGACACGGACTTCAGACAGTCATCGACATAAAAGTTTCTGAAGATTGTCTCCACAGCCTCGGATGGTGCTTTGCCCTTGCCATCTTCTGCAGTTTTTCTGAGAGCGTAGCTTGCACAGCTGGGAGATGATGTGGCTCCAAACAGGTGTACGGCCATTCTACATTCCACCATCGCTTCACTAACGTCGCCATCTGGCCGCCAAAGGAAACGCAGAAGATCAGCATCTTCGTCAGGGATTCTGACTTGGTAGAACATTGATTCTATGTCTGCCATCATGGCAACGAGCTCTTGTCTAAACCTAGTCAAGACGCCAATGAGGGTATTAGTAAGATCAGGACCTTGAAGCAGCTGGTCATTCAATGAAGTTCCTCTGAATGAGGCGGCGCAGTCAAACACTACACGGATCTTTTTCTTCTTTGGGTGATACACCCCGTGATGAGGAATGTACCAGACCCTTCCATCGTCTTTGTTCAACTGTTCTTCGGGCACTTTTACAGCATAGCCTTTCGCTATGATGTTTCTCATGAAGTCTTTGTAGTCTTCGTGAAAGTCGGGGTTCTTGTTCAGCTTTCTCTTTAGACTGATGGCGCGTTGCTCTGCTATGCAGCGATTGTTCGGCATCTTCGCGGTCTGTCTTCTCAGTGGCAAACCAATGTGATAGTGGCCATCAATGAACTGTGTAGACCTTGTCATCAAACCCATGAACTGATGGTCTTCTTGTGACATCTCTGTCTTTTCCTCACAGCTGCGTTCTGAGAAGTCTGCGTTGAACTGCTGTATCAACAGCTCTTCAATGCTTGCGATAGAGATGCGATTAACTGTGACGTTTTGTCGTTCCTCCTTGTTCGACTTGTGGCCATCATCTCTCCTTACCGGTCCATTGATTACCCATCCAAGGGCTGTCCCGACGGCGTAGGGTCCGTCGTCCTTGCTGTTTATCACCTGCCATGGCTCCATAGTTTTGTAGGCATTGGTTCCAATTAATAGGCCAATTTCTGCTTCAATGTATGGGAGACGCACCTTTTCTAGGTAGGGCCATCTATCCACATCCTTCTGCAGGGCTAGGTTCCCTATTCTAACAGGAATCTCCCTCTGTGTGAAAACATTAGGCAGATCTATGAAGTCCTTCTCTTCAAGTCCACACACTTCTAGGTCTGACAGGATATAGCTTTGCATTGACTTCTCATGACCCATGGTGCGTAATAGGATTTCTGTTCTTCTGCCTCTAACGTTCAGCTGTCGCATGAGTGATTCTGTGCAGAACGTTGCTGAACTACCTGGATCCATGAAGGCGTAAGTCTCCACAACCTTCTCACTCCTCTTAGACTTGATCCTTACTGGTACGATGGCAAGAATACAGTCACTGTCACCGGCCCCAGTGAGTCCACAAGTCTCTGGTTCTAGCGACACCAGAGCACTTGAAACAACCTTCTCGTCGGTATTGTTTTCTTCACTCTTCTTAGAGACTTGTTCTTCTTTATGGATATGCAGCAGACTGGGATGTTTCCGAGTGCACTCTCTGCATGTTGTTCTTTGCTTACAGTTTCTACTCAGGTGCCCCTGAGAGAGACATCCAAAACATAGGCCGTTGTACTTCAGGAATTCGATTCTGTCCTTATGTGGCTGTGCTTTGATGTCGCTGCAGAAATCCAATGTATGATTCTTCTGGCAGAATAAGCATGGCTTCTGAAAGGCATTAGCAGGCGTCACTGTGCTGCTCTTTTTGGGAGATGAGTTCTGGGGCCTTTCTTCCTCGGCCTGAGTGACGATAGTTGCAAAGCTGCTTCCCCTGGAACCACCTTTCCTGAGAGTCTTTGATTCAGCAGGCTTGGCTTTCACTCTTCCATCGGTGGTCGGGCTGACATCCTGGATGTTTCCAAACAATGGGTCCCTAACAATTTTAGCCTGTTTGTTTATGAAATTCACTAAGTCTGCAAACCTGGCTCTACTTTTCCGTCTCTCCATTATCTCAAAGGCTGTTCTTCTCCATTGTTCTCTCATCCTGTAAGGAAGCTTAGAGATGACGATTCTCATAGTCGTAGGATTGTCCATCTCTTCCATGAATTCAACATCCTCCATGGTGTTGCGACATCCTATGAGGAAGAGAACATATGCGTTCAATGCCTCTCCGTCTTCCGATCTGATCTGTGGCCACTTGGTAGCCTTTTCGATATATGCAGTGGCTATCTTCAGCTCGTTACCATAGTGCTCCTGCAGCAACTTCCTGGCTTCTATGTATCCCCGGTCCGGTCTCATGTGTTCACAGCTTCTGACCAGGTCTTGTGGTTTACCACTGGTGTACTGTCCCAGGTAGTACAACTTATCACTGCTGCTCTCTGTCTTGGAGTCAATGGCTTGTTCAAAGGATCTGATGAAGGGCTTATACTTGAGTGGGTCGCCTTGGAACACTGGTATGTCTCTTTGAGGGAGTCGAAACAGATTCTGTTGTTTTACAAGCATCTCTGTAATTTCGTTCTGACGTTGCATCACTCGGTATAGGCTTCTCCCTGTGTCTTCAGGCCTCTGGTGGTCATCAGCAGGGTCTAGTCTAGACCGTCTGACGTCTGGGGTAGCATCACGTGCTCCTGTTAGTGGAGAGGCCACTCTTCCACGCTGTAATGCCGGGGAATTGCTTTCGGGCTCTGTTGTAACTCTTGAAGGTGCCCTGGATCCAACTCTATGTGGCAACGTTGACTGGCAGTGGCTCCCGCCGTCCCGTGAGCCTTCATAATCTTCGTACGCACTCAACCTGGCATCTGAGACCTCGATAGCTGTTTTCATCTCCAGCCGTTCTTTCTTTGCCTGCACCTGGGCCCGCTGGGCCTGCACTTGGGCCTGTTGGGCCTGCACTTGGGCCTGCAGTTGGGCCTGCAGTTGGGCCTGCAGTTGGGCCTCTTGGACCTGCAATTGGGCCTCTTCCCGTTCAAGAGCTTGCTTCTCATCTAAAGATGCTGCGCGCGCCATCAACGCCGCCCGTTCAGCCTCCGCTCTCATGCGTCGCGCCGAGCTTGTGGTAGAAGCGACTGACCTGCGTCCAGAAACAGAGCTACCTTCTTTTCGATTTTTGCTCGGTCTGGCGGAAGTCTCTGAAATGCTATCGTCTGGTCCAACTTCATCGTCAACCTTATCTTTCTCTGCTGTATCAGCATCTTGACGAATTTTTAACATCCACTGCTCCGTGGCCTTGATATAGTCCTTAATGCTGGTTGATTTAAGAACAAACCAGTCGTGCTGATCAGTGTTTCCCTCTTCTTCAGACAGAAGTGCTAAGACATCTTCATTGAGTATATTAAATTCTTCATGCAGCTTGGAGAAATCGTAATACATCATGTCTTCAGCTTTCTTAATATTAGCATTATCTTCCATGAGACGATCAATTATCTTCATTTTTCCAGTTATCTGAACTAATTTAGCCTTCCTTGCACCTATGCTTCTATGTAAATTCTCTTCCCTTGCCTTTGGGGTGAGCTTTATTTCCCTCTTTTGGCCAGCAATCCTTCTGGCTGGGGGAAGCTCCTGGCTCCGTAAGGCCTCGGCCATTTTACCCGCAGCTCTTATTTAGCTTCTCAACAGAATGAACAAAGCAAGTAACAGTCACTGTACCTTCGCTTTCTTAAATTGTCGTCTGGCTCCGTGACCATTCATGTATACGTTCGCCGACGATTCCGTCCCTTCCTTCTTAGGGAGCTAGTTTTTGACTAATGTAGTGGCGCTTCTTAGTTTCCAAACAGGCAGGCCACTGGGCTGTGGGGCTTTTAACATCGAGTAGACGCGTGTCGAAATAAAACGTTCCCAAACGTAGCTTTGTCTTTTAAACGGTTTACTATAACACTTAACAAACAGAATTACAAAGCAAACACGTATAAACGAACACGGTCAAAAACTGTACTGCTCCAAACCTCACAGCTTCTGCCTCTTTCACCACGTGCAGTTTAAAACTGTAAGATGGCTGCACCCATGTGTGGCTTAGGGACTGTTCCATTGTGGCAAGAATGAAGGGGGTGTCGGACTATACTGCTGGAGCAAGAAAATAGGGGGTTTCTTAATACAATAAGTCGTTCAGGTAAATTAACTGTATTATGCCATTTAGCCACTATTTTAAAGTATTTTCTTAAGCTTTTATGGCTCTTACACCTACCCTTTCAGGCAGTGCATTCCAGATCATAACAACTCACTGCATAATAAAAAATTTCTTCATCTGCCCCTAGTCCTTTTGTCAATTATCTTAAATCTGTGTCCTCTGGTTACCGACCCCACTGCCAGTGGAAACAGTTTCTCCTTATTTACTCTATCAAAACCCCTCATCATTTTGAACACGTCTATTAAATTTCCATTTAACCGTCTCTGCTGTAAGGAGATCAATCCCGGCTTCCCTAGTCTCTCCATATAACTGAAATCCTTCAACCCTGGTACCATTGTTGTTCTTCACTCTGATTTCAGTAATAATGGCCCAAATTTTGCGGTCCGTGGCGAAGGGATGGCATTCGCCGCTGACCTCGAAGAAAGCTGCCCACAAAGATTTAGCGGGCTCTGTGGCGTCGATTGCCCCTATTCCATCATCAGTTTCAATCTGGTGTGATCTATAGGGGAACTGTGGTGGCCAGGAACAGTGAAGTCATCAAGCAGTCTGAGCAGCCAATCAGATTGAAGAATTCTCACGGACAGCAAACCAGAAAGTAATAAACAGGTTTTATTATTTAATTTTTATAATTTTACAGAAAGCAAAATAAAGATTGGGACATACACATGGGATTAAGGTAGAAGCTGAAATATAATAAACAAACTTTAAAAAAGTAAAATAAAAATTAATTTTTATTATTTTAAAATGTTTATCATAGAATGGAGGGAATGACACTCCACACTTCTAAAATTAGTTTTTCAGGGACAGAGAGAGATTGTTCAGCAGTAATTATGACTTAGTATAAAAACGTACATCGTTAAAAACTCAGTTACACCTCATTCAACAAGGCTTATCTTTTTCAATTTTTTTTCCAGCGAGAATAGTGCGTAAAAAGTTGAAGTTCACGTTAAATCACTGATTCTGTGTTGATTGCATCTGCGAAGACCGGAACAGCACACCCTGTGGAGAAGCAGGGTATCACATCCAGATTTCCACATTTAACTGGGCAGGTGCGAACGCCAGGAGCTGCTGTCAGTTTTACACAGTAATCACGGCGAACGCTGACAATTTCGTCGTCATTACAACTACAAATTCCAGGCCATAGTTTTCGGTTGTGCGGGAGGCGCCAGGTTATTTGAGACAAATAAATGATTATTCGTAAATCTAGCACTGTTTTCGAAATGTAAATTTGTAAAGGTTGAAAATAGAAGCTGATCCACTTTAAGTGCAGCACATTTGCTTGTGGGCTGTTGGTTTATTTTGGCACTAATGTTTGGCACAGTGCGATTTATATATAACGATCTAGTTAATTTAATGAGGTGGGAAGAATTAATGAAAAAAATTGGTAGTCATTTTAGAATCATGTGGTGAGTTTTTCTAGACTCAGGTGAACCACAAAGGGATGCCATCAGAAACAATTGAGATTCCATTGCTGTATGACCTTGTAATAAATGTGCTTCCTACATTTGGAGTCAACATTGACACATGAAAGTCCTGGAGGACATTGAAATCTGTTTTTATGAAAGAAGGATGAATAGAGGTGAACAGCTAGATTGAAAAGTGTTTTGAAACAAACATAATGAGGGAAAATAGCCATATTAAAAGAAAAAAATATCAAATGCTCTCTCACTGATAAACGTAATTCCCATACGTTGTAAAAATGTCATATAAAAAGATTTATTTTGTTTTTCATTGTTATTAATACACAGTGGAGAACATCTGAATTTGCACTTTCTCCTGTTGTGAGTCTCACATTGTTGGAAGTAACACAGACTCGAGCAGCCAATGGCAAACAGCTGCCATTAGACATTTAATCCTCTGAACAAAGCCTACAGCAGACTACTTAAGCAGTATATATACCAGTTTATATGTGAAGAAGGCTGAGTTGCTGTGGGGAATTTACAAACATGCGCAGGGGGGCAGGGGCAGGAGCGGGATGGGCGCGCAGTGGGGTGGGACTTGGTCTCCACAAGGACTGTGCGGTGGTCACTTCTACAAATGCTATCACAGACAGATGCATCTACAACAGGTAAATTGGTGAGCACAAGGTCAAGTAGATTATTCTCTCATATTAGTTTTTACCTGCCGCAAGCCCAGTCTGGTAGCTATGTCCTTCAGGAGTTGACTAGCTCGGTCATTGGTGGTAATACCAATACATTCTTGGTGATGGACATTGAAGTCCCCCACCCAGAATACATTACGTGGTCTCAGTGCTTCCTCTAAGTGATGTTCAACATGGAGGAGTAGTGATTCATAGAATCATAGAATCGTAGGCCGCGATTTTGCTGACCTCGGTGGGCCCATGGCGGGCAACGTCGGTGGTGGGTCCCACCCCCGCTGCTGGCTCCATCCCGCTCTGTGAACCGAATTTCCCTTGATTGGGCTTGTTAAGCCCACCCAGTGCATTTCCCAGCCAATTAGAGGAAGCGGGTCTAGTGACGTCATTTGATGATGCGTCATCAGTCGGTTTCCTTAAAGGGACCATGTCCAAATTTATTTAGACATTTGTGCTGTCAGTGTTCTACAGCATTGAGGTGCTGCAAACACTGACAAGCACTGCACAAAAGTGCAGGGCTGCAACCAGGCTCGCCCATGACTCCCTCCATATGCTCCCCAAGAGATCAACACAGCCTGGTTGCACATTGCAGAGGAGGGCACAAGCAGGGATGTGGTCAGGAGGACTGACAGTGCCGCAAATGTTTCAATGATCTCAGTAGATCATGAAGCGTTAGTACAAAGCCACACTCAACTGCATCCTGCTGTGCCTCTCATCACATCCCCATCACACTTCCTTCCCTGCCCTACTCCTGCACATCCTTACTCACACCAACTTACCTTGCACCTCCACCCATCCCTTTCTATCTATATTGTCACATCCCCATTTCACTAGCCACCCCTCACACCCACCCTTATCCTAGTGCAATCATATCAACTAACAACACACAAAGGTAATCACTTGGGTGTTTTATCCAATGTTCATGTAAAGTTTCTGTTAATGTGCTGTCAAACATTGAAACCTTTATTTTCAAAACTTTGTGTTCTTGGACAGATTTGTGTGTACCTTTGTAAGTGGCTTAGTGAGTTGCAGTGAATGGTGAGGCATAATGGTACCCCCCGCAATGGTGAGTGTGAAAGGAATGGCTTGGGCATTGTTGGGATGCTTTATGGTGTTGGCGTGGGGTGGTGCCAGCCTGGTGCATCATGTGGCTGCCAGGGTGTAGAGTGTCAAGTGAAGTAAATCTGGCCATGGTGAGGCCATCCCTGGCCTCCCAGACAGCAATGTGGTCGGGTGCTGATGACCTCTGTCCTGTGCAGCATCAGGTGATTGTGAAGAAGGTTGGTGTTGTTGTTAGGGCTGCTGGTGTGCCTGATGCTGCTGATGTTGGGGCCGATCAAGGTGGGATTCTGAGGACCAAGGTGAGAGAGTATAAAGGGCACCCATGCTGATGGAATAGATGCCAGGTGAAGTAGAGATGACAGAAGCGATCTGTCAATGGTGAGAGAGGTAATGAGGTCAGACTGGATGGAGACTTGTGTAAAGACTTGCAGCATCCTGAATCTGTTGTGGAAAGGCAGTGAGGAAGAGCTTGTGGTTGAGGAAAGATACCTCTGTAAGGTGGGAGCTTTTACTTTACATTTGAAGCTGTCAACTCAACAGCTGATTCAATGGCCACGAACTCTTGCCTCAGCTTGACAGATGTGGTCCTCTACCAGTGTGGACCCCATGGGTGAGCTGTCAAAAGCAAAAGGTAAGCTGACAATCATTCTTAAGTGGCTCTAAACAAGCCACTAATTACCTGAATTGGATCCCCCGCCACTGCCTGTCGGGTCTGCTCAGCGCTGACAGACCCGACATTAACAAAGGCGTGTGGCAGTGGGGTCCCGACCCGCTGTGGAAAAAAAAACACTTTCCCACCTGACCTGCCACTGATCGTGCCTGCTGACCCCCCGCAAAATTCTGGCCATAGAATCATAAAATGATTACAGCACAGAAGGAGGCCATTCGGCCCGTCAAGCCGATACCAGCTCTCTGCAAGAGCACTTCAGCTAGTTCCACTCCCCCATTCTTTCCCTGTAGCCCTGCAAATTTTTTTCCTTCAGGTACTTATCCAATTCCCTTTTGAAAGCTACGATTGAATCTACCTCCACCACCCTTTCAGGCAGTTCATTCCAGATCCTAACCACTCGCTGTGTAAAAAAGTTTTTCCTCATGTCGCCTTTGGTTCTTTTGCCAATCAACTTAAATCTGTACCCTCTGGTTCTCGACCCTTCCGCCAATGGGAACAGTTTCTCTCTATCTACTCTGTCTAGACCCCTCATGATTTTGAACACCTCTATCAAATCTCCTCTCAACCTTCTCTGCTCTAAGGAGAACAACCCCAGCTTCTCTAGTCTAGCCATGTAACTGAAGTCCCTCATCCCTGGAATCATTCTCGTAAATCTTTTCTGCACCCTCTCTAAGGCCTTCACATCCTTCCTAAAGTGCAGTGCCCAGAATTGGACACAGTTGAGGCCGAACCAGTGTTTTATAAAAGTCTATCATAACTTCCTTGCTTTTGTACTCTATGCCTCTATTTAAGAAGCCCAGGATCCCATATGCTTTTTTAACCGCTTTCTCAACCTGCCCTGCCACCTTCAACGATTTATGCACATACACCCCCAGGTCTCTCTGTTCATGCACCCGCTGTAGAATTGTACCTTATAGTTTATATTGCCTCTCCTCATTCTTCCTACCAAAATGTATCACTTCGCACTTTTCTGCGTTAAATTTCATCTGCCATGTGCCGCCCATTTCACCAGCCTATCTATGTCTTCTTGAAGTCTATCACTATCCTCCTCACTGTTTACTATATTTCCAAGTTTTGTGTCATCTGCAAGTTTTGAAATTGTGCCATGTACACCCAAGTCCAAGTCATTAATATATATGAAGAAAAGCAGTGGTCCTAGTACTGACCCCTGGGAAACACCACTGTATACCTTCCTCTAGCTATGGGAGGGCAGTAGGTGGTAATCATCAGGAGGTTTCCTTGCCCATGTTTGACCTGAATCCATGAGTCTTCGTGGGTATGATAGGTATGATTATGTGAGACTTTATGGGGTCTAGAGCCAATATTGTGGATTCCCAGGGCCACTCCTCTCCCACCACCCACCCCACCCCCACCCTTGCCACCCCACCGACTGTATGCCACTGTGTCTCCACCTATGGTGGGTCTGTCTTGCCGGTGGGACATGACATACCCACGGATGGTGATGGAGGAGTCTGGGATGTTGGCTGCTAGGTATGATTCTGTGAGTAAGACTAATTCAGGCTGTTTGACTAACCTGTGGAGCCGCTCTCCCAACTTTGGCACCAGTCTCCATATGTTAGTGAGGAGGTCTTTGCAGGGTTCATTGGGCTGGGTGTGCCTTTGTTGTGTCCTGATTTCATGCCCAGGTAGCAGCCTGAGTGGTCTGTCTGGTTTGATTCTTGTTTTACTTTCTAGCAGTTTGATAGAACTGAATGGTTTGTTAGGCCACTTCAGAGGGCAGTTAAGAGTCAACCACGTTGGTGTGGGACTGGAGTTACATATAGGTAAGGACAGTTGGCGTCCTTCCATAAAGGACAATAGTGAACCAGTTGGATTTTTATGACAATCCGACCGCTTCATGATCACTGGTACCAGCTTTTTATTTAAACTGAATTCAAATTCTCAACCTGCCATATGGGATTTGAACTCGTGTACTCTGGATTATTAGTCGAGGCCTGTGACATTTCAAATATGAAACACTTTGGGATGTGCAGAGGATGTGAAAATTGCTATATAATGCATTTTTTTCTACTTTGGTTGCAACACATCAGAAATGCTTGTACACCTTACATTCTACAGTACAAATATAGTTCTTAAAAGTATGCTGTTCGCTTACACCAAATAAAGGATTACTACTCTAGCTTATAATTCTCTTTCCATAATAAATTAACTTTCAATAATGATGGGTGACGGAGGACAGACATTGACTGTGCTCAGTCCTATTGAAGGAACCACTATGAACATCCTTGGCACTGGGTTAATTGAGGGGGTGGGGGAACAGAGGTTGGAGGCCTTGTCTGTGATGCTGGTTAGTCTCATTATGGTAACACAAGTATCCTATGCTTGCAAAAGTGATTCTAAATTAAATTTAAACGCAATCACTGTACCTTTCCTGTACAGAACATGTTACAACAGTTATGCAGAAGAAGGTGTACCACTCATACTGTGCTCATTTCTCTGCTCACAAAATGGCCAAGATTCAGTGCACAGCTGTCTACAGAAGAGCAGGAAGCTGTTGCTTAGCAGCATCACATGTTACCATACTCCACCACAGACAGCACCAACCCAGGGACACACACTGTAAGTGTTGTGTATGTACCTTTAAGAGAAGAACTGATTCTATACTGCAGTACCGGCAGTGACCACCCCTGTATATAAAGCCATAGCAGGCTTCTGTACTTCAGTCTTAAGTTACCCTCTGTTCAGTAAATACCTGTTATTATTGTTCTCCTGCAGTCCGTGTATTATTGATACTCGGACACTACATTGGCGACGAACAGATTCGAACTCACCTGCAGTACTGCATCACCTCATGGGGATCTTTCCCTGAGAAGAAGCTTCTTGGAGGTTGAAGTCAGAGCAACGGGCGTCGACCACGGGCAACCGCCCAAGGATCCATCGGAGTTCGGAGAGTTGCAGGAGAGGCTGTGGAGAGCTGGGCTTGGCTCCCCAGCCAAGGTGTTCCAGCAAATCGTGCTGGTAGCAGGTAGTGCGCTGACCCTTCCGGACTGCGGCGGGCTCGAGCTCGATCGAGCGGCTCGGCAAAGGGGCCATGCAGCGTCGTCGGGAGGAAAACAGAGAGAGAGAGGGTGGAGCGCACAGGGCGCAGTCGGTGCTCAAGAACCGGGCAGCGTAGCGAAAATAAAACAAGGGGAAGGAAAAGTGAGACGCGCCAAAGCCGCGGGTCGCCGCCATTACCCTGCAGAACGCTAGGAGCAGTGTGGCAGCAAGGGGGAAGAAGGAAAAGGGCGGGAGGCGCCATTTTATTCCATTGGGGAAGAAAGAAAAGCGCGGAAGGCGCCATTTTAATCCATTGGTGAAGAAGAAAAAGCATGGGAGGCACCATTTTAAATCACCCAAGATGCCGAAAAGTGGCAGTATCACTGCTTTCGACAACGAGGTAGAAGACTGGACCACGTGTGTGGAAAGAATTGAAGTGTACTGCAAGGCAAATGAGGTGGCCGATGGAAAGAAGGCGTCGGTATTATTAAATTTGATGGGCGCGAGAACGTACGGCCTATTATGGAATTTAATTACCCCAGCTAAACCAATGGAGAAAAGTTTTGAAGAGATTGTTAATATCTTACAGGAACACCTAAACCCTACACCGCTGCTGATAGCAGAAAGATTCAAGTTCCATAAAAGAAACCAGCACAAAGATGAGAGCAATGCTGACTATCTTACGGAACTACGCAAGTTATCGAAGCACTGCCAGCTCGGAGCAGGACTGGCAGACACCTTACGGGATAAGTTTGTCTGCGGGCTCCAGAGTGAAGGAACCCAGAAACGACTACTTTCGGAAAAGGACCTGACGCTACAACAGGCTTTCAGCGTGGCAGTATCCTACGAAGCAGCAGCACGGGAAGCTGCGGAAATACAACAGAAACCACAAGAATACAGCGCTAACGAAATGGCGTATGGAGCAGAAAAGTGCTATCGCTGCGGCAGAACAACCCATGATCAGAAGGTCTGCTGGTTTAAGGACAAAGTATGCAGGCAATGTGGGAAAATGGGACACATAGCAAGAGTCTGCAGGTCGGGAAAGAAAACCAACACTAAAAGAACGACTAAGGAAAAGTACAAGAAAGTAAAGAAATTGACAGACAGTATTTCGGAAGATCAGGAGAGTGAAAAGGACTCCGGGAGCAGGAGACTAAGTTGTCTAAAGTTACACAACATGATCGCAAAGGAGGATCACCGAACCATTTGGGTCACCCTCATGATAGCAGGGTCCCCAGTAAAGATGGAATTAGACACAGGATCAGCCCTAACTGTCATGAATCGACGAGACTATGAGTGGCTATTCTCACACATACCCTTGAAGGACACGTCCATTGTATTGAAGACATACACGGGGCAAAAAGTCTACCCCAGAGGAAAAATAAGGGTGCCAGTTGAATACAATGGCAAGGAAACACAGAAACTGTATCTATATATACTACAAGATGGAGAACCACCATTATTGGGATGTGAATGGATCCGAAAAATACAATTGGATTGGCATTCCATTCAGGCGCTAACTGTGACTGACAAAAAGGATGATGACGTCACACCTGGACGACTGTCAAAAATTCTAACTGACGCGAAAGAGGTGTTCCAACAAGGACTTGGGACTCTAAAAGGAGTAACGGCAACGATAAAAATCGAAGATAACGCAAACCCAAAATTTTTTAAGGCCAGTTGAAGCAGAGCTGGAGAGTCTGGAGCATTCGGGTGTGCTGTCCAAGGTGGACTGGAGCGAGTGGGCCACACCCATCGTTCCTGTAATGAAGAACTCATTGAGCAGCACGCCTGGGGAGCCGAAGAAGGTTCACATCTGTGGGGACTTCAAGGTAACTGTGAACCCAGTCCTGCACACAGTACAATATCCACTTCCACGGATAGAAGATATTTTCACCTCACTATCTGGAGGGAAACGCTTTACAAAGATTGATCTGGCCCAAGCATATCTACAAATGGAGGTGGAAGAAGCATCTAGGAAATACCTCGATAAACACTCACAAAGGCCTTTACCAGTACAATCGACTGGTATTCGGGGTAGCATCAACCCCGGCTATTTGGCAGAGGGCGATGGAACAAGTCCTGCAAGGGATCCCGGGGACCCAGTGTTATTTGGGCGACATCCTGGTTACGGGCGAAAATGACAGTGAACACCTTGCCAACCTGGAGCAGGTGCTCACTAGATTACAGAAATATGGGCTACGAGCCAACCGCCCCAAATGCGAGTTCTTCAGGAGACAAATCTCGTATTGTGGCCACATGATTGATGAGGAAGGGTTGCATAAGTCGCCGGACAAGATTGAGGCTGTAGTCAAGGCTCCAGCACCGGAAAATTTATCGCAACTGTGGTCGTTCCTCGGGTTGGTGAACTACTACCATAAGTTCTTGCCGAATTTATCTACAATTCTGCACCCACTGAACGCCCTGCTGCAAACTGGAGTAACATGGAAATGGAGTGATGAGTGTAAGCATGCCTTTCAGAAATGTAAATGCCTAATGACTTCAAAAGAAGTATTGGCCCACTACAATCCATCACTACCAATTCGGTTATCATGTGATGTGTCTCCCTATGGCATTGGAGCGGTGCTGTCACACAAATTCCTTGACGGTTCAGAGAGGCCAATAGCCTTTGCGTCGCGCTCGTTAACCTCAGCCGAGCGTAACTACGCCCAGATTGACAGGGAGGCCCTCAGCCTGGTGTGGGGGGTGAAGAAGTTCAATCACTATCTGCACGGGCAGAAATTCACCCTACAACTGATCATCAGCCCCTGGTCTCCATTTTTAACCCAAAGAAGGGCGTTCCGGTGATGACAGCGCAACGGCTGCAAAGATGGTCACTTTTTCTAGGGGCACATCAGTACGACATAGAGTACAAGGGTACGAAACAGCATGGAAACGCTGATGGGCTGTCGCGCCTACCATTGCCTACGGTAGAGGAAGCACCTGCAGTGGACCCTGTTGAGATATTCCATGCGACCATAGTCGAATGTCTACCTGTTACAAACTCAAGTATAGAGAAGGAAACCCGGAATGACCCAACACTCTCTCGGGTCTATGATTTGACGGTGAAGGGATGGCCAGCACATGGCGACTCACTGTTGCCAGCATTCTCGCCAAGGAGAGAACAGCTGTCAGTGTGCCGGGGGACCTTGATGTGTGGATCCCGAGTGGTAATTCCACCCAAGTTGAGAGATAGAGTGCTCAATGAGCTTCATGAGGGTCATCTGGGAGGGGTAAAAATGAAGAGCCTAGCCAGGGCGTTTGTGTGGTGGCCGGGAATCGATAAAGAAATCGAGGATATGACCAAGAGATGCACAGGATGCCAGAAGGTCCAAAACGCTTCACCACAGGCCCCGCTACATCCATGGGAGTGGCCCTCATCTCCATGGCAACGGGTACACATTGATTTTGCTGGACCATTTATGGACTCAATGTTCCTAATCGCTGTGGACGCCCATTCGAAATGGCCAGAGGTCATCAAAATGTCCTCCACCACCACGGAGAAAACTATTGCAGTCCTACGGACCATTTTCACCAGGAATGGCTTGCCAGAACAGATTTGCTCCGACAATGGACAACAGTTTGTGTCCGAGGATTTCCGGAGGTTTCTGAGGAATAATGGGGTGAAACATTACACATCTGCCCCATATCATCCAGCCACAAATGGATTGGCTGAGAGGTTTGTTCAGACCTTTAAAAAGGCAATAAAGGCGATGTGATAAAAATGATAACATCCGGGAAGTTATGTCATCACTTCCTGTGAACTATGAACTATGAACTATGAACTGTGTACATACCTCACTTCCTGTCATATGTCACTTCCTGTTGGACTGGTATAAATACTGGTCTGTTCAGTATTGTAAGAGGCTTCTACCAGAGGCATGGTAAAGACCTCTCTTGTGTATATAGTGTGTTTATAAGTTACTTAAAGCTTACTTTAAAGTTACTTGATGGTAAGTCTCCTTTTTCTTACATCAGGCGATGTATAACGACAACATACCACTACAACACAAGGTGGATAATTTCTTGTTTGCTTACCGGAATGCGACACATGCAGTCACCAACCAAGCTCCAGCCATAATGTTCTTCAACCGAAGGCTAAGATGTCGCCTGGATTTGCTCAAACCAAACATAAGACGAGATGTTGAGGATAAGCAATTCCAGCACATGAATGAGAAGCCAACCAGGAGCTTCAAGATAGGGCAACCAGTCTTGGCCCGCGACTACCGAACAGAAAAATGGCAGCCAGGAACGATATGCACACAGCAGGGACCACTAATGTACACAGTGGACGTTGGAGAGAGCATCGTGAGACGCCATGCTGACCAGATTCTAGAGTCACAGGAGCAAGCCAAACCCATACCACGAGCAGGTGCACCTGGTAATCAACCCGAAGTACAGATTGCGTCTACCTCAGAAGCAGTGGTATTGGAAGCTGACGAACCAACCAATGACAATGAGCCAGAATCAACTCCGCCGCAAGAACAGGATACTCGAGAAAGGCGTTATCCAGTCAGGATCAGGAAGCCTCCTCAAAGACTGAACTTATAAATGATTATTTCAGTTGATGTACATAGTACAAAGAAAATTGTAATTGTAATTAGTTATTATTTAGTTGTTAAATTAATGTTATGTACTGTTTATCTAAAAGGGGAGGAATTGTTGTGTATGTACCTTTAAGAGAAGAACTGATTCTATACTGCAGTACCGGCAGTGACCACCCCTGTATATAAAGCCATAGCAGGCTTCTGTACTTCAGTCTTAAGTTACCCTCTGTTCCAGCATTTCTGGCTGTGCAGCTGCCTCAGTCAGCAGGAGGAGAAGGAGCAGCCAAACCAGGAGAGTGGAAAGTGGTGGTCTCCTGACCAGGAAGAGGAGGATATCGATAGACCACCACCACCTCCACCTCCACCATCATCACAGCAACTGAGTTGCCTGGAGAGAGAGGACAGAGGAGGAGAAGGAGAAGGGAGGCCAGCAACAACACCAACCAGGGGAGAGGCCTTTCCATTACTGCCTCCCCAAATTGGCCTCCACTTCAGGAGAGGGAGAGAGGGGAGAGAAACAACCAACAACCACCAACTGTTTGGAAGGAGGGAAAAACAACATCATCTTTCAGGTGGGTGTTATTTGGTGCACTCTCCCAAAGACTTTGTATTTTAGGTGGGGGGAGAAAAGAAGAAACAAGGCCGGATCATCAAGGGGTGTCTGTGTGTGTGCGTGTGGCTCTTGTTAAAAGCTAGGCCACACACATCACTAATAAGCACCCCTTCAATTGCCTGACCTGGGACAGCTGGAGCTGCCTAGGTGAAGTCCAATTACATCGTTAAGACCTGGTGTGGGACTGAGCCTGGGGCATCTCCAGCTTTCCCAGGTGAAGACATCTTCTCCCCCTGCAAGAAGACCACCTTCAAAGACTTTAAATTCCCATCGGAGAGTGCACCCCTGCCAACACCCACCCACCCACCATCCTGAGTGGCAACCCTGCCTTTGCAGCCTCCCTCCTTCCCAACCCCCTCTCTCTCTCTCTTTGTCTCTCTCTGCCTATTTCTCTGAAGCACCTCAATTTCATCTTTTTTTATTAATTGCCTATTGAGCAGAGGGGAGAAGGCCCCTCTCCCAATTTCAATCAATAAGGGGAGAGGTGTGTCTTCATTTTAAACAGCTCCCTCTGCTCAATAGAGGACCAAAAAATACCTGAGGCCATTAACACCTTCAGGCCTGTGACTTGGGGTGAGTGTAGCCCTTATAAAAACACCCCATAATGGCGACTGCATCTTCGCCGGTGGCGGGGCCAGCCAGGACTTATGCGGGAGTGGCAGCCACAGCCACAGCTGCTCCCGCTGCTTCTGCTGCCCCGTCACCTTTTAAACTTATGACAAAAAAGCTTGGGGTGAAGAGCTACACTCACCCCACTAGGACCATTGAGGCCTGTGTTAAAGCCATGGCTGGGGTTGTTGGCCCCTCAGCCATTGTCGCGGTCTCAAAAATGTACGGGAAGGCTGTGTTCTTCCTGGGGTCGGAGCGGGCGGTGTCCCTGGCCATCGCCAAGGGGCTCACCATGGGCGGGACCTTCCTGCCGGTGGATCCTCTCGAGGCCACTGCGCAGAGGATCGTCATCTCGAACGTCCCGCCCTATGTTCCTGGTGAGCTCCTCCTCCCCCATTTATGCCAACTTGGGGAGGTGCGGTCGGGGATTACGCCCATCCCGCTCGGCTTCCGGGAAGCCAGCCTTCGCCACGTCTTCTCCTTCCGGCGCCAGCTGTTTATCGAGCTGGCGTGGGAGAAGGACACCGACGGGGCATTCGTTGTCCACCACGAGGGGACCGCCTAGCGCGTCTTCTGGACGTCAGACGGTGTGCGGTGCCATGCCTGCAAGGAGGTGGGGCACATCTGGAAAAACTGCCCCGCCTCCAAGGCCGCCGGATCATCTTGTGCGGCCGCTGCTCCTCCCCCCGGATCTGCCCGCGCGTCGGGAACGTCTGATGCGCGGTCGACGTCGGGGGCCGATGCCACCAAGGCCTCCGGCGGGGGGGAGGGAGCGCGTCCGGCCGGAAAGAAGGCGCGGCGGAAAAATAAACACCTTAGTGCGGGCCCCCCGTGGACGGCCAGCCCTTGCCCCTTGCGCCCCTTACACCCGCGCTCCTCGCGGAGTTAATCGGGGCAGACGCGAGTGGGAGGGGCCTCGTGCCCGAGCCTGTGGCCGCAACCGCCGCAGCGGTAACGCCAATACCTGCGGCCGGGCTCGGGCCCGAGGAACCCGACAAACCTGCTCCGCCGGAGGGAGCAGAGGAGGAGGCCTCTGCAGACATGGAGGTCTCCCTCGCTCCCTCCGTGTTAAAAAGAAGGCGCGACCCCCTGGAAGAGGAGGAGGACCGGGAGGAGGAAGGTCCCTCCGAGCAGGGGGAGTCGTCACCCGCCGCGGGTACTGCGCCCCCGCCCCCCCCGCTGTTGTCATCACCAGCGATCGGCAAGGGTCGCCTGTCCCTAGGGAGGCTGAGGCAGATGTGTCTGTCCGGCACGTGACTCCCGGGGATGGGGACGAGACCCTGCCCGTGGGGGGGGTCGCAGAACAACCCGCGGCTATTGACATTTTATCGGTGCCGTTACCCCTCGCTGGGTCGGGCGGCCTGGGGTCTGGGTCGGGTGAGCTCAAGGAAAATGAGCTCGCCCAATGCGACCCGGACATCTCCCAGGGGCTGCTCGTCCCAGTGGAGGTTTTAATTGAAAACATCCCATCCGCTGGGTCGGAGGCTGGTGGCGGGGAGGAGGATGGCCCCCTGGCTGCGTCTCTGGTGCCGGACGTACTGGAGGAGCTGGGAATTGTTCTCTCCCCGGTTTCTACGGTCGTTCTGGCGTCTGAGGCGGGGGGGTCTCCGAACCGCCGCTGTCTTCTAGCCCGGCGCCCCTAGAGGAGCCCAGGGAGGAATCCTCTGCCGCCGATCCTGGGGGTGGGATCCGGGCGGAGGCGGGGCCGGCTGGTGCGGCTGAGCCGTTCGCTGCGCACTGCGCGACGGACGGGTCGGCCGCTGGTGACGACCCCCTGGAGGAGGATGGGGACTTGGTGATGGGCACGGAGGACGATTTGGACTCCACCGTCCACGAGGCGCTGGATGACCTCGTGCCCCTCGCCGAGTCTCTCCTCATTCCCGTAAGGGAACTCCGGGACTTTATGGCCACGTGCCGGGGTCGGCAAAATAAGATCCGGTTGGCCCTCGAAAGGGGGTCGGAGCTGGCGCTGCTCATCGTGTCCGTCCGCGCCGCCATTAAAATCATGGGCGCGGACGAGGGCGTGGACCCGCTCGAGCTGCGTCGGCTCAGAACGTTTCTCACTGGGCTGCTGAGGAAGTGGCGGCTGACCAGCGGCTGCGCTCCCTCCCCCCGTTAGGTGTAGGTAGAGGTTGCACTATGCTTCTGACATGAAGATAACCATAGCCAGCCTCAACATCAACGGCAGCAGGGAGGCGCGCCGCAGATTCAACAACTTCTCGGTCCTTCGGGACGGGAAGTATGCTGTGTGTTTCCTGCAAGAAACCCACACCATTCCGGGAGACGAAGCCACATGGCTCCTGGAGTGGCAAGGAGGGGTCAGCATGAGTCACCTCTCCAACAATTCTAGCGGGGTGGCTATCTTGCTGGCCCCGCATTTTCAGCCGGAGATCTTGGGGGTCAAGGAGCACGTGCCGGGCCGCTTGCTCCAGGTCCCTGTTCGCCTGGGGGGCGTGCCGCTCCATCTAGTGAACGTGGACGCCCCTCAGACTGGTGCGCAGCAAGTGCGCTTCTTCGAAGAAGTGTCCGCTCTTTTGGGCTCCGTCGACGCGGGCGAGTGCGTCATCCTCGGGGGGCATTTTAACTGCACCCTCGAGGTGAGGGACCGTTCGGGTCCCCCGCGAAGCCTGGCGGCGATGGAGAAGTTGAGGGACCTGGTCGGGTCCTTCGACTTGGTGGACGTCTGGCGAAGTCTCCACCCCGACTCCAGCGCCTTCACTAGCGTGAGGTCTGGGGGAGGAAGGTCCAGAATCGACCGCCTCTACATTTCCCGGGCGTACGTCTCCTGCGTTCCGGCGGCTTCCATGCGGCCGGTGCCGTGCACGGACCACCACCTGGTGTGGGCGGAGCTCACTCCACTGCGCGCGCGGGGGGGTCCGTGTACTGGCATTTTAACAACCTGCTGCTGGAGGACGCGCGGTTCCGGGATTCGTTTCGTCGGTTCTGGGCCGACTGGAGGAGGAAGCGGGGGGGCTTCCCCTCCTTGAGGCTATGGTGGGACGTGGACAAGGCTCACATCTGTCTCTTCTGCCAGGAGTACGCGAAGGGGTCGACCAAGAGGCGGGAGGCCTGGGTCGGGCGGTTGGAGAAGGAGGTGCTCGACCTGGAGTCCCGTCTCGGTCAGGTCGTCGAGGACCCGGCCCTGCAGAAGGTGTACGAAGAGAAGAAGGGCGCGCTGAAGGACCTGCAGCTTGTCGGGTCCCGAGGCGCGTACCTGAGGTCGCGGATCCAGCTCCTGCGGGACCTGGACCGCGGCTCCCCCTTCTTCTACTCGCTGGAAAAAAGACGGGGGGTCCGTAAGCAGCTCTTGGGGCTGCTGGCCGACGACGGATCACTGGTCTCGGATCCGGAGGGAATCAGCGCAGAGACCCGCGCCTATTATGGGGCTCTGTTCTCTCTGGACCCGTCCAGCGAGGATGCGCGCAGAGTTTTGTGGGAGGACCTGCCGAAGGTCAGCCCGGAGGGCGCTGAAAAATTGGACGCTCCGCTAAGCCTGGCGGAGCTGACCAGCGCCCTCCGCCAGCTCTCTAGGGGAAAGTCCCCGGGGCTGGACGGGCTGACCGTGGAGTTCCACAGGGCGTTCTGGGACGTCTTGGGGGCGACTACGCGCGGGTCCTGGGGGAAAGTTTGGCGACCGGGGAGATGCCCCTCTCTTGGCGCAGGGCGGTCATTGTCCTGCTGCCTAAGAAGGGCGATCTCCGCCTCCTTAAGTACTGGCGCCCGGTCTCCCTCCTCAGCACGGACTATAAAATCTTTGCCAGGGCCACGTCTGCTCGCCTTGGCACCGTGCTGGCCCACATGATCCACCCCGACCAGTCCTACACGGTCCTGGGCCGGACCATCCACGATAACATCCATCTGGTCCGGGACCTGGCCCACCACTCCCAGAGGGCTGGCCTGTCGGTCGCCTTCCTTTCCCTGGATCAGGAGAAGGCGTTCGACAGGGTGGATCACGAGTATCTCTTCGGGACTCTGCGCGCATTCGGGTTCGGGACGCATTTCGTTGCCCGGATCCGACTTCTGTACGCCGCCGCGGAGTGTCTGATTAAAGTTAACGGGTCCTTGACGGCGCCCCTTCGCTTCGGGAGGGGGGTGCGTCAGGGATGCCCCATGTCCGGTCAGTTATATGCCATTTGCGTGGAGCCTTTCCTGCGCCTCTTGCGGAAGAGGTTGACGGGACTGGCTCTGCAAGGGCCAGGCGTGGAGGTGGTCCTCTCGGCTTACGCCGATGACGTGCTCCTCACGGTCACGGATCCCGCTGACTTGCGGAGGATGCGGGAATGCCAGCAGATTTACTCGGACGCATCCTCCACCAAGATCAACTGGGAGAAATGTTCTGGACTCCTGGTGGGTCAGTGGCAGGTGGACTCCCTGCCAGAGGAGTTCAGGCCTTTCGCCTGGAGCACCACGCACCTCCTCTATTTGGGAGTCTACCTTAGCCCTGCCGAGGACGCCTGGCCGGCGAACTGGCAAGAGCTGGAGGCCAAAGTCACTGCTCGCCTAGGACGCTGGACAGGACTGCTCCGAGTGTTGTCCTACAGGGGTTGAGCGCTGGTCATAAACCAGCTGGTGGCCGCCATGTTGTGGTACCGGTTGGTCACTTTGATCCCTCCCCCTGCGTTTGTCGCCAAGATGCAGAAGAAGCTCATCGACTTCTTCTGGGACAAAAGGAAGCACTGGGTCTCTGCCGCGGTTCTGTGTCTCCCGCTTAGGGAGGGCGGTCAGGCGCTGGTGTGCCTTCGCACCCAGGCTGCGACTTTCCGTCTTCAGACGCTGCAGAGATACCTGTACGTCGAGAATCCTCCGAGATGGTGTGCGCTGGCGACGTTTTTCTTCCGCCAGCTGCACGGCCTCAATTACGACACGCAGCTCCTGTTCGCGAAAGTGGGCGGCAGGCGTGCCGGCCTGCGGGAGCTGCCTGTCTTCTACCAGGAACTGTTATGGGTTTGGAACTACATCGCTTCCAGGCGGAGCTCTCCCCCGTCAGGAGCGGCGGCTCTCCTTCGGGAGCCGCTGCTCAGGAATCCGCACCTCCACGAACGCGGGTTCGGGCGGCTGGCGGAGGGCAGGGCTGTGCTTGGCAAGGTGACCAGAGTCAGGGACCTGCTCGATGGCGGAGGAGCGGGCTGGATGGCGCCGGAGGAGCTGGCGCGGCGCCTGTCCTGGGCCAACGTCCAGCTCGCGGTCGAAGCAATCGAATCGGTGAAAGCGGCACTGGGCCCCGACTCCACTAGGTGTATTGAGGCGGCTCAAGCACGTGGGGCGATCCCGTCCGAGCTTACCCCGTTCGGACGGAATTCCTCCCCTCGGGAACCGGCACCTCACAACTTGAGCCATCTCGAGGAAATACCCTCCGTGCCTTTTCATTCTGCGCGGAGGGGTTTCCTGTACGGGCTGCTCCTGCACACTCTCCACTTTGCCATCTTCGTCTACCGTCCGGACACGCCTTGGCGTGGCGTCTTGCCGACTGGCGGTGGCGGAGGTCCCCAATGGAGGGCTCTCTACGCGGGAGTCCTCCCTTGTTCCATCGGGGACTTGGCCTGGAGGGTGTTGCATGGAGCGGTCCCGTGCAATAAGGTTTTAAGTAGGTTCACAGACTCCCAGGCCGCCTGCATTTTTTGCGGCCTGGAGGAGTCCGTGTTTCACGTTTATATGGAGTGTGAGAGGTTGCAGCCCCTCTTTCACTACTTGAAGGGGCTGCTCCTCGATTTTTGGTTGCACTTCAGTCCCACGCTCTTGATCTACGGTCACCCGGTGCGGAGGGGAGCGGACAGGTTGGAGGACCTCCTTGTGGGACTGCTCCTGGGCCTGGCTAAAAGAGCCATCAATTGGTCCAGGCAGCGGGCGGTCGAGGGGGTCGTCCAGCCGGATTGCCTGCCTCTCTTCCGCGGCCATGTTCGCGCCCGGGTGGCCCTGGAGATGGAGCACGCGGTGTCCGCCGGCGCGCTTGAGTATTTCCGCGACCGGTGGGCGCCGCGGGGACTGGAGTACATTATCAACCCGGAAAACCAAATTTTAATTTGATTTGTTAAGTTTTAGTTGAACTTTTGTTCATTTACAGTCCAATTGGTTTTTTTTTGGGTCCAAATAAAAGAGTACCCTCTGTTCAGTAAATACCTGTTATTATTGTTCTCCTGCAGTCCGTGTATTATTGATACTCGGACACTACAGTAAGGCATTTAGCTAGTGTGAAATAGGAGACAAGACAGGGTAATCAAGGGCAGAATCAGTGGCAGAGCAATGCCAGAAACTATTGTACTGGACTGCCCGGCCGTTCTACACCTCACCCAATTCTCCTTTTCATTGAAAATTACCACCCGTGAGGCAGGGTTTTATAGACGTCATGGAAAGCCAAACGTGTTTATTCAGTGAGATCAGAGCCCTTTGTGAGACTGTCCTCCAACAGCCACAGAAGCTAGTTCACAGCATCTGCCACCTGTATTTCATGTGGGGGGCATTGCAGTGCCATGTTATGCCTCCGCACTAGTGGGAGGGCAGCATTCAGTCACTGTGCAGGCCGCACTGTGGGCACACCAATGAAGTGTTATCCTGTTTCAATCCAGGAAGGTTCAACAGGAGGCCGCACAAATAGTCACACCAAGGGGAATCACTTAGATGTCGAGCATGAGATAGACAACTTAGTATTTTTACAAGAGGTGGAAAAGGGGGACACAATAGGACATCATAGAAAGAATACCTGCATCTATATAGTGCCGTTCATGAGTTCAGGATGTCCCAAAGTGCTTTACGACCAATGAAGTACTTTTGAAGTGGTTACTGTTGAAATGTAGGAAATACAGCAGCCAATTTGGGCACAGCAAGGTCCCACAAACAGCAATGAAATAAATTTGTTTTAGGTTACATTGAGAAATAAATGCTGACCAGGACACCGAGAGAACCCCCCTGCTCTTTTTCAAATAATGCTGTGGGATCTTTCATGTCCACCTGAGAGGCCAGACGGGGCCTCGGTTTAACATCTCATCCGAATAACGGCATCTCCAACAGTGCAGCACTCCCTCAGTACTGCACTGAATTGTCAGCCTGGATTATGTGCTCAAGCCTCTGGAAACATAGAAGATAGGAGCAGGAGTAGGCCATTCGGCCCCTCGAGCCTGTTCCACCATTTAATGAGATCATGGCTGATCATCCAAATTTAGTACCCTGTCCCTGCTTTCTCCCCATATCCCTTGATCCCTTTAGCCTTAAGAAATATATCTAACTCCTTCTTGAATATATTTAATGAATTGGCCTCAACTGCCTTCTGTGGTAGAGAATTCCACAGGTTCACCACTCTCTGGGTGAAGAAATTCCTCCTCATCTCAGTCCTAAATGGCTTACCCCTTATCCTTAGACTGTGACCCCTGGTTCTGGACTCCCCCGCCATCAGGAACATCCTTCCTGCATCTAGTCTGTTTAGTCCTGTTAGAATTTTATAAGTTTCAATGAGATCTCAATGAGTTTCTAAACTCCAGCGAATATAAGCCTAATTGACCCAATCTCTCTTCATATGTCATTCCTGCCATCCCAGGTATCAGTCTGGTGAATCTTCGTTGCACTTCCTCCATGGCAAGAACATCCTTCCTCAGATAAGGCGACCAAAACTGCACACAATACTCAAGGTGTGGTCTCACCAAGGCCCTGTACAACTGCAGCATGACATCCTTGCTCCTGTACTCGAATCCTCTCGCTATGAAGGCCAACATACCATTTGCCTTCTTAACCGCCTGCTGCACCTGCATGCTTACCTTCAGCGACTGGTGCACAAGGACACCCAGGTCTTGTTGCACTTTCCCTTTTCCCAATCTATTGCCGTTCAGATAATAATCTGCCTTCCTGTTTTTGCCACCAAAGTGAATAACCTCACATTTATCCACATTATACTGCATCTGCCATGCATCTGCCCAATCACCCAACCTGTCCAAATCATACTGGAGTTTCTCTGCATCCTCCTCACAGCACACACGCCCACCCAGCTTTGTGTCATCTGCAAACTTGGAGATATTACATCTAGTTCCCTCATCTAGATAATTAATATATATTGTGACTAGTTGGGGTCCTAGCACCGATCCCTGCGGTACCCCACTAGTCACTGCCTGCCACTCAGAAAAAGACCCGTTTATTCCAACTCTTTGCTTCCTGGCTGCCAACCAGTTCTCTATCCAAGTCAGTACCTTACCCCCAATCCCATGTGCTTTAACTTTGCATGCTAATCTCTTATGCGGGACCTTATCAAAAGCCTTCTGAAAGTCCAAATACACCACATCCACTGGTTCTCCCTTATCTATTCTACCAGTTACATCCTCAAAAAATTCCAGTAGATTAGTCAAGCATGATTTACCTTTTGTAAATCCATGTTGACTTTGTCCGATCATGCCACTGTTTTCCAAGTGCTCTGCTATTACATCTTTTATAATGGACTCTAGCATTTTCCCCACTACCGATGTCAGGCTTACTGGTCTATAATTCCCCATTTTCTCTCTACCACCTTTTTTAAATAGTAGGGTTACATTAGCTACCCTCCAATCCATGGGAACTGTTCCAGAGTCTATAGAATTTTGGGAGATGACCAGCAATGCATCTTCTATTTCCAAGGCCACTTCCTTAAGTACCCTAGGATGTAGATTATCAGGCCCTGGGGATTTATCGGTCTTCAATCTCATCAATTTCCCTAACACCATTTCCCTACAAATACTGATTTCATTCAATTCCTCCCTCTGATTAGACCCTATGTTCCCCGACATCTCTGGGAGGTTATTTGTGTCCTCCTTTGTGAAGACAGAACCAAAGTATGCATTTAATTGGTCTGCCATTTCTTTGTTCCCCATTATAAATTCCCTTGATTCTGACTGCAAGGGACCTACACTTGACTTCACCAATCTTTTTCTCTTCACATATCTATAGAAGCTTTTACAGTCAGTTTTTATGTTCCCTGCAAGCTTACTCTCATATTCTATTTTCTCCCTCTTAATTAATCCCTTTGTCCTCCTTTGCTGAACCCTAAACTGCTCCCAATCCTCAGGTTTGCTGCTTTTCCTGGCCAATTTATATGTCCTCTCCTTGGATCTTATGCTATCCATAATTTCCCTTGTTTAGCCATGGTTGAGTCACCTTTTTTGTTTTATTTTTATGCCAAACAGGGATGAACAAATTCTGTAGTTCATCCGTGATCTTTAAATGTTTGCCATTGCCTATCCACTGTCAACCCTTTAAGTAACCTCATAGTTTCCTTTATTTAAATTCAGGACCCTAGTGTCTGAGTCAACTACTTCACTCTCTATCTTAATAAAGAATTCTATCATATTATGATCGCTCTTCCCCAAGGGGCCTTGCACAACAAGATTGCTAATTAATTCTTTCAAATTACATAATACCCAGTCTAAGATGGCCTGATCTCTAGTTGGTTCCTCGACATATTGGTCCAGGAAACCATCCCGTATACACTCCAGGAATTCCTCCTCCACAGTATTGTTACTAATTTGGTTAGCCCAATCTAGATGTAGATTAAAGTCACCCATGATAACTGCTGTGCCCTTATTGCACGCGTCTCTAATTTCCCATTTAATGTCAACCCCAACCTCAGCATTACTGCTTGGGGGTCTGTATACAACTCCCACTAACATTTTCTGCCCCTTAGTATTTCTCAGCTCTACCCATACAGATTCCACATCATCAGAGTTAATATCCTTCCTTACTATTGTGTTAATCTCCTCTTTAACCAGCAATGCTACCCCACCTCCTTTTCCTTTTTGCCTGTCCTTCCTGAATATTGAATACCCCTGGATGTTGAATTCCCAGCCTTGGTCAGCCTGGAGCCATGTCTCCATAATCCCAATTATATCATATCCGTTAACATCTATTTGCACAGCAAATTCATCCACCTTATTATGAATGCTCCTCGCATTAAGACACAAAGAGTGGACTTGAACATACAGCCTTCTGACTCAGAGGCAAGGGAGCAACCCACTGAACCACAGCTGTCATTTCTATCATGATAACCACCTTAAAGGCAATGCACATTATATAAATATAAATAACTGAAATGTTGTTCTGACTCTTTATTTTCATAATGGTCACATCCAGGCATCAGTACTACACTGCACCAAATGTGCCTTCATAAGTAGATTTGATGCTTTATTGCATCTTATAAGTAGAAAACATTGATTGGGTGCTAACTGGACAAGCAGGAGTCAGGCATGCAATGTGACTAATCTCGGTTAGGAAAGAATCGCTGTAGAGGTCAGGAAGCTTGGTGAGGAGAAGTAACATTTTTTTATTGTGGGGGGGGACTTTCAACTTTGGCCCAAAACAGGTGCCAAGTTGTTGATGTGCCTGCAGCACCCGCTGAAGGCCACAGTCAGGAGGCCTGAACCATTTGAGTTTTACCGGCGAGCTGCAGGTGCCAAACGGGTGCTCAACTGCAAGCTCGCCGGTTTTGCACAGCAGAAAATCGGCCAAATTCTGCACAGAGCGGTCTGGTAGGTAGGGCCGTTGATGGGGGGAAGCGCATCCTTGGGAGATGAAAATGGGCAGATTGTTCACAAAGTTAGCATCCTGTTTTACCCTGAGCTGAGGTTCCGGCCTACTATCATGTCCAATACAAAGACCGCCTATTTCCACCTCCGTAACCTCGCCCGCCTCTGTTCCTACCACAGCCCATATGCTTCTGAAACCCTCATTTATGGCTTTGCCACTGCCAATTGCACCAATGTTTTCCTGCCTGTCCTCCCATCCTCCACTCTCCATTAAGCTCGTTAAAATACCTGCTACCGTATTCTATCCTGCACCACATCCTGCTCGTCCATCAGCTCTGTCCTTGCTGACCTACCTACAAGGGTGTCCTTGTGCACCAGTTGCTGAAGGTAAGCATGCAGGTGCAGCAGGTAGTTAAGAAGGCAAATGGTATGCTGGCCTTCGTAGCAAGAGGGTTCGAGTACAGGAACAAGGATGTCTTGCTGCAGCTGTACAGGGCCTTGGTGAGACCACACCTTGAGTATTGTGTGCAGTTTTGGTCACCTTATCTGAGGAAGGATGTTCTTGCCATGGAGGGAGTGCAGCGAAGATTCACCAGACTGATACCTGGGATGGCAGGAATGACGTATGAAGAGAGATTGGGTCGATTGGGCTTGTATTCGCTAGAGTTTAGAAGAATGAGAGGGGATCTCATTGAAACTTATAAAATTCTAACAGGACTAGACAGACTAGATGCAGGAAGTATGTTCCCGATGGCGGGGGAGTCCAGAACCAGGGGTCACAGTCTAAGGATAAGGGGTAAGCCATTTAGGACTGAAATGAGGAAGAATTTCTTCACCCAGAGAGTGGTGAACCTGTGGAATTCTCTACCACAGAAGGCAGTTGAGGCCAATTCATTAAATATATTCAAGGAGTTGGATATATTTCTTAAGGCTAAAGGGACTCAAGGGATATGGGGAGAAAGCAGGGACAGGGTACTGAATTTGGATGATCAGCCATGATCTCATTGAATGGCGGAGCAGGCTCGAGGGGCCGAATGGCCTACTCCTGCTCCTACCTTCTATGTTTCTATGTTTCTACAGTGGCTCCTGGTACCCTAATGCCTCAAATTTAAAATCCTCATCCTTGTATTTAAATCTCTGCATGGCCTTGTCCCTTCCTCATCGCTGTAGCTTGCATCAGCCCTTAAACCTCACCTCCCCCACCAACCCTCTCTTCCTCTGACTCTGTTCCCATGCCTCCCCTTGCCCTTCTATTGCCTTCAGCCACCTAGGTCCCACTGTCTGGAATTCGCTCCTTAACTTTCCCTGCTTCTCCATCTCCCTCTTCTCCTTTGACCCTCCTTAAAATGACTCTTTGACTACGCTTTGGTCATCCCTCCTGGTATCTCCTTTGTTGGCTTGGTGTCCTTTACGCTCATGCTTCAGTGAAGCACATTGAGATGTTTTTCTACATTGAAGCCACCATAATAAATGGAAATTGTTGTTGTTGATGTTTACTTTGTTTAAAGAAGTCAATTAGTTATTTTATTATTTATATAAAAAATATATCAAGTTGGTATAATGTTTCATCCGTCCTAGAATTGTTTTAATGTGGGTCAATACCATACTTTCTGAGCAAGTGGGCAGTGCTTTTATCACGACACACAAATCACAAAAACCCCACAGTGCAGATAGAGGCCATTTCGGCCCATCGAGCCTGCACCGACACATATCCCACCCGATCCCCATAACCCCACGTATTTAATCCCCCCTAACACTAAGGGTCAATTTATCATAGCCAATCAACCTAACCCGCACATCTTTAGACTGTAGGAGGAAACCGGAGCACCCGGAGGAAACCCACGCAAACACGGGGAGAATGTGCAAACTCCACACAGACAGTCGCCCGAGGCCAGATTTGAACCCGGGTCCCTGGCGCTGTGAGGCAACAGTGCTAACCACTATGCCACCATGCTGCGGTGTAGTGTATATACAAGTGCACTGTGCCGTTGAACCATTGCAAATTATTTACATTTTATCTTTTGACTACAGCTAAATCAATTCAACCAGCATTTTATTCTGTCAAGTAAAAGTAAATCTCACACTAACCTCTCAAGTCTACCCATAGAAATCACATGGTTGCTAGGCACCAATACGCAGACTCTAATACTGAGGGAGGGAAGGCAGCCATCACTGTATGTAAGGATTTTTCTCTATATCTCTATAGGGATTTTACATTGCGAAGTTTCTGTCAAATATATTCAGGTACACACTACATTAAAATGAGTATTACTGTTTTTAAAATTGTTGCCCAGTGATCTGAAAAGAACAGTGAACAAGATTTCCCCCATCCCCATGGAAGTTGAGCTTACACACTGCAACTCAGCTGTTGTTTGTATTATTATGTCTGCATGTCAAAGCTGACATGAATGCTGACAAAGGCCATCTCATAGACAAATATTTGATCCTCCTAAATGGGACCAGCTCATGTTGTGTTATAAGGTGGTATAATCTTTTATTAACTTTCATACACATATGCTTGTATATAAGACTAATTTAAGCACTCTCATGGGGAGCCATGCTCAATAGAAGTGTACATTGGAGAGTCAGCTCTACAGTGCTGTAGCCTTGTTGTGCACCCCTGTGTCCTCAAGTGCGGTTCCATACTGGGAGTGTGGGATCACTGAATTTACCCTATAAAATCAACATAAGTATCATATTATCGATTGTTCAACCTTAAGTTAAGTAGCATCTGTCTCCATATTTCCTTTTTGAACACTCTGACATCCTCCTCCAATTTAATGGTACTGACATCCTGGTTACTCGCAAACACTGTGATGTCACTGGCATATGTTAGGGTGTAGTCCTGTCACAGTAGCTGTGTTACTGCTAGCAAGTGCGTGCAATTGGCGTTGCTAATTGCAGACCTGGTACTATGTTGCGAGGTCCAGCCATTTCAGTATTATTCATCCATTCCTTGCATAGATTGAGCATTGTGCAGTGAACATAGCAGCTGGAGAGGGAAGGATAGCCAGCAAGAAGCAGGTTTAAAGGCCTGCTGTTGTGTCTTAGAGGTGAACTGGCCACTATATAACTAGTCCAACAACTGAGCGACCACATTTGGAAGAAGAGGGATGTGATTAAAAGGAAGTGCGAGTGACCAAGGCAGAAGGAGGGCTACTCCTTTTGCAGAGAGGGACTTGTAGGTGATGCTGCAAGAAATGCAACAAAAGAGGGTTGTTATATTTGGTTCCAAGAGGCATCCTCCTCTGAAGACTGCAGAAAGGAATGTGTGGGATGAGGAAAAAAAAGAAAGACTTCCATTTATATAGCGCCTTTCACGACCTCAGGACATCCCAAAGTGCGTTACATCCAATGAAGTACTTTTTGAAGTGTAGTCACTGTTGTAATGTAGGGAAGGCAGCAGCCAATTTGTGCACAGCAAGCTCCCACAAACAGCAATGTGATAATGACCAGATAATCTGTTTTTTAGTGATGTTGATTTAGGGATAAATATTGGCCAGGACACCGGGGAGATCTCCTCTGCTCTTCTTCAAACCAGTGCCATGGGATCTTTTACACCCATCTGAGAGAGCATCCACAACCTTCTGACTCAGAGGCGAGAATGCTGCCAACTGAGCCACAGCTGACGCAGAGATCATGCAGCGATCAATGATGAAGAGAACAGCCACTCAAATGGAAGAGTGTAAGCTCTTTGCTCCCTCAGAACGTTTACCAAAGTAAGTATATCCACTATTTAGTTACATCAAATTTAATAGTATGGCATGCCTGCAAAAAGAACTTGCACCTAAAACAGCTGCAACTTGACATTTTATGCATATGTTTCTTATTTGGGAAACTTAAGCTTACTCACACTTTCATCCCATATTGATGTACTACACATCTTGCACCTTTCAAAGAATTCTTGTAATATTGTAGCTCATTTATTAGAAAACATAAGCCTACTAATCTTTCTCACAGCAGCAACTTGCATGCTGCATACTCATGGTCTCAGGCTTTGGGAGGCAGGATGCACACATGCATTACTTTGTCAGGGCCACTCAAAGTTGCAGCACTTTGTCAATAGGTGAAAGATATGAGAAACCTTAATTAAAGCCCCTAAATAGGCCTGAAGAAATTATCCTCAAAATAATGTATTGAAGCAATTGCAAATGGTCATACAGGAGGGTACTGTGCACCTGTAGGCTAGCAATGATTCTTGTTCTACCTTCCCCTAACCTTGCACACACGCATGAGCTCCATCATTCACTATCTTAGCATCTACTCCAGTATTCTGGCACACTATGCATTGGCAAGTCACATTTATTACAAGGAGTGTGTTGGAGATTCCATTGTAATACTTGCTTCTCCATAGCTTTCCATGGGTGTCTACAAGGTGCCAACAACACATCCCCCCTACCCCACCACTCATCTCACAGTACATAGTACCACTCGCTCCATTTGCAGAACAGACTCATTGGCCTAGAAATTCAGTTGCGTTCGCCAGCCATTAGCGCCATAAGAGGAGTAGATCTCGAGCGCTAGGCACTTAGCGGCCGGGCGCAGAACGATCTGCGCCTACGCCCAACTTCAGTAGACATTTAGTGCCGGCGCAAAGTGTTTGCGCGCGCTCAGCTGCGCGCGCAACTTATGACGTCATTTCGTCGTGCAACGCCGTTTGTGCGCCCCAAACCGGAATGTCAGTGGCGCCCGCCCAATGTGGGCGTGGCGCTGTTAAAAACTGTGAAGTGGAACTCAGCAGAGGCCCTGCGGGCCTCGGGGAGCGCTAATTAAAGGGCACTTAGACTGAACTATAAAGGCCAGCCATTTTGCTGCAATGACTTTAGTGCAACGGATTTCTGGACAGAGACCAAGGAAGAGACCTTACTGATTTGGGCCAACATAGGAGAGGTATTTTTGGCTTCTGGCCAGAGCTTGGAAATTTGACTCATTGTGATTTCACTGTTTGCAAGTATATTATGGGGGCTGCATGGGGTTCCAACCCTCAGTTCCAGCATTATGTGCGAAGGGCTCGCAGACGCTGTGTGAGAGGGGCAGCCATGCCTAGACGCAGAGGGGCCATCAGGCGTCAGCAACGTAGACCTTACCCACTCAGGGAATACCGCCAGCAGGTGTCCTATCTCACCATGACTGCCGCGCAGTGTTAAGAGGCTGCGCTTCAGAAGGGAGGTGGTTGCAGAGATCTGCCAGCTGCTTCACAGAGATCTGCGTCCACAGCTGATGAGCAGAACGTCTCTGTCGGTGGAAGTGAAGGTCACGGTGGCTCTGAACTTTTATGCAAGTGGCTCCTTCCAAGCCGCTGCTGGGGACATAGCGAACATATCCCAGTTCGCCGTGCATCGCTGCATCCGGCAGGTCACTGATGCCCTTTTCACAAGGAGACACCAATTCATCTCCTTCCCCATGACCCTAGAGAGGCAGGAGCAGCGTGCAGTCGGATTTGCGAGAACAGCGGGCTTCCCCATGGTGCAGGGCGCCATTGACTGCACACATGTGGCTTTGCGGGCACCTATCGACAATGCCGAGGATTACCGCAACCGGAAGGGCTACCATTCCCTCAATGTACAGCTGGTGTGTGACCACAGGCAGCGCATCCTAGCTGTCAATGCCCGCTTTCCAGGCAGCAGCCACGATGCATTTATCCTGCGCCAGACTACTGTGGCTGACATGTTCCAGGCACAGCCTCCCCCAAGAGGATGGCTTATCAGGGACAAAGGCTATCCTTTGTGTACATGGCTCATGACCCCGCTCCGCGCGCCCAGGACCCCTGCTGAGGAGGCATACAACGAAAGCCATCAAGCCACAAGGAACATCATAGAGCAAACGATTGGCGTCCTCAAGCAACGGTTCCGCTGCCTGGATTGCTCCGGCGGATCTCTGCAGTATTCGCCGGATAGAGTCTCCCAGTTCGTCGTCGTTTGCTGCATGCTGCACAACCTGGCTATCCGCAGGACTCAGGCACTGCCACCTCACTTTGGACCACCACCTCAGGAGGATGAGCAGGAGGACCATGAGGAGGAGGAGGAGGAGGAGGAGGAGTACCAGCCCAGGAGGGAGCCACAAGGTCCAAGGGCCGTCCGTCGGCGGCTTATTGAACGACACTTCTAGGCCCCCTGTCAGGGAATGGCTTGTGGCAATGAAGGCACATGAATGCAGCCGCTCCGCAAGCCCTCAGCCGGTTAACGCAACAACCACTTGAAACATCACACATGGACAAGCTGAATAAAGAAAAAGCTTTATTGAACAAACTCAGGGCCCTTCCCACATGAAACCCAAAAACACACAACACCCCCAAAAAACAGTCAAAAACATATCTCACTCCCACAACCTGGGGAGGAATAACAAAACTTGTCCATCCAAATGGCCTTCATCCTCGGCCTTACCAAAAGAACCCCCCCCATAGACAACACAAGCACCCCCATATAAAAAAACATTTGCCTTCATCCTCGGCCTTACCAAAAGAACCCCCCCCATAGACAGCACAAGCACCCCCATATAAAAAAACATTTGCCAACGCACTCTACTTTGTGTGCCGAGAGGGCGAGTCCTTGTCCAGCCTTTTCCGGCCCCTGGACGACCTGCTGCTCCGCCTCAACCTGGGCCCTGTGGGTGTTGCAAGGCTGGGGGAAGGCTCCTGAGGGGCACATTGCGTGACGGCAGATGCCCTTGGGGGTCGGCCTAGACGAGCTCTGGCCCTCGAGGGGCCGGCTGCTGACTGCTGCAGCTGTGGCTGGGCAGCATCAGTCTCTCCAGCAGCTCGTCGCAGCTTTGCTGGGGGAGTGGCAGTGGCGGCTGCAGCAATGGGGGCAAGCTGGCTGATGCCAGGCGCTCGCTGGTCGCCAGAGACACTGGCACTCGGCCGGGCTGGCACTGCAGCAAGCGCAGCAATCTGGTGAAGGCCAGACCGCTGTGCTGCAGCAGCGCGGCGGGTGCCCTGGCGATGCATGCGTGACACAGCGAGTGTGGCAGCAGTGAGTGCCCGTACTGCCCTGGTCTGTGCCCGCATCAGACCAGCCAGTGACTGCACGGCACCACTGATCAACTGTCCACTCGCTGCCTGTGCTGCCCTGAAGTCGTCCCGACTCGCGTCCTGTGCTGCCCTGAATTCGGCCCGACTCGCGTCCTGTGATGCCCCGAATTCGGCCCGACGCGCGTCCTGTGATGCCCCGAATTGTGCCCGACTCGCGTCCTGTGATGCCCCGAATTGTTCGAGACCCCTGGCCTGTGCTGCCGTGAGTTGTTCGAAACCCCTGGCCTGTGAGGTCCCGAAATCGGACACACTATGAGCCAGGGACTCAATGGCCTCAGGCAACCATGCCACAACCCCCATGAACTCGGTGTGCCGACGATCCGAGTCCGCGGACATTTGATCAAGGAGGCGCACCTCCTGGGCGAGGACCGTCTCCGGACTGGAGGCCGGACTCTCCCGCTGGGGAGAAGGCCGCTGAGCTGGCCGACCCTTCCCGCGTGGCTGCACGCCACTGGGCCCAGCAACTACACTCCCCTGCAACACTTCCCCCCTCTGGGGAGAAGGTCGCCGAGCTGCCCGACCCTTCCCGCGTGGCTGGACGCCACTGGGCACAGGAGCTACGCTCCCCTGCAACACTTCCCCCCTCTGGGGAGAAGGCAGCCGAGCTGGCCGACCCTTCCCGCTTGGCTGGACGCCACTGGGCACAGGAGCTACACTCCCCTGCAACACTTCCCCCTGGCTCTCCTCCAGGGAACACGTGTCCCCTCCATTGCCATCCCCTGGCGCGGATGAGGGTTCCCCCGATGTGCCGCCTTCCTCTTGCTCCTCCTCGTCCTTCTCTTCCGAGGGACTGACACTCGCAGCTTCAGGGACCTCCTCCTCACCAGCTGAAAGCAGGAAGGCACAAGAGTAGCTTTAGAGTGAGGACAGGGCGTCAGTGAGGGAGGCATGAGTGGTGGCATTCTGCGCATTGGTCGGACAGTGGCAAAGGATGTAGATCTGAAGCGCAAGGGGAACGAGAGAGGTCCAAACGGTCATGTCCTTACCATTGGGGCCCAGCACAGGGTCGGCATCTCCAATTGCAACGGGGCCAATCACCCGGGCACCCATGACTCGACCCACGCGCTCCTCCAGGTCACTGAGCTGCTGGAACTGGGCACGGCCTCCCCTGGTGACAGTCCGGCTCTTCAGATTCTGGGCCAGCTTGGCCTGCAAGAGAAAGGACGGCCTCTAAGTACAGTGTGGTGCCCTGTTGTTGTGTGCACTGCCTCCCATGGTCGAATAGCTTGGCCAGTGTGGTGCCCTGTTGCTGTATGCACTGCCTCCCATGGTCGAATAGCTTGGCCAGTGTGTAAAGTGCAGAAAGTGCAATTGATGTTCATGCCAGTGCCATAGCTGCTGGATGAGGGCTGGCCATTAGGGCTTTGAGGTCCCTTTGCCCATAATGTGAGGTGCACATGCAAGGATGAGGAGGGCACTGGAAAGGGTACTCACCCTGACAATCCGAGTGAGGTCGTTAAACTTTTTCTGGCATTGGACACCAGTCCTGGGGACATCGCTGTTGGCTGTGACCCTCTGGGCGATTTCCCTCCAGGCTCTCCTGTACACCCTCTTGGGAGGCTTCTTGCCACTGTCCGGGAACAAGATATGGCTTCTCTTCTCCAAAGCCCTAACCAGCACCTTTAAATCATGGGCAGAGAAGCGCTGCGCTCGCTCACGGGCCCTCTGCATCCTTCCTGGCGCTATTTCTCTCCAGCAGCAGTGTTTAGGCCTAGCTGGAGGGCTGCAGTATCCAGGGCGTGGCAGCAGACCAAGTCGACCCTTCCCCCTTTAAGAGCTGGCTGGCGCCAGGGTGTCTGCCGTCAATCAAAACATGACCGCACCTGCGCTGCGCCCGGCCTCGGCGGTATCAGTCTGCACCGCCGGCTTAGCGCCTAAAGATAGCCGTGCAACGCCAGTTTTAGCGCTCGAGCGAACTCCTTGGCCAAAGCTACTGAATTTCGGCGAAGTGGACTCCACTTTCCGGCGGGCGCAAACTTTAGCGGCCGCCCGACTTTACCGCCCCAAAAGTGGCTATACTGAATTTCTAGGCCATTCACTTTTGGGGCATTTAGATTTAGATGTTAGGGAAGGAGCACCGAGTGAAGCACACGGCAAGAGCCATGTGGTCAGTTGGAAACTGGGGAAGCCTTGCGCTTTTGGAAACCAGTTGCCTCAAAAAACTGCAGAGCCCTTTCCTGTTGCAGGTGGCTTTCTGTTAGAAAAGTAATAAAGTCATTCACCCAAGCAAGCAAAACATTCGTGACCTAATGTATGCTAGAGTAGGTTATCTGGCAAATATCCCCTGTGGCACCTGGAGAGGAGCGTGATTGAGTAGATTGGGTCCAGATTGAGTAGATTGGGTCCAGATTGAGTAGATTGGGCCCAGATTGAGTAGATTACATAGGATATATGGCACAGAAACAGGGGATTGGAGGGTAGCTAATGTTACCCCACTATTCAAAAATGGTGGTAGAGAGAAAACGGGGAATTACAGACTGGTAAGCCTGACATCGGTAGTGGGGAAAATGCTAGAGTCCATTATAAAAGATGCAACAGCAGAGCACTTGGAAAACAGTGACAGGATCGGACAAAGTCAACATGGATTCACAAAAGGTAAATCATGCTTGACTAATCTGGAATTTTTTGAGGATGTAACTGGTAAAATAGATAAGGGAGAACCAGTGGATGTGGTGTATCTGGACTTTCAGAAGGCCTTTGATAAGGTCCCGCATAAGAGATTAGCGTGTAAAGTTAAGGCACATGGGATTGGGGGCAAGGTATTGACTTGGATAGAGAACTGGTTGGCAGACAGAAAGCAAAGAGTTGGAATAACTGGGTCCTTTTCCGAGTGGCAGGCAGTGACTAGTGGGGTACCGCAGGGATCAGTCCTTGGACCCCAGCTATTCACAATATATATTAATGATCTAGACAAGGGAACTAGATGTAATATTTCCAGATTTGCAGATGACACAAAGCTGGGTGGGCGTGTGTGCTGTGAGGAGGATGTCGAGAAACTCCAGGATGATTTGGACATGTTGGGTGATTGGGCAGAAACATGGCAGATGCAATATAATGTGGATAAATGCGAGGTTGTCCACTTTGGTGGCAAAAACAGGAAGGCAGATTATTATCTAAATTGCAATAGATTGGGAGAAGGGGAAGTACAACGAGACCTGGGTGTCGCGAAGATTCACCAGGCTGATACCTGGGATGGCAGGAATGACGTATGAGGAGAGATTGGGTCGATTGGGCTTGTACTCGCTAGAGTTTAGAAGAATGAGAGGTGATCTCATTGAAACTTATAAAATTCTGACAGGACTGGACAGACTAGATGCAGGAAGGATGTTCCCGATGGTTGGGGAGTCCAGAACCAGGGGTCACAGTCTAAGGATAAAGGGTAGGCCATTTAGGACAGAAATGAGGAGGAATTTCATCACCCAGAGAGTGGTGAACCTGTGGAACTCTCTTCCACAGAAGGCGGTGGAGGCCAGTTCATTAAATATATTCAGGAAGGAGTTGGATATATTTCTTAAGGCTAAAGGGATCAAGGGGTATGGGGAGAAAGCAGGGACCGGGTACTGAATTTGGATGATCAGCCATGACCGCATTGAATGGCGGAGCAGGCTCGAGGGGCCGAATGGCTTACTCCTGCTCCTATCTTCTATGTTACTATGTATGTTTCATTCGGCCCAACCAGTCCATGCCAGCGTTTATGTTCCACTTGAGCATCCTCCCGCCTTTTCTCATCTAAATCTATCAGCATAACCCTCTATTCCCTTCTCCCTCATATGCTTGTCTAGCCTCCCATTAAATACATCTATAATTTTTGCTTCAACCATTCCCTGTGGTAGCGAGTTTCACATTCTTACCACTCTTTGGGTAAAGAAGTTTCTTCTGAATTCCCGATTGGATTTCATGCTCTTATATTGATGGCCTCTAGTGTTGCTCTTCCCCACAAGTGGAAACACTCTCTCTGTATCCACTCTATCAAAACCTTTCATAATTTTAAAGACCTCTATTAGGTCACCTCTCAGCCTTCCTTTTTCAAGAGAAAAGCGACCCAGCCTGTTCATCCTTTCCTAATATGTATACCCTTGCATTTCTGGTATCAACCTTGTAAATCTTCTCTGCACCCTCTCCAGTGCCTCTATATCCTTTTTATAATATGGCGACCAGAACTGTACGCAACACTCCAAGTGTGGTCTAACCAAGGTTCGATACAGGTTTAGCATAACTCCCCTACTTTTCAATTCTATACCTCTAGAAATAAACCCTAGTGCTTGTTTTTTTTTTTTTATGGCCTTGCTAGCCTGTGGCGCAACTTTTAGTGATTTGTGTATTTGTGCTCCGAGATCCCTTTGTTCTTCTACCCCACCTAGACTCGCACCCTCCAAGTGATAAGTGACCTCCCTATTCTTCCTATCAAAATGTAATACCTCACATTTATCTGTGTTGAACTTAATTTGCTAATTATATGCCCATTCTGCAAGTTTATTAATGTCCTCCTTTAATTTGTTGCAGTCCTCCTCAGTATTGACTATCCCCCCCAATTTGGTGTCATCCGCAAATTTAGAAATTGTGTTTTTGATTCCAAAGTCTAAATCATTTAATATAAATTGTGAACAACATGATCCCAGCACTGAACCTTGTGGAACACCACTACCCACCTTCTGCCATTGTGAATAGCTACCTTTTACCCCTACCCACTGATTTCTGTCTTGATGCCAGATAGCTATCCATTCTGCTACTTGTCCCCTGACTCCGCATTCTCTGACCTTGTTCATCAGTCTATTATGGGAAAATCCAGATAAATTACATCTACTGCATTACCATTGTCTACTCTCTCTGTTACCTCTTCAAAAAATTCAATGAGGTTGGTCAAGCAAGACTTTCCCTTTTGAAATCCATGCTTACTATTCATTACTATGTTTTTGGCTTCTAGGTTTTTGTCTATTTTCTCCTTTAGTAGGGATTCCATTATTTTTCCTACCACCGATATTAAGCTGACTGGTCTATACTTCCCTGGACATGTTCTATCCCCCTTCTTAAATATAGGTATTACATTAGCTATCCGCCAGTCCCCTGGCCCTATACCTTTTCCTAATGAATTATTAAATATGTGTAGTAATGCTTCTGCTATCTCTTCCCTAGATTCTTTTAAAATGCGTGGATGCAATCCATCTAGACCAGGGGTTTTATCCTCTTTGAGTTTATTTAATATATCCCCTCTTTTTATTTTAAATGCACTTATCTCATTACTAATCTCATCATCCAATGTCATGTCCACCTGTTCTATCTCCCTGGTAAATACTGAAGAAAAATATTATTTAATATTTTTGCTATTGCTCTATTGTTACTTGTGGTATTATCCTGTCTATCACCTAATGGCCTATTCCCATCCCAAACTTCCTTTTTTATTGATGTGCCTGTAAAGTATTATACTATTTTGTTTTATGTTCCGTGATAATTTAATGTCATAGTTCCTCTTTGCCTTCCTAATTGTTTTTTGACTTCTCTGCTAATCTCTTAGTATTCTCCCTTATCATGCACCCCCCTGCTATCTGTGCACTTAATGTATGCCTCTTTCCTTATCCTCAATTGTTCCCTTATGGCTTTATTCATCCATGGAATCTCATTAGTGTTTAGTTTGTTCTTTCCTTTTAGCTGAATATATTGTTCCTGCACTCTGTTGAACACCATTTTAAACATTTCCCATTGCTGTTCTACATCGTTGTTTGCCAATATTGTTGCTCATTTTATTTTCCCAAGTTCTATTCTCAACCCCCTAAAATCAGCTTCTGTCCAATCTATTACCCTGGTTTTCATCATACTTAATTTCTCAATTATCATCTTAAAGCGTATTATATTATGGACACTATTGCCTAGATGCTCCCCTACATTTACTTCTCTTATCTGCTCTTGTTCATTCCCCATTACTAGATCCAATAGCGAATCTCCCATGTTGGACTTTTTACATATTGGGTTAGAAAGGAGTCCTGTACACATTGTAGGATCTTCATTCCCTTATCCCCTTTACCTAACTCTTCTGTCCAATTAATATCGGGGTAGTTGAAATCCCTCATGATTATTAATCTATATTTTTTACTCATTTCCCTAATTTGTCTGCATATTCCTTCCTCCACCTCCCTTCCACTCTTAGGTGGTCTGTAGACTACACCTATTAGTGTGATTGATCCTTTATTATCTTTTATCTCTATGCATATGGATTCTATTTTTGTCGTGCTGATAGTTGCGTCACTTTTTTCTACTGTCATTATGTTATCCCCAATAAGTACAGCTACTCCTCCCCCCCTTTTTCCCTCTCTATCTTTTCTAAATATATTATACCCTGCAATGTTCAATTCCCAGTCATTATTTTTCTGTAGCCATGTCTCAGTAATCCCTACTATGTCTGGTTCCTCGCAACCCATGACTGCCTCCAGCTCCCTTGTTTTATTATGGACACTGCGTGCATTGCTGTACAGACAGTTTAACTCATGTTTAATAGGATTTCCTTTCATTTTATGTTTAACCATTTTTTTAGACTCCTATTCTGTAACTCTATTTATTCCCTTGCCATCAGTGTCTTCCATTACTTTATTCTTTCCTATGCTCACTTTTTTTTTATTAGATTGGTCCCAGATTGAATAGATTGGGCCTATTCTCTCTGGAGTTTAGAAGAATGAGAGGTGATCTCATTGAAACATATACGATTCTGAGGGAGATTGACAGGGTAGATGCTGAGAGGTTGTTTCCCTTGGCTGGTGAGTCTATAACTCGGGGGCATAGTCTCAGGATAAGGGGCCGGCCATTTAAGACTGAGATGAGGAGGAATTACTTCACTCAGAGGGTTGTGAATCTTTGGAATTCTCTGCCCCAGAGGGCTGTGGATGCTGAGTCATTGAGTATATTCAGGGCTGAAACAGATAGATTTTAGGACTCTAGGGAAATCAAGGGATATGGGGATCTGGCGGGAAAGTGGAGTTGAGGTTGAAGATCAGCCATGATGTTATTGAATGGCGGAGCAGGCTCGAGGGGCCGAATGGCCTACTCCTGCTCCTAATTCTTATGTTCTTATCTTGTTATGTATAGAAGTTAGAGGCACAAGTTAAAGGCAACAGTGACTTTCACAGTCACAGGAAGAGTTATCGCAGTCCTAGGCGAAGTTTGCAAGTTGGACTGCAAGACATGACGAAGTTCTGAGACTGATTTCCTGGTGAAGCATAGACGCAGAGGTAGACCCCCTCAGACATGCCCAAGCAGCCGTGGCAGGGTCTTTGGACTTGCCTCCTTGTCTAGTATTGGGTTGGGATAAACCATCTCAGAAGTAGGCGGTCCCCTTCATCCTCCAGCTGTATAACAGCAAGGGAAATTCCCAGAGGAATACCCCTTCTACCAGTTTAGGGTACTTAAATAGCAATTTCAACTTCCTGCAGTGGTATAAAGTGGAAAAGGAAAGACACAAAAAAAGTGCAAACCAAATAGGGAAACATTTAGAAAAAAACAATGCAGCCAACCTCGTGTAACAAAAGCAATCCAAAAAAGAACCCCAAAAATCTTTTCGTCACTCTGTATATAAGTCAACATCTTTAATAAAACCCACTCTCAAAGGCCTGGAACTAAAGTTCAAATCATCCGGATTTTTACATGCGGGAAGTGATGATGTCACTTCTCCAAGACAAACCGTGAAAAGCAACAGGTTGGGCAGCTCCGCCCTTATCAACGTAATGTGGCTGTGAAAGTCACTGCTGCCTTTAACTTGCTCCTCTCAAGCTGTCTCGGGGGACATTTGCCAGACCAGCCAGTCCGTAGCACACCGTTACTTACAGCAGCTCACTGGTGCCTTGTTTACATGGGTGAATTATCTCATTACATGGAGCCGCCAATGAACCTGAGCTGTCATCGAGAGCCTCTAGAGGCAGCAGTGTAGCCTGATAGCAATTCTTGTGCTGAGTATGCTCAAGAGCAACTCCTTGGATTTTCTGACTTCCCTACATAGAAACATAGAAACATAGAAGATAGGAGCAGGAGTAGGCCATTCGGCCCTTCGAGCCTGCTCCGCCACTCAACGAGATCATGGCTGATCATCCAAACCCTAGCACCCGGTCCCTACACCGACAGCCATCCCACCCAAGCCCTATCCCCGTAACCCCGTAACCCCACGTATTTAATCCCCCCTAACACTAAGGGTCAATTTTTATCATGGCCAATCAACCTAACCCGCACATCTTTGGATTGTTTGTACACACACTTGCATTACAAAATTTACCTTTTTGAGTTTATCCCCTCTTGTTGCCAATTCAGAAACTAATGACATTCACTTTTTACCCTCACAAAACTTTCTAAAATCTTGAAACTCTCAATTAGATTCCCCCTTAGCCTTCTCAGCTTCAATTAAAACGACCCATTTTTGGAGGCTCTCTTCATAACTATAACTTTTCTTTACTTGTGTGATTTGTCTAGTTACAGGCCATATGAAATTACGGCCTAGAAATTCAGTTGCGTTCGCCAGCCGTTAACGCCATAAGAGGGGTAGATTTCCAGCGCTAGGCACTTAGCGCCCGGGCGCAGAACGAACTGCGCCTACGCCTAACTTCAGTTGTCATTTAGCGCCGGCGCAAAGTGTTTGTGCCCGCTCAGCTGCGCGCGCAGCTTATGACGTCATTTCGTCGTGCAACGCTGTTTGTGCGCCCCAAACCGGAAATTCAGTGGCGCCCGCCCAATGTGGGCGTGGCGCTGTTAAGAACTGTGAAGTGGAACGCAACAGAGGCCCTGCGGGCCTCGGGGAGCGCTAATTAAAGGGCACTTACACTGACCTATAAAGCCCAGCCATTTTGCTGCAATGACTTTAGTGCTTTGGATTTCTGGACAGAGACCAAGGAACAGAGCTTACTGATTTGGGACAACATAGGAGAGGTATTTTTGGCTTCTGGCCAGAGCTTGGAAATTTGATTCATTGTGATTTCACTGTTTGCAAGTATATTATGGGGGCTGTATGGGGTGGCAACCCTCAGTTGCAGCATTATGTGCGAAGGGCTCGCAGACGCTGTGTGAGAGGGCCAGCCATGCCTAGACGCAGAGGGGCCATCAGGCGTCGGCAACGTAGGCCTTACCCACTCAGGGAATACCGGCAGCAGGTGTCCTATCTCACCATGACTGCCACGCAGTGTGTTAAGAGGCTGCGCTTCAGAAGGGAGGTGGTTGCAGAGATCTGCCAGCTGCTTCACCGAGATCTGCGTCCGCAGCTGATGTGCAGGACGTCTCTCTTGGTGGAAGTGAAGGTCACGGTGGCTCTGAACTTTTATGCAAGCGGCTCCTTCCAAGCCGCTGCTGGGGACATAGCGAACGTCTCACAGTTCGCCGCGCATCGCTGCATCCGGCAGGTCACCGATGCCCTTTTCGCGAGGAGACACCAATTCATCTCCTTCCCCATGACCCTAGAGAGGCAGGAGCAGCGTGCAGTCGGATTTGGCAGGATCGCGGACTTCCCCATGGTGCAGGGCGCCATTGACTGCACGCATGTGGCTATGCGGGCACCTATCGACAATGCTGAGGATTACCGCAACCGGAAGGGCTACCATTCCCTCAATGTACAGCTGGTGTGTGACCACAGGCAGTGCATCCTAGCTGTCAATGCCCGCTTTCCAGGAAGCAGCCACGATGCATTTATCCTGCGCCAGACTACTGTGGCTGACATGTTCGAGGCACAGCCTCCACCAAGGGGATGGCTTATTGGGGACAAGGGCTACCCTTTGTGTACATGGCTCATGACCCCGCTCCGCGCGCCCAGGACCCCTGCGGAGGAGGCATACAACGAAAGCCATCAAGCCACAAGGAACATCATAGCGCAAACGATTGGCGTCCTCAAGCAACGGTTCCGCTGCCTGGATCGCTCCGGCGGATCTCTACAGTATTCGCCGGATAGAGTCTCCCAGTTCGTCGTCGTTTGCTGCATGCTGCACAACCTGGCTATCTGCAGGACTCAGGCACTGCCACCTGACGTTGCACCACCACCTCAGGAGGACGCGCAGGAGGACAATGAGGAGGAGGAGGAGTACCAGGCCAGGAGGGAGCCACAAGGTCCAAGGGCCGTCCGCCGGCGGCTTATTGAACGACACTTCTAGGCCCCCTGTCAGGGAATGGCTTGTGGCAATGAACGCACCTGAATGCAGCCGCTCCGCAAGCCCTCAGCCGCTTAACGCAACAACCACTTGAAACATGACACCTGGACAAGCTGAATAAATAAAAAGCTTTATTTAACAAACTCAGGGCCCTTCCCACATGAAACAGAAAAACAGACAACACCCCCCAAAAAACTGTGAAAAGAATATCTCACTCCCACAACCTGGGGAGGAATAACAAAACTTGCCCATCCAATTGGCCTTCATCCTCGGCCTTACCAAAAGAAGCCCCCCCACAACAGAACACAAACACCCCCATATAAAAAACACCGTTGCCACCATACTCTACTGGGTGTGCCGAGAGGGCGAGTCCTTGTGCAGCCTTGTGCGGCCCCTGCCCGACCTGTTGCTCCGCCTCAACCTGGGCCCTGTGGGTGTTGCAAGGCTGGGGGAAGGCTCCTGAGGGGCAGAATGCGTGATGGCAGATGCCCTTGGGGGTCGGCCTAGACGAGGTCCGGCCCTGGAGGGGCCGGCTGCTGACTGCTGCAGCTGTGGCTGCACAGCATCAGTCTCTGCAGCAGCTCGTCGCACCTTGGCTGGGGGAGTTGCAGTGGCGGCTGCAGCAATGGGGGCAAGCTGGCTGATGGCACGCGCTCGCTGTTCGCCAGAGACACTGGCACTCGGCCGGGCTGGCAGTGCAGCAAGCGCAGCAATCTGGTGGAGGCCAGACCGCTGTGCTGCAGCAGGGCGGCGGGTGCCCTGGCGATGCTTCCGCGACACAGCGAGTGTGGCAGAAGTGAGTGCCCGAACTGCCCTGGTCTGTGCCCGCATCAGATCAGTGAGTGTCTGCACGGCACCACTCATGAACTCGCGACTCGCATCCTGCGCTGCCGCGAGTTGGTGGACACCCCTGTCCTGCGCTGCCGCGAGTTGGTGGACACCCCTGTCCTGTGCTGCCGCGAGTTGCTCGACAACCCTGTCCTGTGCTGCCGCGAGTTGGTCAACACCCCTGGCGTGTGCTGCCGCGAGTTGCTCAACACCCCTGGCCTGTGATTCCCCGAAAGCGGCCACACTATGAGCCAGGGACTCAATGGCCTGAGGCAACTGTCCCACAACCCCCATGAACTCCTTGTGGCACCGCTCCGAATCCGCCAACATTTGATCAAGGAGGCGCACCTCCTGGGCGAGGTCCATCTCCGGACTGGAGGCCGGACTCTCCCTCTGGGGAGAAGGCCGCCGAGCTGGCCGACCCTTCCCGCATGCCTGGACGCCACTGGGCCCAGCAACTGCCCTCCCCTGCAACACTTCCCCCCTCTGGGGAGAAGGCCGCCGTTCTGCCCGACCCTTCCTGCGTGCCTGGACGGCACTGGGCCCAGGAGCTACACCCCCCGCAACACTTCCCCCTGGCTCTCCTCCAGGCAAGACGTGTCCCCTCCATTGCCATCCCCTGGCGCAGATGATGCTTCCCCCGATGTGCCGCCTTCCTGTTGGTCCTCGTCGTGCTCCTCTTCCGAGGGTCTGGCACTCTCTGCTTCAGGGACCTCCTCCTCACCAGCTGAAAGCAGGAAGGCACAAGAGTAGCTTTACAGTGAGGACAGGGCGTCAGCGAGGGAGGCATGAGTGGTGGCATTCAGCGCATTGGTCGGACGGTGGCAAAGGATGTAGATCTGATGCGCTAGGGGAACGAGAGAGGTCCAAACGGTCATGTCCTTACCATTGGGTCGCAGCACAGGGTCGGCATCTCCAATGGCAACAGGGCCAACCACCCGGCCACGCATGAGTCGAGCCACGCTCTCCTCCAGCTCACTGAGCTCCTGGAACTGGGCACGGCCTCCCCCGGTGACATTCTGGCTCTTCAAATTCCGGGCCATCTTGGCCTGCAAGAGAAAAGACGGCCTCTAAGTACATTGTGGTGGCCTGTTGTTGTGTGCACTGCCTCCCATGGTGGAATAGCTTGGCCAGTGTGGTGGCCTGTTGTTGTGTGCACTGCCTCCCATGGTGGAATAGCTTGGCCAGTGTGGTGCCCTGTTGTTGTGTGCACTGCCTCCCATGGTCGAATAGCTTGGCCAGTGTGTTAAGTGCAGAAAGTGCTATTGAGGATCATGCCAGTGCCATAGCTGCGGGAGGAGGGCTGGCCATTAGGTCTTTGAGGTCCCTTTGCCCATAATGTGAGGTGCACATGCAAGGATGAGGAGGACACTGGAAAGGGTACTCACCTTGACCATCCGAGTGAGGTCGTTGTACTTCTTGCGGCATTGGTCACCAGTCCTGGGGACATCGCTGTTGACTGACACCCTGTGGGCGATTTTCCTCCAGGCTCTCCTGTACTGCCTCCTGGGAGCCTTCTTGCCACTGTCCGGGCACAAGATCTCTTTGTACCTTTCCAACCCCCTAACCAGCACCCTCAAAGCATGCTGGGAGAAGCGCTGCGCTCGTTCACGGGCCTTCTCCATGGCTTCAGGCGCTATTTGGGTCCACCAGCAGTGTTCAGGCCTAGCTGCAGGGCTCCACTATCCAGGGCGTGGCTGCAGACAAAGTCGACCCTTCCCCCTTTAAGAGCTGGCCGGCGTCAGGGTGTCTGCTGTCAATCAAAACATGACCGCACCTGCGCTGCGCCCGGCCTCGGCGTTATCAGTCCGCACCGCCGGCTTAGCGCCTGAAGATAGGAGTGCAACGCCAGTTTCAGCGCTCACTCAAACTCTTGGCCAGATCTACTGAATTTCGGCGAAGTGACCTGCAGTTTCCAGCGGGCGCTAACTTTAGCGACCGCCCGACTTTACCGCCCCAAAAGTGGCTATACTGAATTTCTAGGCCTACATTTCTAAAGTTCATCTAATAACGTGGTAATTTATCAAGTCAAATACCTGTTGGTGGTCCGCAAGTGTTCTTTTTATCCCTATCATTCATATAATTTGCTCGTAGAGTTAAGGATGTTGGTGGAAATGCGTCTGGTGGTGGGGAATAAAATGTGGCTAGTAAAGTGGAAACTATTCCTGTCAATTACTAATGCATTGGTGCAGTCTCCTTCAGACCCAAAATGAGATACTATCGGAGAACCTTGGTTTCATCAGCTTGAATATGAAGAAAGATTAACATTTGAAATAATTCATTGGTAATGAAGTGCTTTGGGATGTCCTGTGGAAATAAGGAGCTAGAAAAATGCAAGTTATTTTCCTTTAACACTAGCTGCCTGTTGCATTTAATGAAATTTAGAGGATATGGTAGCCTTGTGGTTATGATAGCTTGTGAGTTCAACTCCCACCATGACTGTGGCATGTGGTGAAATTTAATTCAATAAATCTGGTCATTTGTGGGCTAGCACCAAAACAATGACCATAAAAGCTGCCAGATTGTTGTAAAAACCAATCTGGCTCACTAATGTCCTTCAGGGAGGGGAACCTGCCACTCCTACCTGGTCCTGCTTACATGTGACTCCAGACCCACTCAGAGCAACTTGCTCTCTTCCCAGGAACGCATTCAATAATTTAGGAATTGATTATTTCACTTGTTAACCACTTTCTACCATGATAGCAATTACATTTTTTTCCCATGTTGTCTTCACAATGGTTGCAATGAAATAAAAAGCAAGGTAGCGTGGCCCAGCACCACAATGTTGACATAATAATTATCAGATCACTGTGGGTGTGCCTATAGCAGTTGTATTCTCAAACAAAAGCATATTCCCTAGCTGGGCATTTTTACTCTGAAGGTATAGGTTACTCTTAACTTCTTCTAATTGTGCAAGCTCTGAATTTTATGTAGCTTCTCAATGATAAAAAAGTCTGCTTAAAATAAAATCAGGGTTTCAAATGTGGGCGATGTTTATTATTTTACACTTGAAAGCCCTTCAGGTTGGTGTCAAACTGGTTGATCTATCATCTCAACAGAATTATTTTAAAGAATGTGACACTTTCTGCAAGTTGTAACAACATATTTTGTGTCAGGTAAAACTTTTACACAAACGTTGCAAATGTGCAATAATAGCAGCTGTACAGGCTGCAAAAAGTATGCTCGCGGTTCCAAGACTGATGAGTGATAGCTGTGCCAACTGGGGCAAATGTGGCAGCATGCAGACTGTGAAAACCAATCCAAGTGTACAACTGTGCCAGGACTGAGTTTTGTTGATTGTGCCAGCAATGTTAGCTGTGATAATGGTATTTATCCTGGTACCTATGCTAGGTAGCTCAATTATGACAGATTGCTTAAACTATGCAAAATAGTAAAACAAACATACACCAACACCGCACAGTAGCCAGAAAAAAAAGCTAAAAACAAGGAAATATTCCACTAGTTAAAGTAAGCAAGGATGTAATAAGTACAATGAGAAATGTTTAGATGTCTCTTTGCTTGCTGATTATTGGAGTTGAATGGGTGCCTATCACCACAGTCCATTACTGTGCAATGCACAGAGTGGCAGGATATGGCCTTATTCCCATAATTCCTGCACTGAGATTCCTACATTAATTTCGACAGAACCATCTGGCGCAGACACCAAGTGGGGAAAAAATGCGTCCCCATAAGAAGGGCAATTGGAAGGCACGTGAACCCCTGGTGTGCTTGTGGATCTCCTAGTGACTAGATGGAGTAGGCCATTGGAGGAGAAGTAAGACCAGGTTGCCTTATGTGCTGTGTTGTTGGAGCAAGGGGAACCTAAAACAGGTAGAATATGATGCACAAAAATGTGATGGAAGATGGATGAGACACTTTTTTTAATGGACATGATTGGAATAAAATGTTAATTTATTAGATTCATTAATGTTCAAGATAGTTAAAATTTGTAAGTGCACAAATAGCATGCTTTTCCTCCCCTTCCACAAATTCACAATTTTGGCTTGCATACCACTTTAATTTAGAAAGTACTACAATGCTCTCATCCTATAGAGTTAATCATTTGTACAGATACAAATATCCATCCATAATATGTTAGAAATTTTATATACAGCGTGCACTTTCTGTAAGTGTAATATGTCCTTTAACTATTTTCTGTTGCATTGTTTCTGTCAAACTATTTCTTTCATGCATATCTGTTTTTTTTGTCATACTTAAATTTCTAGGCCTAGAAATTCAGTAAGGCCCCGCCAGGTCTTTAGCGCCCGAAATTTAGCGCTCGCCCGGATTCCCGTAGCGCCCACCTGAAATTCAGTTGCGACGGGCCAAGACGGAGGCGGGCGCTATTGCAGGGTTTGGCCGCCTCGCTTGGGGCGATGAAAGTCTATTTCAGGCGTCCAGCTGCCGCTGCGCCACCCGATGCGGTGTGGCAGGCTGGGGTACTGCAGGCCTCCTCCTTCTCTTAAGGAGGAGCTGCCTGCAGCCGTGAGATCGCCGCTGGATTCCCCCGGCAAATGAGCCCGGCACCACGGAGAAGTGCCGGGCTCGCGGGAGTCAGACAGCAATGCCGCGGGGGGGTGGTGCAGGAGTCCGGGGAGGGAGGTGCGGCCATGCGGCCGCCGGGAAAGCGGCCGGCCGCCCCTCCACCTTTATGCGCCGGCCTCTCGGAGCTGCAAGGCCCCGTTTTTCAAACGTTGTTTGCGGCCGCTGCGGGCGAGGCGGCCGCAACTGAATTTGGCCTTCGGCACGGAATCGCGTTGGAACCGGGGCGCTGCGCACACCGATGACGTCATCGGTGCCGGCGCAGCGCTACCGGCTAACGCCGCTGTTAGGGACCAACTTAATTTCGGGCACTAAAAAACTTCCGGCGCAACCCACTCTTTCGCCCCTAAGTGGGCGCAAACGCGACTGAATTTCTAGGCCCTAATTTTTAACTTTATTTCTTATACTTATCTCTGGTTTATTCTTTCTAAGTGACTAATTCCAGCTCCGGTCCTTATAGCTGCTGAGTTGTACCTTCCAGCTTTGGCTGGTGCTGTTCTCAACACCACCACCAATGTTCCCCCTTTTATTTGGGTGCACGGCCCCTTTAAGGGGCTGCGCGGCCCATTCACAATTTTGCGCATGCGTGGAATTTAGCATTAGGAAAGGCGGTCCCAGGCTGTGCGGGACCGTCAGAGAGCAGCTTAGAGGGAATGTTGCCCACCACCCATCTGAGGCCTGAAAAGATCGAACATTTTGCCGGAAATAAACTCCTGCTGCCTCTTTTTCACTATCGCCTCTGGCCTTCCCCTCTCTGACCCCGAACGATGGCCTAGAAATTGGGTTGGTAGCGCCGGCGCTGAGCGCCTAAAGAGACCTAGAATTGGGGCGATGCCCTATGTTGGGGTGGACGCTATGAAGGTAGCGACAACTCAGATATTGACTATACATTTAGCGCCTGCGCTAAGTGTTTGCGCGCGCCTGCGAGCGCAAGCAGGTCATGACGTCATTTCAGTGTGCAACGCCTTTTAGGAGCGCCTGAACGCATATTGGGTGGCGCCCGGAGCCTTAGCGCCCAGCGCTATTAGTGACAGTTCGAGGGAGGGCTAACAGGCCCTTCTCGGAGTAGGGGGGCGCTATTTAAAGGGGACAGCTCTAGTGCAGAATCTTCTGCCACTTGGCCTGATCATTGCGATCGCTGCTAGAGAGAGTTGGCGAGCTAATGTGGAGCGGAGTTCTGGGAATTTAGCTTTACAGTACTTGGGACCTTCAAACCTGTCCAAAGCACTTGCAGCACTACACCTAAAAGCCTTTTGACCAACTGGCATCGGAATGAGAGCTTGTTTGGAGGGCGACGGCCTCATCGCCCAACACTGTGAAGGGGCAGAGAGACGGCGGGAGAGAGGGCCGGGATTGGCCAGAAGGAGGAGGGGCAATGGAGGTCGGCCAATCCGACGGGAAGCTGCGAGGGTCTTTAGGCAGCAGGTGACAAGCCTTGACATGTCGGAGGAGCAGTGTTTGGGAAGGCTCCGATTCTGGAAGGACATTGTTACTGATCTGTGCCACCTGCTTGGTCAGGATCTGCAGCCGCGTGAACGCTGCAGAACCTCTCTGTCCGTGATGGCTAAACTGACTGATGGCCTCCATTTTTATGCCAACGGATCCTTTCAGTCAGCCATTGGGGACATTGCGACTGTCGCTCAGGTTGCAGTCCACTGTTGCATCCGGCAAGTTACAGATGCCCTTTATAGGCGAAGGCGTCAATTCATTACCTTCCCTCGGACCCTGCACAAGCAGGCAGAGGGCGCGCAGGGTGTCGGGTCTATTGCGGACTTCCCCATGGTACAGGGGGAGAGCGACAGCACACACGTGGCTTTGAGGGCGCCATGCCATCATCCTTAGGACTTCCGCAAGGGGTTCCACTCCCTCAACATGCAGCTGGTCTGTGACCACCGCCAAATCATCATGGCAGTCACCACGCATTTCCCAGGGTGCAGCCACGATGCCTTTATCCTGCGGCTGACCTCAGTTTGTTACCTTTTTGAGGGGCTGCCTCGAAGACGAGGCTGGCTTACTGGGGACAATGGCTATCCTCTCTGGCCATGGCTGATGACAACACTCCGTGTGGCCGACACCCCAGCAGAAGAGCTGATCAGCAGCGGCCATCAGGCGACCAGGCACAGTAAACAGCACACTATTGGTGTTGTCAAAAAGCGTTTCCAATGTCTGGAACATTCGGGGGGATCCCTGCAGTACTCGCCGCAGCAAGTGGGACACATCGTCATTGTCTGCTGCATGCTCCACAACTTGGCGATTCGACGCACCCAGCCAATTCCAGCTGTCCCTCAACGACCAGCAGAGCAGGCGGAGGAGGAGGAGTATGAGGAGGAGGAGGAGGAGGAGGAGGAAGAGCAGGCGGAGGAGGAGGAGGAGGAGGAGGAAGATGGAAGGGCTGCTGAAAGTGGAAGGGCCATACGTCAGAGGCTCATCTGGACTCGTCTCAACACCCCTGTGGCGGAATGATGAGAGTCTTAACTCATGCGCACTTTGGATGTTTGAGGGCCTCTGAATGCCAGCATCACTTAAACTAGTCACATGCACCATGCCACATTGAAACTTCTGTTTATTGGCACAAAAGTCTTTCATTACAGCTAAACAACGTAATGTCAACAGAAACCATAACTTTCAAAATAACTGTGAACTGCTCGGCAAAGCCGCAAAACTCAACAAACCTTCTGCAAATATAACAACAGGTGAGGGTGTCCTTGAATTTGGACAAACAAACGTCTCAGCACCTCCCTCTACAACTGGCCCCTTGAGGGAGAACGACTTCTCTTTCGCGCCCGGCCCCTTCCCTCCCTGCTGCTCCTGCCAAGAGAGGACACCTGCACCATGGTCGGGCGACACACTTGTATCTGAGGGGAGCGGCTCGGCTCATTCGCCACAATCGCATGCTCCACTGATTCCTGGCCTTGTATGGGACTGGAAGGGCCCGGGGTGATCCTAACTGATGCAGAGAGGGTGGCTACAGTGAGAGATCGTGTTGCGTCAATCTGGCTGTGGAGGAGCCCAGCAAGTGACTGCGTGGCAACAGTGAGGACCTGTGTGCCAGGTGCCAGTGCTTCGGAGAAGGCCTGGACAGTTCTTCCCATTGCTTCGGACAAGGCAGGTGCCGACCGCTCCACTGCCTCGGACAAGCCCTGCACAGACCTTTTCCAGGGATTGTCCGAAGCCCTGAACAGTCCTTTCCATAGCCGACTCAAAGCCGTGGACAGTCCTCTCCATTGTTGGGCCGAAGCCCTGGATAGTCCTGTCCATTGTTGCCCCGAAGCCCTGGATAGACCTGTCCATTGTTGCCCCAAACACCTGGAGAGTCCTGTCCATTGTTGCCCCAAAGCCCTGGAGAGTCCTCTCCATTGTTGCCCCGAAGTCCAACATACTCTTAGCCAATGAATCTATTGACTCAGGCATTTTCTCGACAGCAGCCATCAGCTCCGTGTGTCTGACCTGGGCCTGTTTGCTCATCTCAGCCAGGCAACGGACCTCATCTGCACTCTGTGCAGCAGTCATCACGACCTGCCTTGCCCTCCGGGGAGACGGTGGCCGAACTTGCCTATCCCCCGTGATGTAAGAAAAAGGAGTCTTACCATCAAGTAACTTTAAAGTAAGCTTTAAGTAACTTATAAACACACTATATACAAGAGAGGTCTTTACCATGCCTCTGGTAGAAGCCTCTTACAATACTGAACAGACCAGTATTTATACCAGTCCAACAGGAAGTGACATATGACAGGAAGTGAGGTATGTACACAGTTCATAGTTCATAGTTCACAGTTCACAGGAAGTGATGAAATAACTTCCCGGAAGTTATTATTATTATCACACCCCGTGCGTTGCTGCATGCCGCATGGTCCGGCAACTGGTTCATCCTCAGAGCCCGCCCCCCCTCCCCTCCAGGGGACTACTATCCCCAGTCTGTAGATGTGTCAGCTCCCCGGATTCTGCAGCGGCTGGTCCGGATTCCTCCTGGTCCTCGCCTCCGGTGGCACTGGCACTGGCAGCTTCAGCGCGTTGAGCCCGAGTTGGTGCTGCTTCATCTGAAAGTGGGAGGTGGAAGAGTGGCTTTAGCAAAAGGACAGTTTTGCTGAAAGGCATGCCAGATTGCGGCAAGGCTCTGACATGGCTGCACACTGAGGATGCATGCTGGCGGGGGGACCAAGTGGAAGGCAACAGGTGAAAAAGGTGAGAGTCTTACCCTCGCTGTCGGTAATGGGGTCGGCAGATGCAGTGGTCACAGGACCAGACAGACGTCCTCCAAGTATCTGGTGCACTCTCTCCTCCAGATCCGTGAGAGTGACCACTTGTGGAGGTCCGCCACCGGTTCGACGCTGCTCCTTTCGGATCATCGCCAGCTTGGACTGCAGGGGAAAGAAGGGGAAGTTCTGTAACATGATGCCTTGAGACCTCATCGCATGCCCCCCATGGTGCAGGAGCCCTTACATGAGGCCTTGAGACCTTATCGCATGCCCCCCATGGTGCAAGAGCCCTTACATGAGGCCTTGAGACATCTGTCCATGTGTGTGCCCAGAAAGGGCCATGGGTGCATACTGATAGATGGCCATTGGGGCATCATTGCAGCAGGGTGCCCGAAGTCAGCTGCAGATGGAGGGAATCAGAAATTTGCTAAACCATCACTCACCCTAACGATCCGTGTGAGGTCGTTGAATTTCTTCCTGCACTGAACAGGGGTCCTGGTCGCCATGCTGCTGGAGTTGACCCTCACAGCAACCTCCCTCCAAGATCGTCGGTAAGCCTTCTGATTCGGCCTCTTGCCATTATCTGGATACAGGACCTCTCGACGGCGTTCAACTGCAGCCACCAAGTGGTCCAGAGCCTCAGTGCTGAAGCGCTCTGCTCTCTGTCTAACCTTCTCCATCCTGAACAAGTTTGTAACGCCAGACAAGGGCGAGCGCCGATTCTGAGGCCTACAGGGCGTTGGGTGTTGAAGCTCAGGCTGACTGACCCACCCCTTTAAGAGCCGGCCGGCGCCTGGAGGTCTCGTGGTTTCCCGTAATTGAGATCACCTGCGCTGCGCCCGTCCGCATCGATATTGAGTCGCGCCTGAACTTTTGCGCCTTAAGAGCACCGTGCAACGGCTGAATTAGCGCCTCAATCCCCTTTGGGGGCGATGCAACCCAATATTGCGCCAGGCGGCGATAAGTTTTGTCTGGCTATAAATTTTGCGCAGCGCCAGTTCTAACGCCTCAAGCGGGGCTATACCCAATTTCTAGGCCGATCAGTCTTCAGCAAAGGCCTCAGCTTCATCCCCTTACGTCCCCTCCTCTTGTCCAGTCTCTTCCCACCTACATCCGCAACCTTTCTGACACCTTCCGCCACTTTAACAGTTTACAGTTTCCTGGCCCTAACCATCTCCTTTTCGCCATGGACGTCCAATCCCTCTACACCTCCATCCTTCACCAGGATGGTCTGTGGGCCTTCCACTTCTTCATTGAACAGAGGCTCAACCAGTCCTCATCCACCACCACCCTCCTTCACCTGGCTGAACTTGTTCTTACATTGAAGAACTTCTCCTTTGAATCCACTCACTTCCTCCAAATGAAAGGTGTTGCAATGAGAACCTGTATGGGTCCTAGCTAGGCCTGCATTTTCATGGGATACATGGAATATTATTTGTTTCAGACCTACTCGGGTCCCCGCCCCCCCTGCTCACCTCCTGTTCTGGTACATTGATGACCGTATCGGTGCCGCTTCCTGCTCTCGCCTGAACTGGAAAATGTAATCAACTTTGCTTCCAATTTCCACCCCTTCCTTGCTTTCACATTAGGCCATCACTAACTCTTTCATTCCCTTCCTCAACTTCTCTATATGCATTTCTGAGGATTGGCTGCCAACCAATATCTACAATAAGCCCACCAACTCCCACAGCTACCTTGATTACACTTCCTTCCACCCCACTTCCTGTGAGGACTCTATTCCATTATCCTAGTTTCTCCGTTCTGACGGTGCCACCTTCCATACCAGTGCTTCCGATATATCTTCCTTTTTCCTCAACCGAGGATTCCCCTCCACTATAGTTAACAGGGACCCCGACCGTGTCTGTCCCATTTCCTGCACCCCTTCTCCTCCCTCCCAGAACCACGATAGGGTCTCCCTTGTCCTCACTTTCCACCCCACCTGCCTGCACATTCAACGGATCATCCTCCGCCATTTCTGCCACCTCCAGCATGATGCCACCACCAAACACATCTTCCCCTCCCCTCCCTTTCAGCATACCGGAGGGACCGTTCCCTCCGTGACACCCTGGTCCACTCTTCCATCACCCCCAACACCCGCCCCTCTTCCTGCAGCACCTTCCTGTGCAAGCACTAGAGATGCAACACCTGCAGTGCAGATTCACCAGAATGTTACCAGGGACCAAGGGTTAGATTATGAGGAGAGATTACATAAACTAGGCTTGTATTCCCGGGAATATAAAAGGTTAATGGGTGATCTGATTGAGGGTTTTAGGATTTTGAAAGGAATTGATAGGGTAGAAAGATTTTTTTTGCTGGTAGGGGAGTCTAGGACAAGGGGACATAACCTTAAAATCAGAGCCAGGCCATTCAGGAGAAAAGTTAGGAAACACTTCTTCACACAAAGGGTGGTAGAAGTGTGGAACTCTCTCCCACAAAAAGCAGCAGATGCTAGCTCAATTAATCATTTTAAATCTGAGATCAATAAAATTTTGATAGCCAAGGGTATTAAGGGATATGTAGGTATCAGATCAGCTATGATCTCATTGAATGGCGGAACAGGCTCGAGGGGCTGAATGGCCTACTCCTATTTCTATGTTCCCTCTCACCTCCTCCCTTCCCACAATCCAGGGCCCCAAACTCCTTCCAGGTGAAACTACGATTTACTTGTGCTTCTTTTAATTTAGTATACTGTATTCGCTGCTAACGATGCGGTCCCCTCTACATTGGGGAAACCAAACGCAGATTGGATGATCGCTTTGCTGAACACCTCCATTCAGTCCGCAAATGTGACCCTGAGTTTCCAGTCCCTTGTCATTTTAATTTTCCATCCCACTCCCACTCTGACCTCTCTGTCCTCGGTCTCCTACACTGTGCTAATGAAGCTCAAAGGAGGCTTGAGGAACATCACCTCATCTTTCGATTAGGCACTTTACAGCCTTCCAGACTCAACATTGATTTCAATAACTTCAGATCATAACCACTGCTTCCATTTTTTCAGACAGCAGGTGCTGGTGATGGTTCTGCTGTTGCCATTTGCAGTTCCTCTAGGCCCATCTTTTGTTTCTTTACTTGTCCCATTACCACCCTCTTTTGCCTTGCACCATCTTCGCTTTTGTCATTGAATCACCCCTGCCTTCCACTCTATCAAAGACCTTCCCTTTTGTTCTTTCCTTCCCCTCCCCCTGTCTTTTCTTGCCTCTGTATTTGCTTAAAAACTGTTAAATCTAACTTCTTCCAGCTCTGATGAAAGGTCATCGCCCTGATACGTTAACTCTGTTTCTCTCCACAGATTCTGCCTGACCTGCTGAGTATTTCCAGCATTTTCTGTTTTTATTTCAGATATCCAGCATCCCCAGTATTTTGCTTTTGTCCTGCTGCCTCTTGCCGTTCTTGTAATGTGTTATCACACGGTTTGCCACATGGTTTAGTATGAGCATGCTCAGTTCGCTCTGACCTAGTAAACAAGCACATGGACTAACAACTCATCGTGTCTCTGTCCTTCATTTGTTGTACCCACGTATATTACATTTTTGGCGACGAGAATGGGATCCCAAAGCCATTTTTAGGAATCATGAAAGGACACAGTGTTCAACCTGTTTAAGGTGAATTTGTGACATCTAAACTGAATTTTTTGCGATGTTTTATGTGGTGTATGTAACCGTTCCACCTTTAAGAGAACTATTTTAAGAGATGCACTACTTTATCTTGGCTGCTGTATACTGTAATACCGGTGGTAACCACACCGGTATATAAGTGCTGTGTAATGATTTATTGGGCAGTTCAGCCTGACCTCCGACTAGTAAAGACCTGTTGAATTTACTCTTGTGGTCTGTGTGCAGTGATTCTTATTAACAATAACTAGAACACACAGACTTAACAGTGGCGACGATGACGATCTTACCCTGCGGCAGAGATATATCCAAGGCAGTTTAACGGGCGTCGAGAAGAGGCATCCGCCCTCATCATCCTGCTGAGAAAAGACTCGGGTCTGAAGAGCAAGGAAGAATCCTGACACAAAGCCTTCCATCAGCAACAGGCAGTGATCATCCCTTCTATCACGGTGGTGGGTAAGCCGATCAGCGACGAGCAGCAAGTCGGCCACGTTGGCTGTGAAGTAGGGGAGGGAAAAACGGAGGATATAAGGGCGGAGAACTCGACCACGGCCGGGGAAAAGAGCCGGACAGAAGTCGGGGCCAGAGGCGCTGAGACTGGGGCAGCGTAAGGCACGGGAGCCGCGGTGAATGCAAACGCAGCCGGTGTAAAAGACCAGGCTGCAAGCGGGCTGGGAGACGCAACAGCGTCAAGAGAGAGCTCGACCGCGACCGGGGAAAAAGGCCGGGCAGCTACCGAGGTCGCGAGGCGCGGGATAAAATAAAAAAATAAAAAACGCGGAGAACTCAGCCGCAGCCGGGGGAAAGGACCGGACTGCAAGAGGGGCTGGGAGGCACGATTTGAGAACCGCTGGGGAGGGCGAACGCAGCAATACGGCAAATCGCCATTACAGCCAGCGGAGGAGAAAGGCAAACGCGGGAAGCCGCCATTTTCGTAGGCGGGAGAAGAAGACAAGCGCGGGAAACCGCCATTTTGAAAAAATAAAAACAAAAATTTCTTTTTGTTTCTCAAGAAGATTGCGAGGATGCCTAAGCGTGGTAACATCAACGATTTTGATCCCGATGTTGAAGATTGGGCCACGTATGTAGAACGCATAGAGATTTATTGTAAGGCAAATAAAATATCAGATGAAGATAAAGCACTAACCTTACTAAACTCAATGGGTGCGAAGACATACGGGCTATTGAAGCATCTTCTATCACCAGCTAAACCGGTGGATCAGGCTTTCGCTAATATTGTTGCTGTCCTGAGAAATCATTTGAACCCCACACCGCTGATGTTAGCGGAACGATTTAAATTTTATGCGAGAACGCAACTGAAAGAGGAAAGCAACGCGGAGTATTTAATTGAACTGCGTAAGCTAGCGAAATACTGTCAGTTTGGGGAAAGACTGACAGAGGCACTGAGAGACAAATTCGTGTGTGGATTGTCGAAAGAAGGAACACAAAAGCGGCTGCTTGAAGAGAATGATCTTACACTTGATAAGGCTGTCACTATTGCAGCATCGCACGAAGCCGCAGCGAGAGGCACTGCGGAAATGCAGCTGAAGGCAGCGGTACTCAGCGTAGATCAAATGGCTTTGGGTACAGCGAAATGTTATCGTTGTGGAAAGACAACACACGATCAGAACCAATGCTGGTTTAAAAATCAGGAATGTAGAAAATGTGGCAAGCTTGGTCACATAGCTAAAGTATGCCGGTCAGGAAAGAAGACCAGCAACAAAAAGTCACCGCAGGAAAAGTGCAGAAAGGTACATAAGGTGGCTGAGAAGAGTTCGGATGAACAGAATTCGGATTCAGACTCCAACAGCAAGGAACTGGGTAATCTGAGAATTCACAATGTGAGTAAGGAAGCTGACCTACAAACTATCTGGGTCACACTTCAGATAGCAGGAGTCCAAGTGAAGATGGAATTGGACACCGGATCGGCGTTGACGGTCATGAATAAACAAGATTACAAAAGGTTATTCACACATATTCCCCTACGGGATACGGAGATAGTATTGCAGACATACACGGGGCAAAGAGTATACCCCATCGGAAAGATAAAAGTCAAGGTGGTACACAAGGGCAAAGAACACCAAGGAATGGACTTATATGTACTACCTGAGGGAGGTCCACCACTTCTGGGACGGGAGTGGATCAGGAAAATAAATATGGACTGGCACTCCCTAAAAGCAATAACGGTAGATTCCGGAAAAAAAGATGTCAAACCTGAACGATTGTCCAGAATATTGGATGAGGTTAAAGAGGTGTTCCAACAGGGACTGGGAACACTGAGAGGAATTACGGCAAAAATCAAGATTGCAGAACATGCAAACCCAAAATTTTTCAAAGCCAGACCGGTACCTTATGCGATACGACCTGCTGTGGAAGCTGAGCTGGAAGGGCTAGAACGTTCAGGAGTACTGTCTAAGGTGGACTGGAGTGAGTGGGCCACGCCCATTGTTCCCGTCATGAAGCGTTCATCGAGTAACCCAGGGGAACCGGGGAAGGTCCGCATCTGTGGAGACTTCAAGATCACGGTTAATCCGGTGCTTCACACGGTGCAATATCCGCTTCCGCGGATTGAGGATATCTTTGCTTCATTGTCTGGCGGGAAACACTTCACCAAGATAGACCTGGCGCAAGCGTACTTACAGATGGAAGTTGAGGAAGAGTCGCGCCAGTATCTCACAATCAACACGCACAGAGGCTTGTATCGATATAATAGACTGGTTTTTGGAGTGGCTTCGGCTCCAGCAATTTGGCAGAGGGCCATGGAGCAGGTATTACAGGGAATTCCAAGCACTCAATGTTACTTGGACGATATCCTGATTACAGGAGATGACGATGAGGAACATCTTGCAAATTTGAAACTGGTGCTCACCAGATTGAAGGAATATGGACTTCGAGTTAATTGCCAGAAATGTGAGTTCTTTCAGAAACAGATCTCGTACTGTGGTCATGTCATTGACCAGGAGGGGCTGCACAAGTCACCTGACAAGATCGAAGCGGTTGTGAAGGCTCCCGCTCCGGAAAATGTATCCCAGTTGAGGTCGTTCCTAGGGTTGATTAACTATTACCATAAGTTTCTGCCAAATCTATCCACGGTGCTGCACCCGCTGAACGCTCTTTTGCAGAAAGAAGTACCATGGAAGTGGAGCGAGGACTGTAAGAAGGCCTTTCGCAAAAGCAAGGCATTGATCACCTCAGAGGAAGTGTTGGCTCACTTCAACCCAACGCTACCTATTCGTTTAGCTTGTGATGCTTCTCCTTATGGTATTGGAGCAGTACTCTCACACAAGTTGCCAAATGGCTTGGAAAGGCCAGTCGCATTTGCATCCAGATCATTGACCTCCGCTGAACGCAACTATGCTCAGATAGATAGGGAGGCTCTCAGCCTTGTGTGGGGAGTAAAGAAGTTTAATCATTACCTGCAGGGCCAGAAGTTTACACTGCTGACAGACCACCAGCCGTTGGTATCCATTTTTAACCCTAAGAAGGGTGTTTCGGTGATGACAGCACAGCGGCTCCAGAGATGGTCCCTTTTCCTAGGGGCACATCAATATCAGATAGAATTCAAAGGTACAAAGCAGCATGGTAATGCTGATGGGCTGTCGCACCTGCCACTACCTACTGAGGAGGAGGCACCGACGGTTGACCCGGTGGAGTTATTTCACTCGACCATCATCAAATGTTTACCTGTCACCAATGCAAATATTGAAAAGGAGACTAGGAATGGCCCGACACTGTCCCGGGTCTACGAATTGACAGTAAAGGGATGGCCAGCCCATGGTGATCCACTGTTACTGGCATTCTCAGCAAGACGAGAACAGCTGTCCATCTGTCAGGGAACATTGATGTATGGAACAAGGGTGATTATCCCTCCTAAGTTAAGAGAGAGAGTTCTGAAAGAACTACATGAAGGTCATCTGGGGGGAGTCAAGATGAAAAGCCTTGCTAGGGCTTATGTGTGGTGGCCGGGTATCGACCAACAGATAGAGGATCTGACGAAAAGCTGCTCAGGGTGCCAAAAAGTCCAAAATGCACCTCCAATTGCACCGCTGCATCCATGGGAATGGCCTTCAACCCCATGGCAACATGTACATATTGACTTTGCTGGTCCATTCATGGATTCCATGTTTTTAATTGCGGTGGACGCACATTCTAAATGGCCAGAAGTGATTAAAATGACTACCACTACCTCGGAGAAGACGATCGCGGTGCTAAGAACGATATTTGCAAGAAATGGGTTGCCAGAGCAAATATGTTCAGACGACGGACCACAGTTCGTGTCAGAGGAATTCCAGAAATTCCTGAAGAAGAATGGGGTGAAACATTATACCTCTGCCCCATATCATCCAGCTACGAATGGGCTGGCCGAGAGGTTTGTACAGATGTTCAAAAAGGCAATAAAGGCCATGAGCGAAGATCAGATTCCACTGCAACACAAGGTGGACAATTTCCTACTGGCATATCGAAACGCCACCCATGCAACAACAAACCAAAGTCCTGCCATGATGTTCTATAACAGGAGGTTGCGGTCCAGGTTGGACTTGTTAAAACCAAATGTGCAGAGGGAAGTCGAAAACAAACAGTTCCAGCATATCAATAACAAGCCCAGTCGGAGTTTTGAAATAGGACAACCGGTGTTAGCCAGGGACTATAAAAACGAGAAATGGCAATCTGGAACAATTCGGGCCAGACAAGGACCCCTGATGTACACGGCAGATGTTGGTGAAAATGTAATGCGACGTCATGCTGACCAACTGGTGGGATCGAGAACAAGGGTCGAGCCCATGGTTACGACTGAGACAACCGTGGAGGAAGTTAGTGAACCTGAAGCATCTACCTCAGAAGTGAATATACCTGATGATGATGTCCTATCCATAGGGGATCAACTAGATGAGTCACCCCAGCAACGAGAACCAGAGACCCCTGAAAGGCGTTATCCGTCTCGGATCAGGAGGCCTCCTCAGAGACTGAATCTGTGAACTGTTTTTACATGAAGTTGTGTATATATGTTATTATGTTATGTTTAATGGGGAATATATACTGTTAAGCTAAAAAGGGAGGATTGTGGTGTATGTAACCGTTCCACCTTTAAGAGAACTATTTTAAGAGATGCACTATTTTATCTTGGCTGCAGTATACTGTAATACCGGTGGTGACCACACCGGTATATAAGTGCTGTGTAATGATTTATTGGGCAGTTCAGCCTGACCTCCGACTAGTAAAGACCTGTTGAATTTACTCTTGTGGTCTGTGTGCAGTGATTCTTATTAACAATAACTAGAACACACAGACTTAACATTTTACTGTTAATGCTGATGCAGAATTGTTTGTGCTACACCTTCACGTGTATGTATACACAGCAACAGTGGCATTGATTCTCACAGGTACACAGGTACACAGTGCTGAGTCACTGTTCAGTGGAATCGGGACAATCATGGCCGCACCTAAGGGAATGATCGGAAGCCTCGACATGTATGACCGAGCTCGCGAACCATTCAGTTCTTACATTCTTACGGATGGAGGTTTTTTTTAAGGCCAATAACATTACTGAGACCGAAGGTGCAGATGTGAATGTTCAAGCTCAAAATAAAGTAATTCGTGAACTAGTAAAAAAGCCATTTTTCTAACGGAAATCGGGCCAGATGTCTACAGAATGTTGACAAACCTACTCGCACCAGGGAAAGCGAAGGATGTGTCGTTTGAAGACATTGTCGAGAAACTCGAGGACCGTTTTGACCCAAAGCCTTTAGAAATTGCAGAGAGCTATAAGTTTGGTACCAGAAACCAAAAACAAAGTGAAACCATCAGTGAGTACATTGTAGCTCTTACAAACCTGTCTTTGCATTGTAGCTTCGGCACACTTTTGGATCGTGCGTTGCGAGATAAGTTTGTGTGTGGACTGGTGGATGAGCGCACACAGTCCAAGTTATTGAACACGCCAAACCTAACTTTTGACATAGCTTACATAATTGCCCTATCTATGGAGATGGCATCCAAGAATGCTGGGGAGCTCCGTCCAACTCAAGTGACTAGTGCAGCTGAGGTCTACAGTCACAAAGCCACCGCCAAACCTAAAGTTGTGAGACCAAGTCAAAAGCATGTCGGTGAGAGCAGTTCAGTGAATTGTTATCGCTGCAATGGAAATCACTCACCACAGTCCTGCCAATACAGAAATGCAAAGTGTTTTCACTGCCAGAAGCAAGGCCATATTTCAACAGTTTGCAGAGCTAGATCTAAAGCAGGAAGTAAGAACCATTCTAGTGACAACAAAAGGAAGGAGTTCACAATATTGAAGTGAACACACCTGATGTTGAAGAACTAGGCATCTACAATATCTATGCCACTGGCGGCAACACCAGCAGCTGTGAGAAAGACTTCCATCCAAAACATTTGATCAATGAGCAATTGTCAGGAATGACCCAGATTCTGCCTCGCCTCGCCACCAGAGGGCACCATGAACTCTTAATTGTGTCCTTCTTTATTCCTAATTGTACTCACCTGTGCATGGTTATATGACTACTATTTAAGTGGTGCTTAGTTTATGTTCATTGCTCAGTCTTGAGTTTCACTGCCTTGTGATTCCTCTTGCTGGCCTGTTAGTCTGTATTTGTGCTGTTGTTATTTTGTTTATTTCAAGTAAAGTCTATCTTTGTTTTTGCAACCTAACCTCTGCCTCAGTTTGCCTTCCTGCAGTTGGGTTCACGAAGTTCCAGTCCTCACAGCAAGACTGAGCCAAACAATGGACCCAGCAGAGAAGGACCAATGGCTACGACTAGTCTTTGAACAGCTACAACTGATCTTGGATGAACTGCGGTGCCTCGCCATGTCATTCTCCCGAAGCCAGAAACAGCTGGAGGCCCTCGCCATTGCTTTCCCTCAGAGCCAGAGTCAGGTGATCCAAGCTACTCCAGCACCGTTACCCACTCCTCCGGTTTCGCCTCCCCCTCTGATAGAACCCCGATTACCTGCACCCGAGCGCTACGACGGTAACCCAGGAGGATGTCGAGGCTTTCTAACCCAGTGTTCCCTGGCTTTCCAACTGCAAGGTTCATTATTTCCCAGTGACCGTTCCCGAGTAGCCTACATCATTTCGCTACTCACCGGCAAAGCACTTACCTGGGCTACGGCCGTCTGGGAACAGCAAACTCCGGCATGTTCAAACTACCAACTTTTCTCTGAGGAGATGAGAAGGGTCTTTGATCATCCTGTTAGTGGGAGACCGGCATCTAACAAACTGCTTCGGCTTCGCCAGGGGGCTCGTAGCGTTGCGGACTACGCTATTGAGTTTCGCACTCTCGCTGCAGAGAGCCAATGGAATTCGGAGGCGCTCATCGCCACCTTTTGCCACGGTCTCACGGATGAAATCAAGGACGAACTGGCTTCCAGAGATCCGTTGAGTGATTTGGAGTCTCTCTTTGATATCTCCATTCGAGTGGATAATCGTCTCCGTGAGAGGCGAAGAGAATGCCACTCCTTTTTCACCACACTTCCGGAGAAAAGAGCCTTCCCTGCTTCGAAGCCATCCGAGAACCTCCGAGCCATCCCGAGTCCATCTTTGACTGATCCAGAGGAGCCCATGCAGTTGGGAGTAACTCCTCTCTCGCAGCCTGAATTGTAGTGTATGTGCCTTTAAGAGCCCCATGTGTACTGTAATGCCGGTAATGGCCACTCTGGCTATATAAGCCTGTATATTGTGTTGTATCAGTTAGTTCCCCTCCAGACTTTGTTTTGTAAACACCTGTGAAACCAACTCCTGTCTTCAGTGTCTCTATCAACACACGGACACAACAGTGGTGACGAATTGGAAACGGACTTACCTGCAATTCGGCAGCACCACAAGGACATCAATTCCTCTGGCATCCAAAGTTGAAGAAAAAGAATCCAGAAAAAGAAAAAGCTGTGGTTTCACCAGCTAGCCAAGCTGGTGGCAGGTACTGCAATAATCCTTCCTGGGTGTCGGGTTGGGGCTCCAGCGGCTGGCTGTGCAGCTGGGCCAAGCAGCGAAGGCGGAGGCAGGCAGTAACAGACGGGGAGGGAGCACTTGGGAGACGGCCGGCGCTGCAAGCAGGTCGGCGTTCAGACCTAGAGAGAGAGAGTCCGGCGGGAACGAGTCTCCAACTGTCAATAAATAAATAAATAAAAAGAACAGAAACCGCGGGAAACAGCGTTGTCATCGGCAGCAGGGGCGGGGTAGCGCGGGAAGCACCATATCTTTTCTGCAGAAAAGAAAGAAAAGCGTGGGAAGCGCCATTTTTTTTCTAGGATGCCTAAGTCTGGCAATATTGATGCCTTTGATAACGAGATAGAGGATTGGACCACATATGTGGAAAGAGTGGAGGTATATTGCGCCGCAAATGGAATAGAAAATGGAAAAAAAGCTTCAGTACTGCTAAATCTAATGGGCGCAAAGACATACGGGCTGTTACAAAATTTAATCACTCCAGCCAAACCAAAGGACAAGAATTTTAAAGAAATTGTTGATACCCTACAGGAGCACTTAAACCCAACACTGCTGCTGATAGCGGAACGATTCAAATTCTTCCAGAGAAATCAACACAAGAATGAAAGTAACGCTGATTACCTCACCGAATTAAGAAAGCTATCAAAACACTGCCAATTCGGGGCAGGACTAGCAGATTATCTTCGAGACAAATTCGTCTGCGGTCTCCTAAGTGAAGGAACACAGAAAAGGCTGCTTTCTGAAAAAGATTTAACACTGGACAAGGCTTTCAGTATGGCTGTATCATACGAAGCAGCTGCAAGAGGAGCTGCAGAGATACAACAAAAGACACAGGACTTCGGCACCCATGAAATGACACAGGGTTTCGAGAGATGTTATCGCTGCGGCAGATCCACCCATGACCAGGGGGACTGCTGGTTCAAGGACAAAGCATGCAGGCAATGCGGAAAGATTGGACACATTGCACGGGTATGCCAATCTGGACAAAAAAAATCCACGGACAGGAAAAAGAAAATCAATAAAGAAAAGTACAGAAAGGTAGAAATGATGACGGACAGTAGCTCTGAGGACCAGAAGAGCGATAGCGACTCTGAAAACAAGAGACTAAGCTGTCTCAAATTACATAATGTAATTGCCAAAGATGATTACCAGACCATTTGGGTTACCCTCACGATAGCAGGGTCCCCAGTTAAAATGGAGCTAGATACAGGATCAGCTCTGACCATCATAAATCGACGGGATTACGAGCGGCTATTTCCGCATATACCTTTTTTAAAAGACACATCCATCATCTTGAAAACATATACGGGGCAGAAAGTATACCCCAAAGGAAAAATAAGGGTGCCTGTTGTATACAACGGCAAGGAAATACAAAAGTTGTATTTATACATTCTACCAGATGGTGGTCCACCGCTGTTGGGACGTGAATGGATCAGGAAAATACGTTTAGACTGGCACTCCATTCAGGCACTGACGGTGACCAGTAAGAAAAAAAACGATGATGACGTCATACCTGAACGATTAAAAGACATCTTGGCCAACGCCAAAGAAGTGTTTCAAGAGAAACTAGGAACCTTGAAAGGCATCACCGCCTCAATAAAAGTGGAAGATGCAGCAATTCCCAAGTTTTTTAAGGCAAGACCGGTGCCATACGCAATTCGTCCAGCAGTCGAGGCAGAGCTGGAGAATTTGGAAAAGGCAGGCGTATTATCCAAAATAGATTGGAGCGAGTGGGCAACACCCATCGTTCCAGTCATGAAGAAAGCATTGAATAATGATAAATCTGAAGAACAGAGAAAAATTCACATCTGTGGAGACTTCAAGGTGACTGTAAACCCGGTCCTTCACACGGTACAGTATCCTCTTCCGAGGATAGAAGATATTTTCGCCTCACTATCCGGAGGGAAACGTTTCACCAAAATTGACTTGGCACAGGCATATCTACAGATGGAGGTTGAAGAGGCCTCTAAAAAATATCTCACGATAAATACACACAAAGGTCTGTACCAGTACAATCGACTGGTTTTCGGAGTAGCATCCGCTCCAGCTATCTGGCAAAGAGCTATGGAGCAAGTCCTCCAAGGGATTCCGGGGACTCAATGCTACCTAGACGACATCCTTGTAACAGGAGAAAACGACAACGAGCACCTTGCCAATTTGGAGCAGGTGCTCACTAGGCTGAGAGAACGGGGCCTACGAGCAAATCGCCCCAAGTGCGAATTTTTCCAAAATCAAATCATATTGTGGCCACATAATTAATAAGGAAGGGTTGCATAAGTCACCTGAAAAAATTGAAGCGGTCATAAAAGCCCCAGCACCTGAAAATGTTGCACAATTAAGGTCGTTCCTGGGATTAATAAATTACTATCATAAATTTTTACCGAACTTATCAACTCTTCTACACCCTCTTAATGAACTGCTACAAACAGGAGTAATTTGGAAATGGAGCGAAGACTGTAAACGTGCCTTCCATAAATGCAAAGACTTAATCACGTCCAAAGAAGTTTTGGCTCATTACAACCCATCACTGCCAATCAGACTGGCGTGCGATGCATCCCCTTACGGCGTAGGAGTAGTATTATCGCATAAATTCCCTGATGGCTCGGAACGGCCGATAGCTTTTGCGTCACGCTCATTGAACTCAGCTGAGTGTAACTGCCCAAATCGACAGGGAAGCACTCAGCCTGGTATGGGGAGTGAAGAAATTCAAACATTACCTACACGGACAAAAATTTACCTTGTTGACTGACCATCAACCCCTCATCTCCATATTCAACCCTAAAAAGGGTGTTCCCATTATGACAGCGCAAAGGCTACAGAGGTGGTCCCTTTTTCTAGGGGCACACCAATACAACATAGAATACAAAGGATCAAAACAGCATGGGAATGCTGACGGGTTATCGCGCCTACCGTTGCCAACGGTAGAAGAAGCACCTACCGTAGACCCAGTGGAGATTTTCCACTCTACCATAGTTGAATGTCTACCAGTAACAAATTCTGCCATTGAAAGGGAAACTAGAAATGACCCGACTCTCTCACGAGTCTACAATTTAACAGTGAAGGGATGGCCAGCACATGATGAACCACTGTTGCCAGCATTCTCGCAAAGAAGAGAACAGCTGTCAGTGTGCCGAGGAACCTTGATGTGTGGATCCAGAGTGGTGATTCCACCCAAACTCCAGGATAAAGTGCTAAAGGAGCTTCACGAGGGGCATCTGGGTGGAGTGAAAATGAAGAACCTAGCCAGGGCGTTTGTATGGTGGCCAGGTATCGATGGAGACATCGAAGAAATGACCAAGAGCTGCCTAGGATGCCAGAAGGTCCAAAACGCTCCACCACAAGCCCCTCTACATCCATGGGAGTGGCCCTCATCTCCCTGGCAAAGGGTACACATCGACTTTGCTGGTCCATTTATGGATTCAATGTTCTTAATCGCGGTTGATGCACACTCCAAGTGGCCGGAGGTAATAAAGATGTCCTCCACCACCACTGAAAAAACCATCACAGTATTAAGGACCATATTTGCCAGGAATGGGCTGCCGGAACAGATCTGTTCTGATAATGGACTGCAATTTGTGTCCGAAGAATTCAGGAAGTTCTTAAAAAACAATGGGGTTAAGCACTACACGTCCGCCCCATACCATCCCGCCACCAATGGATTGGCTGAAAGGTTTGTCCAGACCTTCAAGAAGGCCATAAAGGCCATGGGTAATGAAGACATAAAACTTCAGCACAAGGTGGATAACTTCTTGTTTGCATACAGGAATGCAACACATATGGTTACAAACCAAACTCCCGCCATGATGTTCTTCAATAGAAGCCTAAGATGTGGGCTGGATTTGATCAAGCCAAACATCAGAAGGGACGTGGAGAACCGGCAATTTCAAGGCATGAATGAAAGGCCAACTGGAACCTTCCAGATAGGTCAACAAGTTTTGGCCCGGGACTACCGTACCGAGAAATGGCAGCCTGGAACTATCTGCACACGACTAGGACCGCTGATGTATACCGTGGACATCGGAGAAAGCATAATAAGGCGCCATGCTGACCAAGTCATAGAGTCATCCGAAAAGGGACAACCTGCACCACAACTCTATACGCCTAATGATGAAGTAGAGATACCCATATCTACCTCCGATCCGGTGATACTGGAACCCCGATGAACCTGACACTGGCATTCAAGCCGAATCAGCCTTGCCAAAAGAACCTACTACACCACCAGAAACTACTACACCACCGAGGCGTTATCCGGACCGAGTCAGGAAGCCTCCAGAGAGACTGACTTATAATTAATTAACTGCAGCAATGTGTAGATTATTTTTCTTGTAACATGTAATTAATGATTACTTAAAATATTATGTACTGGTTGGCTAAAAGGGGAGGAATTGTAGTGTATGTGCCTTTAAGAGCCCCCTGTGTACTGTAATGCCGGTAATGGCCACTCAGGCTATATAAGCCTGTATATTGTGTTGTATCAGTTAGTTCCCCTCCAGACTTTGTTTGGTAAACACCTGTGAAACCAACTCCTGTCTTCAGTGTCTCTATCAACACACGGACACAACATGAACGTGATCGCCGAATGAGAGAGGGATCTTGCCTCTATTGTGGGGAACCGGGCCACTTTCTCTCTTCTTGCCCAAAGTTGGTGGGAAAAGCCAGGGCTCGTCCAGGACGGAGGGACCTGAGATGAGCGTAGCCATCCCTCCCGGCCCCACTGTTTCTAGGGTCCTGCTGGCATCCTCCCTTTTCTGGGGCAATCAACATGATCTTAAGGCCCTGGTGGATTCTGGGTCCGATGGTAACTTCATGGATCTGGGTTTAGCTAAACAGCTCAAAGTTCCTCTGACCCATCCTGATCGCCCCCTCGCTGTTGTCGCCCTGGATGGAAGACCCCTGGGCTCCGGAACTATTCACCATCTTACTGCCCCCCTGTGTTTGGGCGTGGAAGGACAACATTTCGAGACCATCCAATTCTCCCTTATCCACTCTCCCGTGTTTCCATTAGTTCTGGGTTACCCTTGGTTGGCCTGCCATAATCCTCGCATGAATTGGGCCGCCGGCCGGCTTACGGAATGGGGCTCCGCCTGCCATACCACCTGTCTTCGCTCCAAGTCTCCTTCCCAGCCCCAGGAGTCCCCATCGCACTCTGAATTGTCCCGAGTATGAGGATTTAAAAGAGGTCTTCAGTAAGGTTCGAGCGACATCACTTCCCCCTCATAGGCCATATGACTGTGCCATTGACCTCCTGCCTGGGACATGCCCACCTAGGGGTAGGATCTTCTCCCTTTCTGCTCCAGAGACCGCCGCCATGGAGGATTACATCCGTGACACCCTCGCCGCTGGCTTCATCCGTCCGTCCACCTCTCCTGCTAGTGCCGTTTTTTTCTTCGTGAGTAAGAAAGATGGAGGTCTCCGCCCCTGCATCGACTACCGTGGCCTTAACAGGATTACTATAAAAAAAAACGTTATCCTCTTCCGCTCATATCGACGGCCTTCGAGCTACGACAGGGAGCCACAGTCTTCACAAAATTGGATCTCCGCAACGCCTACAACCTCATCTGCGTCCGTGAAGGGGACGAGTGGAAGACGGCATTCAACACACCTACTGGGCACTGAGAACCTGGTCATGCCCTTTGGATTGACCAATGCTCCTGCTGTGTTCCAGGCGCTCATCAACGACGTCCTCCGAGACATGCTGAATCGCTTTGTCTTTGTCTACCTGGATGACATTCTCATTTTCTCCAAAACTCTTCACGATCATGTCCAGCATGTAAGGCAAGTCCTGCAACGTCTGCTTAACAACCTCTTGTTTGTCAAGGCTGAGAAGTGTGAGTTTCACGTTTCCACGGTTTCATTTCTGGGCTTCATCATCTCTAGCGGCAACATCCAAATGGACCCTGGCAAGACCCAAGCTGTCCGAGATTGGCCACCACCCACCTCTCTCAAACAGGTGCAACGTTTCTTGGGGTTTGCTAATTTCTATCGGAGATTCATCAGGAACTTCGGCACCATTGCTGCCCCTCTCAACGCCCTCACCAAAACCGCTTCCACCCGGTTCAGTTGGTCCGCTGAGGCTGCGCAGGCTTTCGAGGATCTCAAGCGACACTTCACGTCTGCTCCTGTCCTCGTGATTCCGGATCCCTCACTCCCCTTCATTGTCGAGGTGGATGCCTCTGATATAGGAGTGGGTGCCGTTTTGTCCCAGCGGTCTAACGACAACAAACTGCACCCTTGCGCCTTCTTTTCTCGCCGACTCACTCCTGCAGAACGAAACTACGATATTGGAAACAGGGAACTACTAGCAGTAAAGTTGGCACTGGAGGAGTGGAGACATTGGTTGGAGGGGTCTAAACACCCGTTCATTGTCTGGACAGACCATAAGAACCTGGCCTATATCCAGGAGGCCAAACGGCTTAACTCTCGTCAAGCTCGCTGGGCACTGTTTTTCAATCGTTTTGACTTTGTCCTGTCATATCGTCCAGGATCCAAGAATCTCAAGCCTGATGCTCTCTCCAGGCAATTTGATCCACCCGAGCAGGAGAGACAACCAGACCTATTCTTCCTACTTCTCGAATTGTAGCACCGGTTCGCTGGGGGATCGAGACGCTGGTCAGAAAGGCGCAACAGAGAGAGGCAGACCCTGGCAACGGCCCACCAGGTCGCCTTTTTGTTCCCAACACGGCACGCTCAAGTCCTGCAGTGGGGGCATTCGTCGCGACTCACCAGTCATCCAGGCACATCCAGGACGCTGGAGTTCCTTCGCAGAAGGTTCTGGTGGCCCACCATGGAGAAGGACGTAAAGGCATTCGTGGCAGCTTGTGCCATTTGTGCACGAAACAAGAACCCTCGATCTCGCCCCCAGGGTTTGCTGCATCCTCTCCCCATTCCCACCCGCCCCTGGTCACACCTCTCTGTGGATTTCATCACAGGCCTTCCACCATCTCAAGGCAACACTGTCATTCTGGTCATCGTAGATCGCTTCTCCAAAGCCTGTCGCTTTCTGCCCTTGCCCAAGCTTCCCTCAGCCCAAGAGACAGCCGAGCTCATGGTCCAGCATGTTTTCAGGTTGTTCGGTTTGCCTCTTGACATCGTCTCTGACCGTGGTCCACAATTCGCCTCCCGGTTTTGGAAAGCTTTTTACAAGCTCATTGGAGCTACTGTCAGCCTTTCCTCGGGTTTCCACCCTCAGTCTAACGGTCAAACAGAACGGATCAACCAAGACCTGGAGACATGACCCTGAGGTGTCTCCTGTCTGCTAACCCTGCAACCTGGAGTCGTCACATCGTCTGGGCTGAGTACGCGCACAACACCTTGCACTGCTCCCCCACAGGAATGTCGGCATTCGCGTGCCAGTTCGGTTTTCAGCCTCCACTGTTCCAGGAGCAGGAGCTCGAGGTGGGGGTTCCCTCCGCGGAGAAGTTTGTCCAGCGCTATCGATGGACCTGGAGGAGAGCGTGGCTGGCCTTACAACGAGCTTCTCGGCAACGACAGATCCAGGCCAACAAGCGGCGCAGACCGGCTCCTTCATTCCGTCCTGGCCAGAGGGTCTGGCTTTCTACGCAGGATCTCCCGCTGCGAGTGGAGTCCCGCAAGCTGGCGCCCCGTTTCATCGGTCCCTTCATGGTGTTGAGGAAGGTCAACCCGGTGTCCTACCGTCTCCAGCTGCCCCGCTCCATGTGGATTCATCCTACCTTCCATGTCTCCCGGCTCCGGCCAGTGGCCATCAGTTCCCTGGTGCCTGCCACGAGGCCTCCTCCTGCTCCCCGCATCATCGAAAGCCAGCCTGCCTACACGGTCCGTCGCCTGATGGACTCTCACCGGGTTCGCGGGGGCCTCCAGTACCTGGTGGACTGGGAGGGATATGGTCCGGAGGAACGCTCCTGGGTCCCGGACCGGAACATCCTGGATCGCGATTTAGTGCAGAACTTTTTTCGTCGTCGCCATGGACCTTCTGGGGGAACGTCAGGGGCCGTTCCTAGGGGAGGGGGTCCTGTCAGAAATGACCCAGATTCTGCCTCGCCTCGCCACCAGAGGGCACCATGAACTCTTAATTGTGTCCTTCTTTACTCCTAATTGTACTCACCTGTGCATGGTTATATGACTACTATTTAAGTGGTGCTTAGTTTATGTTCATTGCTCAGTCTTGAGTTTCACTGCCTTGTGATACCTCTTGCCGGCCTGCTAGCCTGTATCTGGGCTGTTGTTATTTTGTTTATTTCAAGTAAAGTCTACCTTTGTTTTTGCAACCTAACCTCTGCCTCAGTTTGCCTTCCTGCAGTTGGGTTCACCAAGTTCCAGTCCTCACAGCAATATATTGATATGTATAGCGACACGGCGGCGGACTGCTCTATTGTGAGTAAGGACACGTATGAGAGTAAGTTTAATCAAATAGTACTGTAGAATTAAAAACCTACTCTGGAGAAATCCTAGAGACATGTGGACAAATGGAATGTACAGTTCAACACAATGGCCAATCAGTAAAGCCACCTATTATTGTAGCGAGCTACAACAACAGGCCAACCCCCATGGGCAAAGGCTGGTTGAGAAAGTTAAAACTAGACTGGAAAACATCTTCAGTGTAGATGCTTCAAAGAAGCGACTCGATACAATGCTGAACAAGTTTTAAAGCATATTCTCAGACATGCTTTCTCAGGCGGAGGCAGGCGGGCGGACCTGCGAGGGAATGAGGCTGAGCGGCGGCAAGTTCAAAAACAGCTCCGAGACCAGGTAAGGCGTACCAATCTCCACTCTCCGAAGTCCGAGGGAAGGAGAGAAGTAAAAAGTAATCCAAGTTTGACGTCACCAGAAAGCGGGTAAGTGATTGGTTGGTAAGTATTTACTCTTTCTCCTTCTTTACAAAACTTAAATTCTGTGGTTTATAGTTTCTAGGGTCTCTGTGGTGTAGCGGGAACTGCTGGCAGGCAAGCGCCCTTGAGTATATCATTAAATTGGTGGTATTGATTTAATTTAAATTAATTAAAGGGTAAGTCATGTCAGGACAGCCCAGCCCCGTGTTATGCTCCTCTTGCTCTATGTGGGAATTCAGGGACACTGCCGGTGTCCCTGATGACCATGTGTGCCAGAAATGCATCCAGCTGCAGCTACTAGTAGACCGCATTGCGGCGCTGGAGCTGCGGATGGATGGGCTTTGGAGCATTCACGATGCTGAGAGGGTTGTGGATAACACGTTTAGTGAGTTGGTCACACCGCAGGTAAGGGCTGCACAGGCAGAAGGGAAATGGGTGACCATCAGGCAGAGCAGTAGAGGCAGGCAGGTAGTGCAGGGGACCCCTGTGGCCATCCCCCTCTCAAACAGGTAAAGCGATTTGGATACTGTTGAGGGGGATGACTTACCAGAGGAAGGCAGCAGCAGCCAACTTCCTGGCACCAGGGGTGCTTCTGCTGCTCAGGAAGGGAGGAAAAAGAGTGGGAGAGCAATAGTGGTAGGGGATGCCATCATAAGGGGAACAGATAGGCATTTCTGTGGCCATAGACGTGACTCCAGGATGGTTTGTTGCCTCCCTGGTGCCAGGGTCAAGGATGTCACTGAACGGCTGCAGGGCATTCTGAAGGGGGAGGGTGAACAGTCAGAGGTCGTGGTTCACATTGGGACCAATGACATGGGTAGGAAGAGGGATGAGGTCCTGCAGCAAGAATTTAGGGAGCTAGGTAGCAGATTTAAGAGCAGGACCTCAAAGGTTGTAATCTCTGGATTACTCCTGGTGCCACGTGCTAGTGAGTATAGGAATAGGAGGATAGAGCAGATGAATGCGTGGCTGAAGAGTTGGTGCAGGAGGGAGGGCTTTAGTTTCCTGGATCACTGGGCCTGCTTCTGGGGAAGGTGGGACTTGTACAAGTCGGACAGGTTGCACCTGAACCAGAACGGGACAAATATCCTTACGGGGAGGTTTGCTAGCGCTGTTCGGGGGGGTTTAAACTAAAATGGCAGGGGGTTGGGAACCTGAGCAGGGAGACAGAGGAAAGGGAAACAGGGATAAAAGCAAAAGATAGGAAGGAGAAAAACAAAAGTGGCAGTCAGAGAAATCAATGGTTTAAATCAAACGTGGCCACAGTAAATAATAATTCTAATAGGTCTAAGAGCGTTAAAAAAACAAGCCTGAAGGCTTTGTGTCTTAATGCGAGGAGCATTTGTAATAAGGTGGACGAATTGGCTGCGCAAATAGAGGTAAACGAATATGATTTGGTTGGGATTACGGAAACGTGGTTCAAGGATGGCCAAGACTGGGAACTCAACATCCAGGGGTATTCGATATTCAGGAAAGATAGGCAAAAAGGAAAGGGAGGTGGGGTAGCATTACTGGTTAAAGAAGGGATTAATACAATTGTAATGAAGGATATTAGCTCTGATGATGTGGAATCTGTATGGGTAGAATTGAGAAATACTAAGGGGGAAAAAAACATTAGTGGGAGTGGTATATAGACCTCCAAACAGTAAGGCGGAGGTTGGGGATGGCATTAAAAGGGAAATTAAAGAGGCGTGCAATAAGGGCACAGCAGTCATCATGGATGACTTTAATCTACATATAGATTGGGCCAACCAAATTAGTAACAATACTGTGGAGGAGGAATTCCTGGAGTGTTTACGGGATGGTTTCCTGGACCAATATGTCGAGGAACCAACCAGAGATCAGGCCATCTTAGACTGGGTATTATGTAACGAGAAAGGATTAATTAGCCATCTTGTTGTACGAGGCCCCTTGGGTCGGAGCGATCATAATATGATCGAATTCTTCATTTAAGATGGAGAATGAAGTAGTTGACTCAGAGACAAGGGTCCTCAATTTAAATAAAGGAAACTACGATGGTCTGAGGAGCGAGTTGGGTAGGATTGATTGGGGAATGGCACTCAGAGTTGATGGTGGATAGGCAATGGCAAACATTCAAAGACTGAATGGATGAGCTACAGAATTTGTTCATCCCAGTTTGGCATAAAAATAAAACAAAAAAAGGTGACTCAACCGTGGCTAACAAGGGAAATTAGGGATAGCATAAGGTCCAAGGAGAGGGCATATAAATTGGCCAGAAAAAGCAATAATCCTGAGGATTGGGAGCAGTTTAGGATTCAACAAAGGAGGACAAAGGGATTAATTAAGAAAGGGAAAATAGAATATGAGAGTAAGCTATCAGGGAACATAAAAACTGACTGTAAAAGCTTTTATAGATATGTGAAGAGAAAAAGATTGGTGAAGTCAAGCGTAGGTCCCTTGCAGTCAGAATCAGGGGAATTTATAATGGGAAACAAAGAAATGGCAGCCCAACTAAATTCATACTTTGGTTCTGTCTTCACAAAGGAGGACACAAATAACCTCCCAGAGATGCCAGGGAACATAGGGTCTGATGAAAGGGTGGAACTGAAAGAAATCAGTATTTGTAGGGAAATGGTGTTAGGAAAATTGATGGGACTGAAGGCCAATAAACCCCCAGGGCCCGATAATCTACATCCCAGGGTACTTAAGGAAGTGGCCCTAGAAATAGTAGATGCATTGCTGGTCATCTTCCAGAACTCGATAGACTCTGGAACAGTACCCATGGATTGGAGGGTAGCTAATGTTACACCACTATTCAAAAAAGGTGGTAGAGAAAAAGTGGGGAATTATAGACCGGTAAGCCTGACATCGGTAGTGGGGAAAATGCTAGAGTCCATTATAAAAGATGTAATAGCAGAGCACTTGGAAAGCAGTGACAGGATCGGACAAAGTCAACATGGATTTACAAAAGGTAAATCATGCTTGACTAATCTACTGGAATTTTTTGAGGATGTAACTGGTAAAAGAGATAAGGGAGAACCAGTGGATGTGGTGTATTTGGACTTTCAGAAGGCTTTCGATAAGGTCCTGCATAAGAGATTAGCGTGCAAAATTAAGGCACATGGGATTGGGGGCAAGGTATTGACTTGGATAGAGAACTGGTTGGCGGACAGAAAGCAAAGAGTTGGAATAAACGGGTCGTTTTCCGAGTGGCAGGCAGTGACTAGTGGGGTACCGCAAGGATCGGTCCTAGGACCCCAGCTGTTCACAATATATATTAATGATCTGGACGAGGGAATTGGACGTAATATCTCCGAATTTGCAGACGACACAAAGCTGGGTGGGAGGGTAAGCTGTGAGGAGGATGTCGTGAAACTCCAGTACGATTTGGCAAGGTTGGGTGATTGGGCAGAAACATGGCAAATGCACTATAATGTGGATAAATGTGAGGTTATCCACTTTGGTGGCAAAAACAGGAAGGCAGATTATTACTTGAATGGCAATAGATTGGGAGAAGGGGAAGTGCAAAGAGACCTGGGTGTTCTTGTGCACCAGTCGCTGAAGGTAAGCATGCAGGTGCAGCAGGCGGTTAAGAAGGCAAATGGTATGTTGGCCTTCGTAGCAAGAGGGTTCGAGTACAGGAACAAGGATGTCTTGCTACAGTTGTACAGGGCCTTGGTGAGACCGCACCTTGAGTATTGTGTGCAGTTTTGGTCGCCTTACCTGAGGAAGGACGTTCTTGCCATGGAAGGAGTGCAGCGAAGATTCACCAGGCTGATACCTGGGATGGCAGGAATGACGTATGAGGAGAGATTGTGTCGATTGGGCTTATACTCACTGGAGTTTAGAAGATTGAGAGGGGATCTCATCGAAACCTATAAAATTCTGTCAGGCCTGGACAGACTAGATGCAGGAAGGATGTTTCTGATGGCTGGGGTCCAGAACCAGGGGTCATAGTCTAAGGATAAGGGGTAAGCCATTTAGGACTGAAATGAGTAGGAATTTCTTCACCCAGAGAGTGGTGAACCTGTGGAATTCTCTGCCACAGAGGGCGGTGGAGGCCAGTTCATTAAGTATATTCAAGAAAGAGTTGGATATATTTTTTAAGGCTAAAGGGATCAAGGGATATGGGGAGAAGGCAGGGACAGGGTACTGAATTTGGATGATCAGCCATGATCTCATTGAATGGCGGAGCGGGCTTGAAGGGCCGAATGGCCTACTCCTGCTCCTATCTTCTATGTTTCTATGTTTATGAGGGCATCACTGGGTATGACGTGCATATCCACATCAAATCCAACTTGAAGCCTGTCTACTGTAAGGCAAGGCCGGTCCCCTATACGTTGAAAAGTCAGGTGGAGGAAGAGCTAGAGAAACTGAGAGAGAACAGTGCTAGTAAAAACTGACAAAAGTGAATGGGCTACCCCGATTGTGGTAGTTCCCAAAGCAGACAAAACTGTACACTTGTGTGGTGACTACAAAGTTACTATCAACCAAGCAGTTGATGATGAGCAGTACCCGTTACCTACGTCGCAAGATTTGTATGCAGCACTCTCTGGGTCAAAGGTTTTCTCTAAACTTGACCTGTTGCATGCTTACGCTCAGCTGAATGTTGACAAAGAGAGTCAACAGTATCTCACTAAAAACACACACAAGGGACTGTACTCATACACAAAGCTGCCGTATGGTGTAAAGTCCTCCCCCAAAGTCTTCCAGGCTACGATGGATAAGATTTTGCAAGGAATTCCAAATTGCTTATGCAATCAAGATGATGTACTGATCACAACAAGCAGTGAGGAAGAAAATCTGGAAGTGTTAGATTTAGTGCTTTAAAGGTTGAATTCAAATGTCAAATTGAAAAGGAGCAAATGTGCTTTTGTGCAGCCCGAGGTTGTGTACCTTGGTCTGAAAGTTGATGCAAATGGCTTGCAACCAGTTAAGGAAAAGGTTGACGCTGTCATCAATGCTCCAAACCAACAGACTGTGTCTGAGTTAAGATCTTTCCTTGGAATGGTCCAATACTACACATTTTTTTTTACCTGAGTTAGCGATCATGTTAGCTCCATTTCATGAGCTCCTGAAGAAGAATGTCCAGTGGAAGTGGATAAAAGTGCAACAGGAAGCTTACGACGCTTGTTAGAGAAGTCTCTAGCGATGCTCTATATGTGCACTACGACACAGAATGTGAGCTTAAGTTAGCGTATGATGCTTCTAGCTATGATGTAGGAGCTGTCATAAGCCACGTATTGGATGACGGCCAAGAGAAACCAATCGCGTTCGCATCGTGAACCCTCACAATGAGCGAAAGAAACTATGCGCAAATTGAAAAGGAAGCACTCGCCATAGTGTTTGGAATCAAGAAATTCCAACAATTCAGTATGACGGTTATGGAATGGTTTCAACTCTGTGTCCAGACACTGATCAGTCCAGCCATTCAAGGTGTTTTCATACACACTTTTCAGTATTGAGTTCTTTTGAGTCTCAGTTGCATTCACGGGAAAGTCTTTGTCAACTGCATCTAGCATGAAAATCTCACCTTCACTCCCATTGTGTTTGGAATCAAGAAATTCCAAACAGTTCCTGATCGGCAGAAAGTTTACCTGATAACCGATCACAAACCGCTCCTAGCAATATTGGGGCACAAATCTGCCATCCCTGCAATGGCTGCATCAAGGATGCAACACTGGGCTGTGTTGTCACAATATGACCACACGATTTAATATCGCACTTCAAAGCAAAACGCAATCGCAGATGCCTTGTCCAGGTTGCCACATGAAGACTCATGTGTTGGGAGTGAAGGTGAGATTTTCACGCTAGGTGCAGTGGACAAAGACTTTCCCATGAATGTAACTGAGATTGCAAATGAGACTCAAAAGGACTCAATACTGAAGAGTGTATGAAAACACCTTGAATGGATGGACTGATCAGTGTCTGGACACAGAGTTAAAACCATTCCATAACCGTCATACTGAATTGTTTTGTGAGCAAGGTTTTATCAAGTGGGGATACAGAGTGATGGTACCTACTTCTTTGAGAGAGAGAATTCTGGCCGAACTTCATACTGAACATCCAGGGATCGTTAGTATGAAATCAATTGCAAGAAGCTTTGTTTACTGGCCTGGATTGGACCGTGATCTTGAATCACTTGTCAGCAAATGCAGCGTTTACCAAAATTGCAGAAACCACCCAAAATTCCACTACAACCCTGGTCATGGCCAAGTAAACCTTTTCAGAGTACATGTAGACTTCTGTGAGAAAGCAAATGATTATTTCCTGGTACTTGTCGATAGTCACTCAAAGTGGATTGAAGTGAAACACATGGGTTCAAATACTACAACTAAACACACCATAGATGAGTTAAGGTCTATCTTCACATGTCATGGCTTACCTGAAGAGCTTGTTTCTGACAATGACCCTCAGTTCCGTTCTGCTCTATTCCAAGAGTTCATGAAATGGAACCGTATCAAACACACTCTCGTTCCACCATATCATCCAGCTTCAAACGGAGCAGCCGAAAGGTCAGTCAGAATAGTAAAAGAAGCTCTCAAAAAGCAAGTGTTGCAGGGTTGTTCGGTACTCAGCATGAAGCAACGTTTGCAAATTTCTTGCTGAAGTACAGAACTACTCTGCACACTACAACTGGATATACCCCAGCAGAACTCTTGATGAAGAGGAGATTGAGAACATGATTGAGTCTTGTTCAACCAAATGTGGCCTCCAGCGTTGAAACAATTAAGTCAGAAACATTATTATGACAGCAATCAGAAAGAACGCAGTTTCAGACATAATGGGCTCGAATTTCCAAACCCCATGGAGGCAGGAGGGGGGGAAAATTGCAGAATCGGGGGGCACAAACCCTTCCCGCCCCCATGCCCATTTCCCAGGAGGCGGGTACCCGACCTGTGCTGGGAGCCGCCTCCCCGAGGCGGGAAGGGGATTAGTGCCAATTTGGCCTAATCCCTATTTTTAGCCCTGAAGTGTGGGCTGCCCGACGGCTCCAAACCACACCAAGTTAGCGAGGCGGTCCGTCAGGCTGAAGGGCTTGGAGGGTTCGAGATGTCCGGTGCTCAGGTGAGTGATGGGTGCATGAGTGCAGAGGTAAGTGTGTTTGGTGTGTGTAAAGTGTTGAAATAAGTTTTACTTATCTTTACTTACTAATGCAGGCTTCCTTCCTTCAGGTCTCGGGAGTCCCTCATCTCACCGGCACAGAAAGCAGAATGGCCGCGAGCTGTCAAAAGTTGCAGCATTCTGCTCTGGAGAGATTTCTAACTGAGTCTGTGGAGAAGGACTCAAGTTAGAAGTCAGATTGTGAGTGTTTGACAGCTTCACAGAGCTGTCAAACGCTGATATTTCATCTGTCAAAAGCTCTTGACAGATGAAATGTCAATCCCTGACGTCACCTGTAACCGGGATTCCCTTAATTGGCCTGCTGAACCCGCTGGGTGGGCTCAACAAGATCAATCAAGGGAAAATCACGTGAGTTGGCCACAAATCGATGGAGGCGGGACTACAACCCAAAAAGTGGGAGTCCCGCCTCCATCACGTCCCCATTGACAAAATCCAGCCCAATGAGTGTGTTCGTGTTCTCAGTCCCCCTGGCAAGTCAAGTTCACACAAGTGGGATATAGGAACCATAACAGAGGTTGGTGGAACCAAGAGATATTTGGTTGAAATTGGTGACAGCATCCAAAGTGTTCATGTAGATTAAATGATCTCTGCTAGAGATGAACCAAGATGTGAACCTGAAGCACTTGTTCATGAACACATACATGAGTTTGACTCTGTTCAGATTTCAGAAACTGAAGTACCAGGTTCAAACAAATCTGAGATAGAAACAGGATCATCTTTGAGTTCAGAACCAGACAAAACAGCCCGAAAATTGGTTCAACACCAAAACCTTTTGTAAGGAGATCAGGAAGGCTCCGCAAACCTGTTATTAAATGGATTTGTAGTTCCTTTGTAGCATTTGTAGTTGATTTAAAAGCAAAAAAGCCAGGAGTTTTTGTTATGTGGTACATGTAATGCTGGGAAAGGTGGGACAACAACAAACAACAACAACTGCCTTTATATACTTTAACGTACTTGCTGCAATTTTACTAAGATAGTAAAAGGCCTGGTTAAACACAACAGGAACTTAGCCTTTAACGTAGTAAAACGTCCCAAGGCGCTTCACAGGAGTATTAAAAGACAAAAAATTTGACACCGAGCCACATAAGGAGAAATTAGGGCAGGTGACCAAAAGCTTGGTCAAAGAGGTAGGTTTTAAGGAGCATTTTAAAGGAGGAGAGGTAGCGAGGCGGAGTGGTTTAGGAAGGGAATACCAGAGCTTAGGGCCTAGGCAACAGAAGGAACAGGACCATAGATTTGTTGTATTTGAGAGGGGAATATGTACATTTTCTTAAAGGGAAAGCACATGGTTGTCACATGGTTTAGTATGAGCATGCTCAGTTTGCTCTGGCCTAGTAAACAAGCACTTTGACTAGCAACTCATTGTGTCACTGTCCTTTATTTGTTCTACCCACATATATTACAGTTCTGATTGCAGTCTCCACTCCAAATCTGTCTCAGTCACCAGCTTTGACAGCCAGTGGCCTCTCCTTGCTCCCAACCTGCTCCAGCCCCAAGAGCTTTTTTCCCTCTACCAATCTTCCCCCACCCTGAGAGCTGGTGTCCTCTTGGTGCTCCCAATTTACCTCTGCCCAGAGAAGGGCTGTATTGCCAAGTTCCTGGCCATGGCCTGGACCTGGGAACTGCCTTTACATACTTTAATAAAGTGCTTACTGCCTTTATGTACTTTAACGTACTTACTGCAATTTTACTAAGATAGTAAAAGGCCTGGTTAAACACAACAGGAACTTAGCGCACCCTTTCCAAAGCCTCAATATCCACCCACCATGTGTGGAGACAAAAACTGGACATAGTATTCTAACTGAAGCCTAACAAAGATCTTGTACAAGGACAAAATAGTATGCTTTGTTTTACAGTGTATTGTCCTGTAAATGCACCCTGTAAGCCCTAGCTATTGCTTCACAGCATTGGTCATGAACCTTTAGAGAGGTATGCACTAGGATGCCCAGATCTCTCTCTTTCTCCACCATCAGATCCAAATCTACCTACAACCACTTTCTTCCTATGGGCTTTCAGCCAGTTCTCAATCCAGAGCTGTAGATTGCTACTAATACCCAAGCCTTCAATCATGAAGAGAAGCTTCTTATGCAGTACTTAATCCAATGCTTTTTGAAAGCCTAGGTAATGTCTACCGGGTTTGCCTTATTCGCTATCTTGATGGCTTCTTCAAAAAATACAATCCAATTAGTAAGGCAAGACCTCTTTTTTTCTGAAGCCATGTGGATGTCCCTGATATGTCCTTCTCTAAATAGTCATATAGTACATACCTAACGTTCCCTCAAGCATCTTCACTGTTACTGACGTCAAGCTAATGGGCCTAAAGTGACCCAAAACTATCTTAACTCCCTTTTTAAAAATTGGAAGTACATTAGCCTTTTTCCAGTCGGGGGAACTGTCCTCGACTCTAGCGAGCTATTCGGGTACAGTAGCATTGTGGTAATGGTACTGGACTAGTATTTCAGAGGCCTAGACTAATAAGCCAGAGACAAGAGTTCTAAATCCCACCACAGCGGCTGGGGAATTTAAATTCAGTTAATTAAATAAATGTGGAATAAAAAATGCTGGTATCAGTAATGGTGACCATGTAACTACTGGATTGTCATAAAAACCCATCTGGTTCACTAATGTCTTTTAGGGAAGGAAATCTGTATTTTCCTGGTCTGGCCTACATGTGACATCAGGCCCACAGCACTGTGGACTCTTAACTACCCTCTGAAATGGTGGCTCACCACCACCACCTTCTCAAGGGCATTTAGGGATGGGTAATAAATGCTGGCCTTACCAGCGACGTCCACATCCAATGAATAAATTTGTTTTTAAGTTACGAGCAAGCGCCTTGCACAGCACCTGCCCCATTTCCTTGAGAACCCTCAGATGGATATCATTTGGATCGGCTGCCCTATCTATTTTAAGGTTCCTAATTCTATCTAAAACAATATGTTCATCTATTTTAATATTAACAATTTTATTATTAACATAATTAAATTCTGCCGGTCGAGCATCATTTTCAAGAGTGAAGACCGATGCAAAGTACTCATTTAGTATCTCTGCCATACCGAGACTCTGTCGTAACCTGTCCTAGTAATATCTTTCAATGGCCCAATACAGTCTTTGACAGTCTTCTGACTCTTCACATAACTGAAAAAGCTTTTCCCATTACTACCACAGTTGTCCACGATCCTCTTTTGCATTAACCTTTTAGCTGACACTAGTGAAGATTTGGAAATCTATTTATTTTATTGTACTTCCATCATTTTCCATTTGAAATTTAAAATGGTGCTGTTGTCCTTCACTGCTCAAGCTTGGTGAACATCATGGAGTCATTTGTTGAATTATTTCACTTCCATCCTGTAACAAGCAGCTAAGCATGCCGAAATTGCAAGTGAGCAGATAAATTGTTGGTCAACTGTCCAGTACCAGCAGCAGCTTTCCTATAAAGACAGGAGTCATCATACTCGAGTCAGTAGTACTCCAGTAAATATTTTCCTGTATATTACTTTTAAGATTTTTTTTCCAATCGCATCCTTATAAAATGTGCTTGCAAATATATTTAAAAAAAAATAACTGCACGTTGCAATTATTTCCCCATAGGATTGATGATTTTTTTTGATAGTGCGAGCTTTTCTGATCTGGATGTTTATTTTTTCCTCAGTACATATAAACTGCAATTTTATTTGGCCTCTTCTCCAGAAGGCCTTGGGTGCTGTGCTTTCCCAACGTCCTCATGGTGTGGTTGGCAAGCTGGCCCAATGGCCACGAATGATTATTTTCTTGCAGTGTGAAACTAGCGTCGAGTTTCCTTCGTTTTGACACTTTCTTTGGGGTTGTGTGGTGTTTTTTTTCTTTAACACCTGCCTGCTGATTTATGCTCTGGTTTAAAAAAAAGTTTATTTCTCATTTCCTCCGCGCGACGGCCAGTGCTGCAAGAAAAGGCGTTAGGTTTAAAAAAAAATGTCTATTTGGGTGAGAAAGAGAAAAGGCAGAATCCTGCTAACACCTGGCCACCATTTCCATGCTCTCCCCAACAAAAAAAAGCCCAATTGCAGCGGCTGCCACTTTAAACCAAGAGAGGCGTCTGAGCTGCCCAGGAAGGCGCTTCCACTGCCGCCACAGAGGGGGAGCGCGCACTTCGCGGGGACAAAGGACTCTGCCTTTTGGCCGGGTAGCCGGGTGCCGTTCTTTTTATTTATTCGGCCAGGAATCCGACCTTCCCGCGCTGGATAACGGCGGTTCCCCGAGCAGGCGGTGGGCCGGCCGCGGTGCTCAGTTTATCCACCGTTCACCCCCCCTCCCACCACCCAACCATTACACCAACCCCTCCTCTCTCTCTCTCTCCCGTCCCGCAAGCCGTCACCATCTTCGCACAATAGTAAGCCAAAATGGCGGCGGTGGAATGGATGGAGGACGACTGCCGACAATAAAGCAGCTGCTTCCCGGCCCGCCGCTCAGCTCCGCTCCGCGCACCTCCTTGTGCCAAAGGTACGTGCGCCGTTTCCTTTTTTTTGTATCGCAGCAGGTCACCCGGGGCGAGATGAAGAAGGGGGAATGGTGGTGGTGGGGGGTTCGCTCTCGGGTTTTTATTCTGTGTGCCACCCCCCCCATCATTGCCCAGCTCCTTTGGTTGGGTTGTGGCTTTGGACCCAGCGAACACGGCAGCGTGACATGTTCACGCTCAGCCAAATCAGGCGGGATGGGGCACACACCGCTTCCATGTCTTCCTTGCCACGCAACATGACATTTCGGACCAATTCTTGCCATATCTTGGGTTGATCATTTTATTCCCCCCACCCCCCCACCAACATGCCAAAAAAAAAGTTGGGTGCATCCTATATATTTTTTTAAATTTTAAATTTTGAGCCTCCATACTTTTTTGTGCATTATTTCTTTTCGAATAGGTTCTGCAACTCTATATATAACACACACACACACACACACAAAGTGAAATCTATTCTGTGAGAACACAGTGACATTGATTCTGGGCAAAATGGGGGAGCTTGTCAGGAGTGTGTTGTTGGAATTAAAAGGAATTGTATTTCGAAGCTCCCTGGCTCTCTTTCCCTGCCCCCCCTCCCCTCCACTCCAAACTTGGATTGCTAGTCTTGAAATATGCGCTAATATTTAATTTGCATGGTGTTAGGTGGCTTTTGTCACCAAAGAATAGTACCAAGGCCAATGATATACAACAGCATTAACCTTTGGATTCTTGTATGTAAGGCAATTGATGTTTTTTTTAAATGCCATTTATAGGGTAATGGCTGTTCAATGGATCTGAAAGTAAATTAAATCTACAGGATATGAAGTATAGTGTCAAATTTATGTTTTAAGTGTTTGCATAAAATTTCCAACTTGCGCAAGCTATAAATTTTGTGACATGACATTTTCTTTTGAATGTGATTAATAAAAAGCTACAATTTAGAATTCAGCTCTTGAAATGCAAGGTACTAAAAAGTTCACAACTGGTATTTTACCAACTGGTTGCATAACAATGTATGCATAACAATGTAATTTTCAAGTTTTAATTGCGATTGTAGTGCATTAGATTAGAAATACATAGGTATGATGTGATATTGTCTTGGTTGCAGAAAATGGGTAGTAGATGCTGTTCTTTATGCATGTTTGGTCTAGAATGCCTGCTTAAGAGTTTCAAAAATGATCTCAACAATTGGAAACCGGTTAGTAATAGAGAACTAACTTGCATTTCTATAAAACTTCACGACCAATGGATTATTTTTGAATTACAATAACTATTGTGCAGCCAAACGCAGTGTCCAATTTGTGCACAGCAAGATCCCAAAAACAGTGAATGAATGACTGGTTAATCTGTCTGATGGTTGAGGGAGAATTGTTGGCCATTCTGCATTCCTTTGGAACAAGTTCTACCTGTGTTTTTTGGATCTGTACAGTATAAAAGTGTATGGCTTTCAGTGTTTCATTTTTGTGCTTTGTCTGGTCTGATCTACTTCTTGAATTTCACTTTAGTGCAGGATTCTTCTTGTGGGGTGGAGGAAGGTAGTAAGGGATCTGGTGGAAGGTGTGAAGCATACAGAATGCTCAGCTCGCTCTGCTTGTCACTCTGTTTAATTGACGAGATTGTCACTAATTGTATTCACCATATTTCAAATATTTGCAAGCTGTCTATGGCCAGGGAGTTGGGCAAGTACTCATTTAAAAGCCCCAATGTTAATTGGTTTCAAATGTGAGTGCTTGGTTGTATAGGGAATCCCCTGCATTCCACGTTGAATGCTTCCTTAGCATATAATTTTGTAGCTGTTTTACTTAACATTTAGTTTAAAAAGTTCTAATCTTGCGATAAAAGTTGCAAGATAGATTATTTTCATGCAAGCAGAAAACCAGCTGGGTGTCTGAATAATACTTGATTGTCACCACCATCTAATTAAACTTAACTGATTTGCTTCATGAATATAGGTTTGCAAAGTTACAGAAGTGAGGAATGTTTAACTTTGTCAACTAAAAGTGTTACAAGGACTTGCAGTTACACATTTCTATCAGAAGTTGTATCTGTTTAGGCCTGGTGCAACAACCTCAAGATTTTGCAATATTACACTGTAGCGGAAAGCTGCAGTATGGAAACCATTCTATCTAGTAACTTCCTTTTCAGAAGTTGGGATGAATCTGTTGAGCTGGATCTGCGAATACAACTTTTTTGCATAAGATTGCATAACTAAACTTCATAAATTGCCTTCTTTCATTAGATCTGCTTAAAAGTAATCATGTTGGAAACTGCACACACATGTATGCTTCCTTAAGCACTGAATTCCCACTTTAATTTGGCCCATCATGTTTGCACAGTGGGGCCATGTGTATAGGAATGGGTTAAAACACAGTTGTTTTACCCATTGGATTGATTTTTTTTAATGTATCTCGGGTAACTAAGCTGCATGTGCTTTGTTGCAGTTTGATTCTACTTTAACTCTGCATAAATTGTATGCCGTTTCCAGTCACATGGATAAGTGGGGCATAAGGCTAGTGCTGAGTGCAATGGAAATATGCTACTGCTGGTTAGAAGAGCAGGGTGCTTGCTGCTTTGGGTACCGTTGATGCATAGAATTTTAGATTGTATGCACCCTGATGGAACTGTGTAGGATAAAGGGAATTACTCACTTCTAACATTGTCTCTCTCGGGTTGTGTATTTTTTTTTACCAGGCGACCAATGGTAAGCTCTCTTCTTTCCTCTAATGTACGAGAAGGATTTTGCGCATGTTTCACATTTCCGAAATGTCAAAAGTTTAAAAAATATATATATTTTGTGGTTTTTGTTCACTTACCTGGGGCCAGAAATTTGTATGCACCTTTACAGTTATTAAACTCTGACCTCAGTTGTGCTTACATGCAGAAATTAGACTTTATAGGCTTAAAGGGATACTCCTACTTAAATAAATACGAGCCCACCTCCGCAGCAGATTAATACATGTTACACTGCTTTATATGACAAGAGCATCATAGAATGTATCATTTCACTTACTTGAGCAATGCTAAGGGAGATGGTCAAAATTTTATAAATGCCTTAATGTGGTTGTTGGCCTCCCGATTTAGCCACCACCTTATTATTTCTCAGTCCGAACCACTGAAACAGCATGATTCTGCAGTGTACCATACTTTTCCAAAACCTACGCTGTTCATTACTTTCAGTGAAGAAGCAAGACTTCTGAGAGGCAAGGCTTAGTCCAGAAAAATAAATCTAACTTTGGATATGGCAAGAAGATGGCATACAGCCCTGATTGGGATGTGAACCGTGATGTGTTTTTTAAAGAGTGTCTTTTTGAAAAAAAAATGAATATTCTAGGATATTCACATGAATAGCAATTCATGGTAGCATCTTAATTGGAGTTACCCTTTAACAAAGATCAATCTCTTTCCCCCCCACCCTCCGTGTTGTCTAAGCTGTCTTTTCTTCTCTGCTCTCCTAAAGGTAGTGACTCTCTTAATGGGGTTTGGGTCTGTTGGTGTCAGCAGGCATTTGATACCTTGCCCTAGAAGTCATTCTTCAGATGTGAACCGTGATGGCGGATTGTTCGTTTTACACGAGTTTTTCACCAAAAGTCCTGGGGCAGTGTTCTGGAGTTGGAATCGTGGCTGATTTTCCCTTCCCACTGTTCCTGTTCCAGAGATGGTAAACCCAGTTTTAGTGCCTCTCCACTGCCAATGCACTGAAATTGGCAAAAGCAATGAAGATCAAATCTATGATCTTCAATGGCTCAGTCCCACAGAACTGATCCTTCTAGATGTTAAACAGTGCTACTAGGCAACACAATTTGGGAGAATGCAGCCTTCATATGGCTGGACATTGAAAATGAGTCTCCCGTATAGTCCTATACCAGTATTTACTTTTGGAAAAGACTAGAGAGTGCAAAAATATCTTAGAGTAGCACCTGACATTGCAGCTTGGATGTGTCTTAGAGAAGGCACCCTGGGAAGATCAGCACTCTTACAAGTCTGGCATAATTGCAAGTTCCCAAAGACTCTAGCTTAAGATTGATTCAAGCTGCAATTTGAGAACATAAGAATTAGGAGCAGGAGTAGGCCATACGGCCCCTTGAGCCTGCTCCGCCATTCAATAAGATCATGGCTGATCTTCGACCTCGACTCCACTTTCCCGCTTGATCCCCATATGTCTTGAATCCCCTTAAGTCCAAAAATCTCTGTTTCAGCTTTGATTATCTCAACAATTCAGCATCCACAGCCCTTTAAGATTCGCAACCCTCTGAGTGAAGAAATTCCTCCTCATCTCAGTTTAAATGGCCGGCCTCTTATCCTGAGACTATGCCCCCTAGTCTAGATGCTCCAGCCAGGGGAAACAACCTCTCAGCATTTATCTTGTCAATCCCCCTCAGAATCTTGAATGTTTCAATAATCTAAGGCAAGTATATCCTTCCTCAGATAAGAAGACCAAAACTGTCTCACCGAAGCTCTGTACAATTGTAGCAAGACTTCCTTACTCTTGGACTCCAACCCCCTTGGAATAAAGGCCACCATGCCATTTGCCTTCCTAATTGCTTGCTGTACCTGCATGGTAACACTTTGTTTCCTGTATGAAGGCACCTAAATCTCTCTGAAAACCAATATTTAATAGTATCTCACCATTTTAAAAAAATATTCTGTTTTTCGATTCTTCTTACCAAAGTGAATAACCTCACATTTCCCCACCTTACACTCCATCTGCCACCTTATTGCCCACTCACTTGTCTATATCCCTTTGCAGGCTCTTTGAACATAAGAAGTAAGAGCAGGATTAGGCCATACGGCCCCTTGAGCCTGCTCCACCATTAAATAAGATCATGGCTGATCATCGACCTCAACTCCACTTTCCCGCCCGATCTCCATATCCCTTGATTCCCCTAGAGTCCAAAACTCTATCTATCTCAGCCTTGAATATACTCAAAGACTCAGCATGCACAGCACTCTGGGGCAGAGAATTCCAAAGATTCACAACCCTCTGAGTGAAGAAATTCCTCCTCATCTCAATCTTAAATGGCCTACCCCTTATCCTGAGACTATGCCCCCTAGTTCTAGACACTCCAGCCAGGGAAAACAACCTCTCAGCATCTACCCTGTCAATACCCTTCAGAATCTTGTATGTTTCAATGAGATCACGTCTCATTCTTCTAAACTCGAGAGTATAGGCCTATTCTACACAATCTCTCATCATAGGACAGCCCTCTCATCCCAGGTATCAATCTAGTGAACCTTTGTTGCACCGCCTCCAAGGCAAGTATATCCTTCCTTAGATAAGGAGACCAAAACTGTGCACAGTACTCCAGGTGTGGTCTCACCAAGGCCCTGTACAATTGCAGCAAGACTTCCTTACTCTTATACGCTAACCCTCTTGCAATAAAGGCCAACATGCCATTTGCCTTCCTTATTGCTTGCTGTATCTGCACGCTAGCTTTCTGTGTTTCTTGCACAAGGACACCCAAATCTCTGAACACCAACATTTGAAAGTTTCTCAATTTAAAAAATATTCTGTTTTTCTATTCTTCCTACCAAAATGAATAACCTCACATTTCCCTACATTCCATTCCATCTGCCACCTTGCTGCCCACTCACTTAGTCTATCTATATCCCTTTGCAGACTCTGTGTTCTCCTCACAGCTTACTGTCCCACCTAGCTTTGTATCATCAGCAAACTTGGATACATTACACTCGGCCCCTTCATATAGATTGTAAATAGCTGAGGCCCCAACACTGATCCTTGTGGCACCCCACTAGTTACAGCCTGCCAACCTGAAAAAGATCCGTTTATCCCTACTCTCTGTTTTCTGTCCATTAACCAATCCTCTATCCATGCTACTATATTACCCCCAATCCCATGAGCCCATATCTTATGTAATAACCTTTTATGTGGCACCTTATCCAAATATACTATATCCACTGGTTCCCCTTTATCTACCCTGCTAGTTACATCCTCAAAAAACTCTAATAAATTTGTCAAACACAATTTCCCTTTCATAAAACCATGTTGACTCTGCCTAATCATATTATGACTTTCTAAGTGCCCTGTTACCACTTCCTTAATAATGGATTCCAGCATTTTCCTGACAACTAATGTCAGGCTAACTGGCCTGTTGATCCTTGTTTTTTCTCTTCCCTCCTTTCTTGAATAGCGGTGTTACATTTGCTACCTTCCAATCTGCTGGGACTGTTCGAGAATCTAGGGAATTTTGGAAGATTACAACCAATGCATCCACTCTCTTTGCAGCCACCTCTTTTAGATGTAGACCATCAGATCCAGGGGATTTGTTGGCTTTTAGTTCTATTAGCTTCTCAAGTACTTTTTCTCTATTGATCTTAATTACTTTAAGTTCCTGAATCTCATTAGCCCCATGGTTCCCCACTATTTTTGGTATTTTTTTTGTCTTTTACTGTGAAGACAGATACAAAATATTTGTTTAAAGTCTCTGCCATTTCCTTATTCCCCATGATAATTTCTCCTGTCTCAGCCTCTAAGGGACCAATGCTTACTTTTGCTACTCTCTTCCTTTTTACATACTTGTAGACGCTCTTACAATCTGTTTTTATATTTTTTGCTAGTTTACTCTGATTTTCTCCCCCTTTAATTTTTTTTTGGTCATCCTTTGCTGGTTTCTTAAGCTGTCCCAATCCTCAGGTTTACTGCTATTCTTTGCAACATTATAAGCCTCTTTTAATCTAATACTACCCTTAACTTCTTTAGTTAGCCACGGATGGATCACTTTTCCTGTCGAGTTTTTATTAATGGAATGTATATTTGTTGAGAATTTTGGAATTATTTCTTTAAATGTTTGTCACTGCTTATCTACCGTCATATCTTTTTAATCTAATTTTCCAATCTGCCTTAGTTAACTCGCCATTCATACCTATGTAATTGGCTTTATCGAAGTTTGAGACTCTAGTTTTGGGTTTAAGTATGTCACACTCAAACTCAATGTGAAATTTTACCATATTATGATCACTCTTCCCCAGAGGATCCTTTACTATGAGATTATTAATTAACCCTGTCTCTTTACACAATACAAGATCTAAAATAGCCTGTTCCCTGGTTGGTTCCATAACATATTGTTCTAGGAAACTGTCTCGAAGGCATTCCATGAACTCGTCCTCGAGACTCCCTTTACTAGTCTATATGAAGATTCAAGTCCCCCACGTATTGCATTACCTTTGTTACAAGCTCATGTTATTTGTTGATTAATACTCTGTCCAATGGTATAGTTACTGTTAGGGGGACCTATAAACTACTCCCACCAGTGTTTTCTGCAGCTTATTTCTTATCTCCACCCATACTGATTCTACTTTCTGATCTTCCATGCCAAGATCCTATGTCATCATTTATGATCAGGGCTACCTGCTGCTTCTTTTCCATTCTGCCTGACTTTTCGAAATGTCAAGTACCCTGGAATATTTAGTTCCCAATCTTGGTCACCTTGCAACCACATCTCTGTAATGGCTATTTGATCAAACTCGTTCATCTCTATCTGTGCCACTAATTCATCTATCTTATTACGAATGCTTTGTGCATTCAGATAAAGAGCCTATAATAACTTTTTACCGTTATTCCCTGTTTTCATCTTATTCGCTGATGCACTATTACCTTTAAACTCTCTGTCCCTTCTTGTCATACTCTGCTTATCTTTACCCAAATCGCTACAGTGCTCCATTGCTTTGACTTTTCTCTAGATTTCTACATTTCCCCTCACCTGACCTCTTTCCTCCTCTCCCCCCACCCCCCCCCCCGCCTTTTAGTTTAAAGCCCGAATAACAGCCCTAGTTATTCGATTAACCGGGATACTGGTCCCAGCCTGGTTTACATGGAGCCCGTCCCAATGGAACAGCTCCCTCTTTCCCCAGTACAGGTTCCAGTGCCCCATGAATCGAAACCCTTTCCTCCCACACCACTCTTTGAGCCATGCATTTAAGTCTCTAATCTGCTTGTCCCTATGTCAATTTTGTGTGGCTCAGGTAATAATCCAGAGATTATTACCTTTTGAGATTCTGCATTTTAATTTGGACCCTAGCTCCTCAAATGTTCTCAGCAGAACTCATTCCTAGTTCTACCTATTGCAAGGAACATAAAAGTGGACTGTAAAAGCTTCTACAAGTATGTAAAAAGAAAAAGATTAGGAAAGAAAAAGATTAGGGAAGACAAATGTCGGTCCCTTACAGTCAGAAACAGGAGAATTTATAATGGGGAACAAGGAAATGGCAGAGCAATTGAACAAATACTTTGGTTCTGTCTTCACGGAAGAGGACACAAATAACTTCCCAGAAATGCGAGGGACCCAAGCGTCTAGTGAGGAGGAGGAATTAGAGGAAATCAGTATTAGTAAAAAAAAAAAGTGTGCTGGAGAAATTAATGGGATTGAAAGCTGATAAATCCCCAGGGCCTGATAATCTGCATCCCAGAGTACTAAGAGGTAGCCATGGAAATAGTGGATGCATTGGTTGTCATCTTCCAAAATTCTATAGATTATGGAACAGTTTCGACAGATTGGAAGGTGGCAAATGTAACCCCACTATTTAAAAAAGGAGGGTGATAACAGGACACTTAGAAAATATCAACGGGATTAGACAAAGTCAACATGGATTTATGAAAGGGAAATCGTGTTTGACAAACCTACTGGAGATTTTTGATGATGTAACTGGTAGAATAGATAAGGGAGAATTTGTGGTGTATTTGAATTTTCAGAAGGCCTTTGATAAAGTCCCACAAAAGAAGTTAGTGTGCAAAATTAAAGCACATGGGATTGGGAGTAATATACTGGCATGGATTGAAAATTGGTTAACAGACAGGAAACAGAGTGGGGATAAATGGGTCTTTTTCGGGGTGGCAGGCGGTGACTAGTGGGGTACCACTGGTATCAGTGCTTGGGCCCCAGCTATTCACAATATATATCAATGATTTGGATGAGGGAACCAAATGTAATATTTCCAAGTTTGCTGATGACACGAAACTAGGTGGGATTGAGTTGTGAGGAGGATGCAAAGAGGCTTCAAGGTGATTTAGACAAGTTGAATGAGTGGGCAAATACATGGATAAATGTGAAGTTATCCACTTCGGTAGGAAAAACAGAAAGGCAGAGTATTATTTAAATGGTGATAGATTGGGAAATGCTGATGTACAAAGGGACCTGGGTGTCCTTTTGCACCAGTCACTGAAAGCAAACATGCAGGTGTATCAAGCAGTTAGGAAGGCAAATGGTATGTTGGCCTTCATTGCAAAAGGATTTGCGTACAGGAGCAAGGATGTCTTACTACAGTTGTACAGGATGAGACGACACCTGGAGTACTATGTGCAGTTTTGGACTCCTTACCTAAGAAAGGATATACTTGCCATAGAGTGAGTGCAGCGAAGGTTCACCAGACTGATTCCTGGGATGGCAGGACTGTCGTATGAGGAGAGATTGGGTCGACTCGGCCTGTATTCACTGGCTTCTAGAAGAATGAGAGGGGATCTCATTGAAACGTATAAAATTCTGGCAGGGCTAGACAGACTGGATGCAGGGAGGATGTTTCCCCTGGCTGAAGTCTCTAGAACGAGGGTCACAGTCTTGGGATACGGGGTAGGACATTTAGGACTGAGGTGAGGAGAAATTTCTTCACTCAGAGGGTGGTGAACCTGTGGAATTCTGTACCACAGAAGGCTGTGGAGGCCAAGTCACTGAATATATTTAAGAAGGAGATAGATAGATTTCTAGACACAAAAGGCATCAATGGGTAATGGGAGAGAGCAGGAATATGGCATTGAGATAGAGGATCAGCCATGATCATACTGAATGGCGGAGCAGGCTCGAAGGGCCGAATGGCCTACTATTCCCCCCCCCCCCCCAAAATTATTCTCCAGCCGTGAGGAGATATCCTTAACCCTGGCACCGGGCAGGTAACTCCTGGTAGCGGCTGCAGAAAACAGTATCTATCCCCCTGACTATACTGTCCCCTACAACTTTTCACCCCCCCCCTCACTTGAATGGCCTCCTGTGCCGTGGTCAGTTTACTTATCCACCCTGCAGACTTTGCCCTCATCCACACAGCAAAAACTTCGTACCTGTCTGATAAGGACAAGGCCGAGTCTCCTCCAGCACTGCACCTGGGGTCCCCTTACCTGCCTGAGTTGCAGGCATACTCTACTGTCCCTGCCCACTAACCAGACCTGTACCACTACCTAACCTAAGTGGTGTGACTGCCTCCTGGATCAAAGTGCCCAGGTAACTTTCCCCCTCCCTGATGCCCCACAATGTCTGCACTTCAGACTCCAGCTCAACAACTCTGAGCTGAAGTTCCTCGAGATGCAAATACTTGCTGCAGACGTGGCTGTCCAGGATCGCGATGCCCTTCACAAACTCCCACATGGTGCAGGAAGACATCAGAACAATGAATCAGCTTTTCTATAAGGGCCATGATCTTTTCCACCGTTTTCAAACTACTACCTTTTAGAATTCTACTGTCCTCCCTAATCTGCAGAGTAGGCTAAACCTCTGAGAATTAAGTCTCCATAGCCTAAAGATACCATGCCCACACTTTCAACAAATGTGTCACCCCACTGCTATATTCACCTTCATAGCAACCTGAGGTAGGATACAGATGTGCCTCAGCTTAAATCCTATGTTAGTTATACCACATCCATTGTAGCCTCCACAATATCTATACACAGAGATGAATATTGCAGTGGCTGCAGACACGGGCATACTATACATACTTTGATCATAAAAGCATTAAAGAAGATGGAGATATAACGAGATTTGGGCATACATCCTTAGAGGTACATGAGCAATGCCATGAAGCGATAGCTAGAGCAAATAGAGCATTGGGTGTATCCACAGGACAATTGAGTGTAAGACGAGGCATACTATTTTGTCCTTGTACAAAACTTTAGTCAGGCCACATTTGGAATACTGTGTCCAGTTTTGGTCTCCTCACATGGTGGGTGATATTGAGGCTTTGGCGAGGGTGCAGAGGAGGGCCACTAGACTAATTCCCTGTTTAAAGCATCTTTGTTATCAAGATAGGCTAAAGAAGTTAGGACTCTACACTTTAGAGAAGCGTAGACTTAGGGGTGATCTGATTGCGGTTTATAAGATAATGAAGGGAATAGAGTGTGTTCCAGTTGACTGTTTGTTCCAATTGAATAGGTTAGGGAGAACCAGGGGTCACAATTTAAGTTGTACAAGGCTAGCTCTGGGTTAAATGTCAGGCGGTGGTTCTTGTCCCAGAGAATAGTGGACCTCTGGAACAGGCTGCTGTCTCGTGCGGTGGATGCTGATTCGCTGAATTCCTTCAAGCGAGAGCTGGACTGGTTTCTGGCTGGGGCGGAGATCACCTCTTACAGAAGGTAGGCACTGCAGGGCATTCAGGACCAGAGTGATCTCCTGGACTAGTTTCGATCGCCAAGATGGGTTGGAGAGGAATTTCCCAGAGTTTTTCCCCAAATTGGCCTGGGTTTTTTTTAAAAATCTGATTTTTCTTTTGCCTCTCCCAGGCGATCACATAGTTTGGGGTGGAGTGTATATGTTGTGATACACAAGGTATCACAATTGTGTTGGACAGACTCGATGGACCAGAAGGTCTTTACCTGTCCGTCATTGTTCGTACTTGTGGTCCTGTATTCCATTTTCCCCTCGATTAGGAAGTTATCTAGGAGACCGCAAAGGATGGACTGGCTTTGCAGATCCTCTTGACCCCCTTGTGCAGTTCAGTGAACTGTAAACACTAGCAAAATCCAATCTCGTGAACTTTTCTTTCTTTCTGTGGTTGTAGTGCAAAAGAAACAACTCTCACTTATAATGGTGCCTTAACACTGTCTCCGGAAGACAAAGTGCTTTACAACCAAAGAATTACTTTTGAAGTACAGTAAGTATTGTTAAGTAGGCAAACACAATATCCAATTGTGCACAGCAAAGTCTCAAACAGCAAATGAGTTGAGTAAGAACGATTTAAAACTGAATTTCTATTTCTAGCATAAAAAACTAAAAGGAAATCGAGAGAGAGAAAACCTTTAGAGCCCAAAAAAACCCAGAGTAAATTTGGAAAAAATGCATTTTTTACTTTGAATATTGCCAAACCTCAAACTAATAAGGCACAATTAAGACAATGGACATCTATTCACACACATAGTGCTATTTGTGAATTGTGTGAATAGTGCTGTCAGTTTTAAAAAATAATGTAATTTTAAGTTTTCAGGATCAACAAATACTGTCACGCTACTTTAGCAGTAAATTATATTTATTGTATTTGTGAATGGACTGTACACTGCATAATGTTGCTGCTAAAATGCATGTTTGAAATTGCACATCACTAGTATCGTGAAGCACAAATATTTTTAGAAGTCTGATAAATATGAAGTAGCTGCTAAAATTAAATTTTGCAATATATACAGTACTATGAATAATATAATATTGAATATATCCACTTTGTTAGCATTGCTATGCTCATTATCAATGCTCTTCATTCATCCATGGATACGACGTGTGTGCATAATTTGAGCAGGTAATTTTTGACCTGTATTTACAACATGGACGACATTCAGAAGTCCAAGTCCACATTGTCAACCTTATGCAACTTTTTGTTGGAAAGCGGGGCCAATAAGATTCACCAGGCTGATACCTGGGATGGCAGGAATGACGTGTGGAGAGAGATTGGGTCGATTAGGCTTATATTCACTAGAGTTTAGAAGAATGAGAGGGGATCTCATTGAAACTTTTACAATTCTAACAGGACTAGACAGACTAGATGCAGGAAGGATGTTCCCGATGGCGGGGGAGTCCAGAAGCAGGGGTCACAGTCTAAAGATAAGGGGTAAGCTATTTAGGACAGAGATGAGGAGGAATTTCTTCACCCAGAGAGTGGTGAACCTGTGGAATTCTCTACCACAGAAGGCAGTGGAGGCCAATTCATTAAATATATTCAAGAAGGAGTTGGATATATTTCTTCAGGCTAAAGGGATATGGGGAGAAGGCAGGGTACTGAGTTTGGATGATCAGCCATGATCTCATTAAATGGCGGAGCAGGCTCGAGGAGCCGAATGGCCTACTCCTGCTCCTATCTTCTATGTTTCTATAATGGAGGAGTAGAAAGAATAGCAGCCGCAGCATTTTGTATCTAATCATCAAAGTCCATGAAGGTCAAGTTCAGTGATCCAAACTAAAGCTATTAATATGCAAATGTAGGATGGACCCACATCACCTCACAGTTGTCCACCATCACGACCACAAACTCCTACTAGCAGTACAGTACAAGTTGGTGTCCCCAATGTCTAATACTCTTTGTAAAGAATGGTGGGAGGGGGGAAATAACTGAATAAAATTAAAATGTGAAATAAAATCAAGTAATCATATAAAATCAATAATTGTCTCAAATGCTGAATTTAGGCCTGTTATGAATCCTGGTCCTGAACTAGTAACCCAGAGAATATTATTTTGTGCAGTGGATGTCATTGAATTAGATGTGGTTTTTCGTGCAAAAATGGCATTGTTAATAGGTACAGTCTACTCTTAATTCCATTTTTGTTTAGCACTAAATTCCTACTTTGCTATTTTATTTACATAGTTTGAATTACCGACAATACAATTGGCTTTTATGCAAAAAAAAAAACAACTTTTGAATTATCTGGACTATCCCTGTGTCTACTGTCCAAAATACAGTAAACTCTTGTTTAAACAGCACTTAATCATCCGGAATACTTTAATAACCGGCAAAATAGATAACCGGTAATCTTGCTGAATCCATCCAGCACTTGTTTTGCCGAGTCCGAGTCTCCCGCGGTGGCCGAGTTAGTCAGTGGTTTTTATTTTTGTTTGTGTTAAAAATTGCCTACTTCTCTGTTATCCAGAATTTTTCATCAACCGGCACCATCCCGGTCCCGTAGGTGCCGGATAAGAAAGAGTTTACTGTATTAGGTACTGTTGACTGAACAATTTGAGTTAACAAATGTGCATACTTCTGGGGTAGAAAGCCTGTAAAATCAATGAAGCAGTGTGACACAAGGATGTTGTGACTTTCATGCTGACAGAAAATGACAGCTACAAGGAAACTGTGTGCTATCCGGCACCGACGGGACCGAGCTGTTGTCGTCCCATCAAAACTGCCGGACAAACCAGCGCTAATGTTGAAGCATAGAGATTTTGAGCTGCGTATCTGGCAACAAACCCTGTTGCTCAGCTTCTAAACAGCCGGCCGTACCTTGCAAGCGTCTCTGTAGCTTAGCAACAGCTTCAGCGAGACCTTGCAGAGCCTGACTGGTGGAAAAAAAAGCAACGAAAAGAAAAAAAACCTAACGAAACGGCTCCTGATTTTGCCGGTGGCTTGAGCATTCCGGACAGTTAACCTCCGGATAAACCAAAGTTTCCTGTACAAGGAAAATTAACAATTGAAGCCTCTGTGCATATTTTAGAAAGAACCGTAAGTTTGCTTTTTTGATGAAATGACAACCGTAAAATGATGGCTGTAATTTGCACAGCTCTGCACACTAACTTGGTGCAGCTTCTGTTTCATGAGTCAAAGGAAGAAAGAAACCATTATTAAATATTGTATTTATTCGATTGAGAATTTTGTTTGAATCAATGCAAACTTTTTTTTGAGGCTCAGAAAATCTGACAAGGTTTGGTGTTGGTATTTATTCAAAACAATTTGGAACTGAAGCTATTTGTAGACTTTACATTGATATTTTCAAATGTAGTGTATGGAATTCTAAAGGGAATTTTTGCTTGCCTATGTTATAAGTAGGCAATTCAAAAATCTACTGAATTACAAAATATGAGTGCAAAAATAACGTAATGGCATAGGGACAAACAGATTAGAGGTTTAAATGCGTGGCTCAGTGTGGTGTGGGAGGAAGGGGTTTCGGTTCATGGGGCACTGGCATCAGTACTGGGGAAAGAGGGAGCTGTTCCGTTGGGACGGGCTCCAATTAAACTGAGACCAGTGTTCTGGCAAACCGAAAAACTAGGGCAGTAGGCAGGGCTTTAAACTAATGAAGGAGGGTGGGAGGATTCAGGAAAGTGTAAATTTTAAAAGCAGCGAGAGAAATGTCAAGGCTGTAGAGCAGAGTTTTGGGTAAAAATAAGCAGAGTGGATCAGGAAGGGACCGAGAGAGTAACAAAGGTAATAAAGCATCACTGACTACGGTGACATCAGGGAAAAATGGAAATAAGTAAAAGCTAAAGGCACTATATCTGAATGCGCGAAGCATTCGCAACAAAATAGTTGAATTAATAGCGTGCAGATAGAAATGAACAGGTTTGATCTAATGGCCATTACGGTTGCAATGTGGCCAAGGTTGGGAACTAAATATTTCAGGATACAGGAAACTCTCGTTTAAGCGGCACCTAAATATCTGGAATTTTCTATTAACCGGCAAAATTCATACTCCGAAAACAACACCTCAATAACCGGAAATGAGTCCGAGTCTCCCGCGGTGGCCGAGTTAGTCAGTGGGGGTAGTTCTCCAAACTGCCACTACTCGGCTTCTTGGCGCTGTTGGAAGTCGGAACACCTCAATTAAAGGAGTCTGACTCTCCCACGCTGCCGGTAGTCTCTTTAACAACATTCTGTAGGTGAGTACTCAATTATACTGCACATTTCTTGATTTTTTATTTTTGTTTGTTAAAAATAGCCTCGGTAGATAACCCTCTCCGTCATCCAGAATTTTTAATCAACTGGCACCATCCCGGTCCCGTCGGTGCCGGATACCAAAGAGTTTCCTGTACTTAACTTTTAGAAGAGATAGGCGAAATGAAAAAGGAGGGGTAGCCCTGATAATAAAGGATGGGATAAAGACAGTAGAGAGAATGCATCTTAGCTCTGAAAAATCAAGTAGAATCAATTTGGGTAGAACTAAAACAGCAAGGGGCAGAAAACATTGGTGGGAGTTGTTTATATGCCCCCAAACAGTTAGTTGTAATGTAGGGCAGAGTATAAATCTGGAAATTAGAGGTGCATGTAACAAGGGTAATACAGTAATCATGGGGGACTTTAATTGACATATAGACTGGGCAAACCAAATTTGCAGTAATACTGTGGAGGACAAATTCATGGAATGTATGCAAGATAGTTTTCTAGATTAGTATGTTAAGGAAGCAACTAGGGAACAGGCTATTTTAGATCTAGTATTGTACAACGAGAAAGGGTTAATTAATGACTTTGTAGTAAAGGGGCCTTCAGGGAAGAGTGACCATAATATGATAGAATGTTATATTGAGTTTGAAAGTGATTTAGTTAAATCCGGAGCTAGATTCTTAAATCTGAAACGAGGGTCTTAAATTTAAACAAAGCAAACTGTGTAGGTATGAGGGGCGAGTTGGCTAAGGTAGATTGGGAAACTACATTAAAAGGTATGACTGTAGAGAAGCAATGGCTAGCATTTAAAGAATTAATACATAATTTACAACAAATATACATTCTTTTAAGGCACAAAAACCCCACAGGAGAAGTGGTCCATGCGTGGCTAAGAAGAGAAGTTAAAGATAGTATTAGATCAAAGGAAGAGGCTTATAATTTTGCCAAAAAGAGTAGTAAGCCTGAGGATTGGGAGGATTTTAGAATTCAGCAAAGGAGGACTAAGAAATTGATTAAAGAAAGGGAAAATAGAATATGAGAGTTGAAATAAAGAATAGATTTGCCTTTCTAATCTAGGCTTTATTAACTTTAAAAACCCAGTAGCACATCTTTCAACACCAGTCTCCAACAATGACTAGAGAGAACTGAATTTAAGATGGCCACCACAAATCACCTGACATCCACTACCAATGAGTTTACAACATGGATCTCAAGGTAGAAACAAACAACCAATTACAATACTTCTTACTAATACAGAGAACAACCACCCCATTCACCAATCACAATACTTCTTATTAAACATAGGAAATAAATCACCACATTCACCCCTCTTAAAACATGCTCCAACCTAAATAACCTTTACAATTTATAATTAATTTATTTACAACTAAAATACAAATATAATATTTCAACAACTTTAAAACATTACTATCAATTTAAAAATCCATTTTCAATTGGTCGACCGGATATCTTGTTCGTGTCGACCTTCTTAACCTTGGTGAAATTCCTTGCCCTCCCACACCCGGAGGCACCGAAGTATCTTCTGCAGACAGGCTATCCATATCCCGATTATCAACGGTTTCCGGATTGGAAATCCCTTCAGGAAGTAAACTAGGACGGTCATGAACATCCATCAAAGGCTGACTAATAGAAGTATAATTATCTGCAATAGGATTGGAAACATTCGTAGTATCTATAACAACATCCACATTCTCTGAATCATGACTCTTATTAGTATCCTCGGAAGAGGGCTGGCCACCACAAGGAGCCAAGTCTTTAATTGAAACAGTACTTTCTTTCCCATCTTGGAATCGAATATGAGCATATTGGGAATTTGCCTCCAACAGCTTCACCTCCTCCACTAAAGGATCATATTTTGACAATCTAACATGGCGTCGAAGCAACACAGGTCCCTGCATAGTAAGCCATGAAGGTACCGAATATCCCGTAGTAGATCTCCGCGGGTAATTAAAGAGCCTTTCATGGGGGGGGTCACATTAGTAGCCGTTGAAAGCAATGATCTAATGGAATGCAGGGCATCAGGCAGTACCATTTCCCATTGTGTATTCTTAAGGTTCCGGGATGTCAAAGCCAACATAACTGCCTTCCAGATCACCCCATTGTATCGTTTGCACTGTCCATTACCCTGGGGGTTATACGGGGTAGTTCTACTAGTAGAAATTCCCCGACTCTGAAGGTATTCCTTCAACTGGGAAGACATAAAAGAACTTCCTTGATCCGAATGGATATACGCCGGCATCCCAAAGATGACAAAAAGTTGAGTCAGACATTTGATAACTGTAGCAGCTGATACATCTGCGCAAGGAAAAGCAAAAGGAAACCTTGAAAACTCATCCACAACAGTAAATATATATCGATTTTGAGTCATTGAAGGAAGAGGCCCCTTAAAATCAACGCTCAAACGTTCAAAAGGAGAAGTAGCCTTTATAAGATGAGCTCGTTGAGGCTTAAAGAAATTCGGTTTACACCGAGCACAGATAGAACATGATGAAGTCATCCGCTTGATGTCTTCAACTGAAAAGGGCAAATTCTTACTGCGTACGAAGTGTATCATCCTCGTAACCCCAGGATGACATAAAGCATTGTGAAGATTAATAAGCGTATCTCCGTGAATCACAGAACAATAAGCCCTCGACAGTGCATCAGCAGCAACATTATCCTTCCCCGGACGATAAACTATATCAAAATGGTAACATGCCAACTCAGTCCTCCACCTCATTATTTTATCATTTTTGATCTTTCCAAAATGTTTAACATCAAACAAAGGACACAGATTTTTGATCGGTTACCAACGTGAAATGTCGCCCCGATAAATAATGTCTCCATTTACGCAGTGCTTCTACTATTGCATATGCCTCTTTCTCTATTGAAGAATGCCTTTTTTCACTATTGTTCAAAGTACGTGAGAAAAAGGCCACAGGTCTTCCATTTTGGTTCAGAGTAGCCCCAATTGCAAAATCAGAAGCATCCGTCTCAATCACAAAGGGAACCTGCTCATCAATAGAATGCACAACTGCTCCTAGGATATCCTTTTTAAATTTATCAAAACATGTCCTGGCCTCCCATGATAGAGGATATGTCGTAACCCGTATAAGGGGCCGGATCTTCTGCGAAAAGTTTGCAATCCAATTAGAATAGTAAGAAAACAGTCCAACAACTCGTTGCAAAGCCTTAGAATTAGTAGGATAAGGTAAATCGATCAATGGTCGCAGACGTTCTGGATCTGGTTTAATCTTATTTCCCGAGATAATATACCCCAGTAGATTTACCTCAGTAGTCGAAAAGATACACTTCTCTTTAAAAGTTAAACCAACTTTTTCCGCAGCTTGAAGGAATCTTTCTAAATTAGAATCATGCTCCACCCTTGATTTACCACACACCGTAATATCATCTAAATATGAAAAGGTGTCAGAGAGAGAGAGAGTTATCACTTATAAAAGCATCCATTGCCCGTTGAAAACAAGCAACACCATTAGTAACACCAAATGGTATTCGGCAAAACTGATACAGCTTTCCACCAGCCTCAAAGGCTGTATATGGTTGATCCCGCTTAACAATAGGAATCTGATGATAAGCACTCTTTAAATCAATAGTGCTAAAAAACTTATACTGAGATACTTCGTTGATAAGCTCAATCTTAGGCAAAGGGTACGCATCTAATTGAGTATACCTATTAATAGTTTGAGAGTAGTCTATCACCATTCGTTTCTTATGCCTCTCGTTAGTGGTGACAACTACCTGAGCCCGCCAAGGCGAACAACTAGGTTCAATGATTCCTTCCAATAAAAGACGTTGGACTTCAGAATTAATAAATTCTCTATCCTGACTGCTATACCTTCTTGACTTGGTAGCAATTGGCTTACATTCCGGCATCAAATTGGAAAAAAGTGATAATGGAGAAATGGATAAAGAAGTTAATCCACAAATGGATAAAGGTGGCTTAGTCCCTCCAAACGAAAGACTAAGACTCTCGTGTAATTTAAGCACATCATGACCAATCAAAATATCCGCACAAAGATTAGGCAAAACAGATAGGCGTATATCAGTATACGTATTACCTAGAAGAATCAATTTCACAAGGCAACAACCAGCTACTTGTGAAGTAAGGGTCGTCTGAGCCATACACACCTGATAAACAACAGGCAAGATTTTCAAACACTTTTCCTTCACAAACTGAAGACTTATAAAACTCTCGGTACTGCCCGTATCTATGAGAGCCTTCACTTCTAACCCATTAACTTGGGCCACAACTATAGCTTTGTTTAGGCCATGAGCAAATGCAGCAGAAATTGATGCAATAAACGCCCTCTCTACAGGTTGAATAGTCGCAGAAGAGGAGGTAATTAAACCTAATGATTTACAAACACGTGCATAATGACCTCTCTTGCCGCATTTACTACATACAGCCTCCCGGGCAGGACACTTCAAACGAGGATGCCGGACGTTCCCACAAAAATAACACTTCTGAATCCTAGAGGCAACAGCCGCCGAAGTAAAAGGTGGAGCTGTTGGAGTAGAAACTATTTCAGAATCTAGTAAACCACTCCCATTAAGTCCACCTAATTCCTTTTCGTCCGGAACTGCCGAAACCACAGTCACAGGCCGATTAGAAAGAGCATAAGAATCCGAACTTCTCTGAGCCATATCCAATGTAGAAGCTTGCTCAAAAGCACTCTTGAGATCCAAAGTCTTATTTTCTAACAACCGCTGACGAATTGATCTAGACAGTAGTGCATTACTAAAAGCATCCCGTACCGATTCTTCCTTATATTCTTCGGCCGTCACGGCTTTATAATTACAGTTAGCACCAAGGTGCCGAAGTGCTTGTAAATAAGTATCCAAAGATTCTCCCACCTGCTGCCTACGGGCAGATAGAAGGTAACGTGCAAATACCTCATTCTTTGGTTTAACAAAAATCTTCTCCAGTGTAGAAATAGCCAATTCGTAAGTTTTACAGTCTAAAATATACTTATACACATCCGGAGCAATGTAGTTGATCAGCATATTCAGCTTATTCAGAGACTCTTGTTCCAACACACCCAAAAAGTTTGTAAATGTACAATACCAATGTTTCCATTTATCATCCACTCCTGCAGAATTAGGGTCAGCATTGAATCATTCCGGTTGAGGATATCGCTCCATTCTGATAAAAAGTTAATAAATTGGAATAAAGAATAGATTTGCCTTTCTAATCTAGGCTTTATTAACTTTAAAAACCCAGTAGCACATCTTTCAACGCCAGTCTCCAACAATGACTAGAGAGAACTGAATTTAAGATGGCCACCACAAATCACCTGACATCCACTACCAATGAGTTTACAACATATATCTCAAGGTAGAAACAAACAACCAATTACAATACTTCTTACTAATACAGAGAACAACCACCCCATTCACCAATCACAATACTTCTTATTAAACATAGGAAATAATCACCACAAGAGTAAACTAGCGAGAGACATAAAAACAGACTGTAAAAGCTTCTATAAGTATGTAAAAAGGAAAAGATTAGCGAAAGTAAAGGTGGGTCCCTTACAGGCTGAGACAGGAGAAATTATAACAGGGAAGGAAATGGCAGAGAAATTAAACAATTACTTTGTGTCTGTCTTCACGGAAGAAGATGCAAAAAACTTCCCGGCAATAGTGGAGAACCAAGCGTCTAACGAGAATGAGGAACTGAAAGAAATTAGTAAAGAAAATAGTACTGGAGAAATTAATGGGACAGAGGCAATAAATTCCCTGGACCTGATGGCCTACATCCTAGGGTTTTGAAAGAGATGGCTATAGAGATAGTGGATGCATTGGTTGTCATTTTCCAAAATTCCATAGATTCTAGAGCGATTCTTGCAGATTGGAAAGTAGCAAATGTAACCCCATTATTTAAGAAAGGAGGGAGAGAGAAAACGGGGAACTATGGATCAGTTAGCCTGACATCAGTAGTAGAGAAAATGCTAGAATCTATTATTAAGGACATGGAAAAAGGGCACGTAGAAAATATTAGGATTGGGCAGAGTCAACACAGAATCCCAGAAACCCCACAGTGCAGATAGAGGCCATTTCGGCCCATCGAGCCTGCACCGACACATATCCCACCCTATCCCCGTAACCCCACGTATTTAATCCCCCTAACACTAAGGGTCAATTTATCATAGCCAATCAACCTAACCCGCACATTTTTAGACTGTGGGAGGAAACCGGAGCACCCGGAGGAAACCCACGCAAACACGGGGAGAATATGCAAACTCCACACAGACAGTCACCCGAGGCCGGATTCGAACCCGGGTCCCTGGCGCTGTGAGGCAACAGTGCTAACCACTATGCCACGGATTTATGAAAGGGAAATCGTGTTTGACAAAACTGTTGTGTTTTGAGGTTGTAACTAGCAGAATAGATAAGGGGGATGTGGTGTATTTGGATTTTCAGAAGGCATTTGATAAGGTGCCACACAAGAGGTTATTGAACAAAATTAGGGCTCATGAGATTGGGGGTAATATACTAGCATGGATTGAGGATTGGTTAATGGACAGAAAACAGAGAGTAGGAATAAACGGGTCATTTTCAGGTTGGCAGGCTGTAACTAGTGGGGTACAGCAGGGATCAGTGCTTGGGCCTCAGCTGTTCACAATCTATATCAATGATTTGGATGAGGGGACCAAATGTAATATATCCAAGTTTGCTGATGATACAAAGCTGGGTGGGAATGTAAGTTGTGGGGAGGATGCAAAGAGGCTTCAAGGGGATATAGACAAGCTAAGTAAGTGGGCAAGAACATGGCAAATGGAATATAATGTGGAGAAATGTGAAGTTATCCACTTTGGTAGGAAGAATAGAAAAGCAGAGTTTTTTAAATGGTGAGAGATTGGGAAATGTTGGTGTTCAGAGGGACCTGGGTGTCCTTGTACACGATTCACTGAAAGTTAACATGCAGGTACAGCAAGCAATTAGGAAAGCAAATGGCATGTTGACCTTTATTACCAGAGGATTTGAGTATAAGAGTAAAAACATCTTACTGCAATTATATAGGGCCCTGGTGAGACCACACCTGGAGTATTGTGTACAGATTTGGTCTCCTTACCTAAGGAAAGATGTACTTGCCATAGAGGGAGTGCAACAAAGGTTCACCAGACTGATTCCTGGGATGGGGGGATTGTCCTATGAGGAGAGATTGAGTAGACTAGGCCTATATTCACCTAGAGTTTAGAAGAATGAGAGGTGATCTCATGGAAACATACAAAATTCTTACAGGGATTGACAGGGTAGATGCAGGAAGACTTTTCCCTTGGCTGGGGAGTCTAGAACCAGGGGTCACAGTCTCAGAGTAAGGATCGGCCATTTAGAACTGAGATGAGGAGTAATTTCTTCACTCAGAGGGTGGTGAATCTTTGGAATTCTCTACCTCAGAGGGCTGTGGAGGCTCAGTCGTTGAGTATATTCAAGGCAGAGATCGATAGATTTTTGGATATTAAGGGAATCAAGGGATATGGCGATAATGCAGAAAAGTGGAGTTGAGGTAGAAGATCTTATTGAATGGCAGAGCAGGCTCGAGGGACCAAATGGCCTACTCCTGCTCCTAATTCTTATGTTCTTTATCTGGATTTTCAAAAGGCCTTCGATAAGGTACCCCATAATAGACTGATGAACAAGGTTAGAGAATGCGGAGTCAGGGGACAAGTAGAATGGATTGCTGGCTGCTTTCAGGACCGAGTTCAAATACAAAAATCACTAAAAGTTGCGACACAAGGCCATAAAAAAAGCCAACCAAGCACTAGGGTTTATTTCTAGAGGGATAGAATTGAAAAGTAGGGAAGTTATGCTAAACCTGTATCGAACCTTGGTTAGACCACACTTGGAGTACTGCGTACAGTTCTGGCCGCCATATTATAAAAAGGATATAGAGGCACTGGAGAGGGTGCAGCGAAGATTTACAAGGATGATGCCAGAAATACGAGGGTATACATATCAGGAAAGGATGGACAGGCTGGGTCTCTTTTTTGTTGAAAAAAGAAGGCTGAGGGGTGACCTAATAGAGGTCTTTAAAATTATGAAAAATTTTGATAGACTGGATACAGAGAAAATGTTTCCACTTGTGGGGACGAGCATAACTAGAAGCCATCAATATAAGATAGTCACCAAGAAATCCAATACTGAATTCAGAAGAAACTTCTTTACCCAAAGAGTGGTGAGAATGTGGAACTGGCTACCACGGGGAGTGGTTGAAGCGAATAGTATACAGGAAACTTTGTGCTATCCGGCACCGACGGGACCGAGCTGTTGCCGTTCCCTCAAAACTACCAGACACACCAGCGTTAATGTTGAAGCATACGGAGCTTTTCATCTCCGTATCTGACAACAAACACTGTTGCTTAGCAACAGCTTCTAAACAGTTGGCCCGTACCTTGGAAGCGTCTCTCTGAAGCTGTTGCTAAGTTACAGAGACTTTGCAGAGCCTGACTGTTGAGGAAAAAAAAGCCATGAGAAGAAAAAAAGCCACGAGAAGAAAAAAACCTAACAAAACTGCTCCTGATTTTTGCTGGTGGCTCGAGCTTGCCGGACATTTAGCCTCCGGATAACACAGTTTCCTGTAGATGCATTTAAGGGGAGGCTAGACAATCGTATGAGGGAAAAGGGAATAGAGGGTTATGCTGATAGTTAGATGAGGAAAGACGCGAGGAGGCTCGTGTGGAGCATAAACGCCGGCATGGACTGGCTGGGCCGAATGGCCTGTTTCTGTGCTGTCTATCCTATGTAATCCCATGAAATTTACTAGTATTGTAGTAGGGATGAGAGATTACAGTTACGTGGATAGGCTGGAGAAGCTGGAGTTGTTCTTGGAGCAGAGAAGGCTAAGAGGAGATTTGATCGAGGTGTTTAAAATTATGAAGGGTTTAGATAGAGTAAAGAAAGAGAAACTGTTTCCCGTGGCGGCTGGGTCGATAACCAGAGGGCACAGATTCAAGGTGAGTGGCAAAAGAGCCAGAGGCGATATGAGGAAATTTTCTTTTGACACAACGAATGGTTAGGAGTTGGAATGCATTTCCTGATGGGGTGGTGGAAACAGATGAAATAGTAGCTTTCAAAAGGGAATTGGATAAATACTTGAAGGAAAAAAATTGCAGGGATATGGGGAAAGAGCGGGGGGCTGTTGGTGGGACTAACTGGATTGCTCTTTGAAAGAGCCGGTGCAGACTCGATGGGCCGAATGGCGGCCTCCTGTGCTGTACGACTCTATGATTGTGTACTCTTGCCCCACATCTTTTTTGAAGACCTATATATCTGCACTCCCAGATCTCTGTTTTTCCACTGTAGGGTATACCTCCTTTTCCTGTTCTTTTCCCAACATATAGGGCCAGTAATTCCGGTCCCAACGCGTGCATACGGACGGTGTACTCACGCGTGTGGCCGGAGGAATTGCCAGTTTTCAGCATGCACAGCGCATGCGCGGGAAACCAGCATTTCCTCTCCATCGAACCAAGGGGTTAAGAGGTCCAACGTGTGCGCGCAGGACTCTGCGCGCACGCGTTGAACTTCCTCCTTTTTGACAGGTTTGCGCGTGTGCAAGGGACTGAACTTTTTAGAAATGAAAAAAGGAGGCGTAAGGAGTGGCTCCTTGCAGGTAAGTGGTCTATTATTTAAAATTATTACATTTTTTTCCACAGCTTCACTGTTTTTAAGGACTTTACAGTAAGGTAAGTTTATTTTTAGACCCGATTTCGTAAAAAATTATTTTTTCCAAAAATTTTATTAATTGTTTTAAATCGTTTTTTAAAGTTATTTATAGTTTATTTAATTATTGGGATGTTTTTTTTAATTTTAATTAAAGTTAAACTAGTCTTTTGGGTGCCCGTACTTTTTAATGAGTTTGACCGTCTTTACTATCAAACTCATGAATGAGTTTCCCCTCCCCTGATTGGCTGCAGAGTGCTCACCTGATCCCAACCGGCACATCGCACTAACTACGCCGCTGGATCAGTGACAGGAAATGCAAGCAGGCCCGGGCTTCAGATGTCGGCGCGCCGGGTGAGTGCACATCGGGGGCTTGCACGCGCGGCAAGCACCCGATCCTAATTTCTGGCCCATTCTATTTGTGTATATTATATCTGCTACCTACCTGCTTACTTCTTTAACCCATGTCCTCCTACAATCTCCTGCATTCTTCCTCATAGTTTACCTTGCCCCTTAATTTGGTATCATCTACAAACTTTTATACAATCAGTTTTGTGTCAGTGATATGAAGAAGGAACAACATAGGAGCGAGGGCAGTGTCTGGTGGACCAACTATAGTACAAATAGACCTATTTGAGATGGAACTAGATAACCTTGAATGTAGCTCTGGTGGGAGGCTAAGTGGTGGCAATTTTGTTGAGAAGTGAACAATGGCAGAAACTGTCAAAGGCTTTCAAGATGTGCAAGACAATAAAATAGATGATTTACTGGTGTTTAAGATCAGAGTTCCAGTGGTGCATAACAAAAAAAAAACCTGGTGATGTTAGGCTTCAGCTTTCAAGGTGATTGATAATTTGAGAGTCACAGTTATCTTCTGGTGTAAGGGCTCAGGTGTTGTTTAGAAGGGCAATAAGGAGTTGGTTAAAAGGGAAAGAGGTTTTTATTCATTCATGGGATTGGGCGTTGCTGGCAACTTCAGCATTTATTGCCCATGCCTAGTTGCCCTCGAGAAGGTGGTGGTGAGCCGCCACCTTGAACCACTGCAGTCTGTGTGGTGAAGGTACTCCCACAGTGCTGTTAGGGAGGCAGTTCCAGGATTTTGACCCAGTGACCATGAAGGAACGGTGATATATTTCCAAGTCAGGATGGTGCGTGACTTGGAGAGGAACTTGGAGGTGGTGGTGTTTCCAGGCGCCTGCTGCTGCCTTGTCTTTCTAAGTGGTAGAGGCTGTAGGTTTGGGAGGTGCTGTCAGAGGTGTTATCCCCAATTTATTTTAGGAGTTGGTTACACAAAGGAAAAATGGACTGAGTAAGAGAGACTGAAGAACTAGCACAAGATGGAGTTAACTTTGGAGACACATATCTTGTGGGCAACAGGAGAGAGAAAATCAGGATCTGAGGTCTTACTGGAGACAAGATACCAGAAAAGCTGACCGGCCCAGTGGTGACAAAATTTGATGTTGATCATAATGGTCAAACAGATTGGAGCATTGGGAAGGGAGTCTTACCATCAAGATTAGAGTGGGGGAGAAAAAGGAGTTTTAAAAGGTCAGTTTTCTCTGTAGGAGAGATAGCAACTATACCATCAGGGCATTCTCTAGTGTGAACAATAAAACCAGCTTCAGTTCAGGATAAAGTAGTTATGCCATTTTAGTAAAGCATCATGGTGGGTGTGTAAATTTGTCTAAACTTGGGTTGTGTCTGGAAACAGCATTTTGAATAAGCCTGGTGGTGGCATTGAGTATCCTGGATAACTTTGTTGGACATTCTTATTCCCTCATTTTATTTCCATTCCAATGTTTCTCTTTTTTAAATACCTTCAGTGATGGGTTAAACTGAAACCAGCAAGGAAATGGGATCAGTTTTTTTTGATGCAGTCATCACACAAAAACAGTATTCTAAAATTTCCCCCTAAGGCTATACTGATACTAAAAAGAGGCAGTAAAAGGTGGGGGCTTCAATTTCACCAACTTTAGTGCCAGGCTATTGGTAGCATTACAGCTGCAGGAAAAATTAGAAGTGACTTGTGCCAAGAGTATTAACTGTATATGATGCATCAAGTTTACATTTATGTAGTAAAAACAGAAAATGCTGGAAATCCGGCAGGATCTATAGTGAGAAGAACAGTTAATGCCATCAGAATTGGAAAACGTTACATTAATGTAGCTTTAACTTAAGAATCCCACATTGGCCTTTAGTTTTTCTATCCTATACTTCTCCAACCCTAACTTGAGGTTTGTACTACATTCTGGACTTTCTCATGTAATGTAATAATAGATAAGACACTCTGTTTGTACATGCTTACACTTTGCCAGTGATTTAACAACTCTTGCAATCACTTTTGGTGTCCGTTTAAGATATTGTTGCAGAATTGTTTAAAATCGACAAAGGTTATGGTTGACAAATCATATTGTACAGTATGTGCCTAGATTGCAAAATAGCTTATCGTTGTAAAAAATTGGAAATGTTTATAGTTATGTATGCCAGTTATTTTTGATGGCACTAACTGGCGTAACTTATTGAGCTACTGACTTGGTTGCAATAATAAGTAAATTCCTAGTGTGTTTTAATGAGCTCCATGTTAGTTGATATGACCCCTAAAATCATTGTGAAAACTGAAGTAGTGTATGTGCTATATACACATACTTTGCATAACCAGTTTTACCAGATACTAAAATGACAAGCCCCTAAGGAATTTTAAGTGTGCTGGAGGTGCACTTTCCTGAGAATAACCTTCAGCAACAGAAGTCCATTAAATGCTGGACTCGAGCTCAATTTTTCAAATGTGGCAAGTTGAAATTATATATTTCAGTTCAGTGGTTCATCAAAATGTTTGGCTAATCACAGAAGTCAAATTGTATTCTGGACTGATCAGTAAAAGTGTTTTTTAATTTTTTACTGTGTAGCACAGCCGTAATAAAAATTGCCATAAATGCTTGATTTAAAATTTTTTTTTTTAATGCCCTTAATATGAACCATGACTTATCCCCCCGGTCCAAAAATGTTTTAGAAGTCCGGTAGATTGGTATCATACTGAATATCGAGTGTCAGAAGCTACTGCGATGAGTGTTAATTGAAATTTTAAGGAAGACTTTGGAGACAATAAATTGACCAAAAAATAATGCCTTGGGTAGTTTTACACTGCAGCTGCTGACCTGAGACTGGTAACTGCAGTTCTGGTTCTGTTTTACACTGCTTAGGTGAAACTTGAATTCTGCTGCCCAGGATGGAGCTTTGCACATGCATGCTTACATGTACCTCCTTTCTCCACCAAAGCATCCTGCTCCTCTTCGCGTCTGTCAGGTTGCACTTTGGCTTTGAATAACTGGGAAACCTATTTTGCACTGACACTGAAATTACAGTATACGTGTGCCCTTTATTGAAATGTTTCAATGCTCGCTACTTTTGGCTGTTACAGACTGTTGGTAAAACACTCCTGCCATCATTTGCACAGTGCAGTTATGCTGCCCGTTGCAGAAGTGGATTCTTAGAACTGCATAATATGTGTACCTGGTAAGTTTTCTGCTAATTTGAAAGCTGATGGGGAAATCTGCTTTTTCAGTTGGTGCACATACAATAGCTTTAGCGGAAACTGGCTACAATTTTAATGTAAATAGGCAGGTTCCACAGCACCTGCTGCGCAAAGCTAATATGCGACAACCTTGCATTGCTACTTTAAGGTTGGGTTAGCACCGACACTAGAAATTCTTTATAACACCACCATCAGTTTATTCTTCACAGGTGATTATTTTAAAATCTTTTTTCAATGTCAAAAATAAGTGACATTTGGAAATTCAACTGGCCAACCAGACTATCATTTCCTCAAAGATTTACTTCAACTGTCTCTGGTATCCAACTCCCCTGCCCCAGTTCACAGAAACACTATCCCCTCAGAGGACCCAATTCAGAGAGACACTGTAAGCCACCCAACAGCAAACCCTTTCACAGAGACACTCCTCATCCAACCCTCAAGTTCCAAATGGCACCCACCTCTCTTCAGCCCACTTCAAGGTGGTACTGTTCTTCCACCCCCATGCTTAGATTGGCACATTTCTTCCCTTCCCACCCCTGTCCCCCTCAGTTCAAACTGACATTGATTCTTCCTCCTGCTCTTGTTCTTATTGACAAGGCTTCCCTTCCACCACCCCCCCCCCCCCATTCTATTATGCTGGCATTCCCCTTTTCCAACTTCCCCATTTTATGTTGGCATTCCTTCTTTCCTCCCCCCACAGGCAGACTTCCTGTTTATGGTCACTGCCAGTGGCCCCTGCCGGAAATTGCTTGCGTGCAGAGGTCAACGGAGTACAGGATTGGGATATGTGCAGAGGTCAACTGCGGGCAGGATCGGGTTATGTGCAGGTGTCAGGATTGGGCTTGACATTGATGGGCCTCATTGTCAACGAGCCTGCCAGCACTCTCATTGGAAAAATAGCCACTAGGGTGAGATGGTAGAGGGCTGCTGCCACCCATGGAAGTGTACCAAGAGTCCTGTCTTCAGGAGCGGAAGAGAGAAACTGAGCTGGGAATGGGCTTGATACTGGGGGCCATCATAGATAAAATCCTTTCTGACTCTGAATTTTATAAGTTGTAATTGAAGATATTTTGCAAATCTAAAATTCAAAGTTAGAACTTTTATTCTTTCCTGGGGTGGCTGGAGGGGTTGAATGAAGTGGTAAATTAGAGGTCAGCCTTGGCTCAGTGGTAGCACACTCTCCCTCTGAGCCAAAAGATCATGGGTTCACTCCAGACACTTGAGCACACAATCTCGGCTGACACTTCAGTACAGTACTGAGGAAGTGCTATACCGTCAGAGGCAACGTTCCTTATATAAAAAAAATAAGAGGGAACATTGGTCGGAGACGCTGCCTTTCGAATGAGATGTTAAACTGAAGCCCCATCTGCTCTCGGGTGGTCATAAAAAAAATCCCATGGCACTATTCGATGAAGAGCAGGGGAGTTCTGCCCAGTGTCCTGCCAAATATTTATCCCTCAACCAACATCACTAAAAAGCAGATTATCTGGTCATGTATTTCATTGCTGTTTGCGGAGCCTTGCTGTGTGCAAATTGGCTGCCGCGTTTTCCAACAATGACAACACTTCAAAAGTACTAATTGGCTGTAAAGCGCTTTTTGGGACGTCCTGAGGTCAAGTTCTTTCCTGTCCCTTCCTTTAGGAGTTCGCCATCGTAACACTTTGGCATTGTTGGTGCTTTTAGATTGACCTATAAGTGAACTGATTTGTAATTTAGGATTATTTTGGGAGCATTTAGGAGAGAGACTGCTGTTGAACTGACACACAAACTGCTAGTATGGGCTATTGGTTCCAGACTGCGAGCTTTATTCGTTGCATGTTATACAGCAATTGATCGTGTGACATTCTGCACCGATGTCACGTTGTGTGCTTAAATGCATCACTTGATGAAAGTGGCAATTATTAACTCTTCTTGCTGCTCGTTACCCAAGTTGTAATTGATTCGTATCTGTGATGGTGTTGTGCATTTATAAGCAGCATAGCTTAGATCTGATGGTGATCCTTGTCCAAATCACGACTTGGCATAAATATCTCGGGACACTGCCGTCTGAATCTCAATAACTTCAATCTGAACTCTCGTGTTCTCCACCTAGCTCCGAGTCCCTTCATTAATGCTTTTTGCTACTGTAATGATCACTGTGGCTAATATCTGTAATGGTTTTTTAACTTTTCAATTAAACCCAAGCGTTGCTGCGAAGGTGGTGGGTGAGAGATCCTGGCACTTTGAGGTGGCATAATTTTGAGCATTACAATTTTCTTCTTCCCAGTTCATTCAGTGGTTGAGGGGTGGAGATGCATTCCGCTGTTATTTTGACCATCTTAATGTAATGTCACAGTTCATAACTATATTTATTCAATACGGGATACCTAACAAAGGAATATGAACACTGTACTTCACTTTTTGTTTCCTTATAGAACTAAAAACATTAGTTGAACCTCAGCACACATGTACAACTGGATAGAATTCCAGTGTTTTTCACTCGGACATTCTTGGTCACAAGTCTCAACTCAATAACATTGTTTGCCCTAACACAATCCACTACCCTGGCCATTTAGTTCTTTCTCTCAATAGCTTCAACTTTTCATTCAAACTCATGTTAATATTTTTTTTTAATGTATTATTTTGGCATGTATTGTTGGTTTCAACAAAAATAATTTTGGGATAACCTATCTATTAAATGATGTAATGGGATAGATTTCGCTGTGAGCAGTGAGCGAACGTCACCAGCTGTTTGTTGGACTTGCACTTGCCCATTGTCTTTCTATGGGGTTTTGCACAGTTAAGTTACTGTCAGCGGGACATCCAAACAGCACGGCGCCCTCTACAGGGTATCTAGGGTCTGTGTGAACAGGGCAAGCAACTCTTATCTCATCAACCAATCAAAATGAAGAATTGTTAATGAGCAGCACAGAGTTTGAACCAGGATGTTTAAGTCAGAATAGTGAATTCAATGGCAAATCCGGTATAAAAAGTGAAATAAAGACCGGGGGAAAAAAAGATTGAATTAAGAGAGAGAAATAAGATAAAGAAAAATAAAGTTAAAACATTAAAAAAATTTAATTTAAACAAAAAATCTCCAACAATAATTAAAATCTGAAGGAATGAGACTCCTACACTTGCATAGAATTTACAGCACAGAAACTGGCCATTTGGCCCAATAGGTCAATGCCAGCGTTTATGCTCCCCACGAGTCTCCTCCCACCCTACTTCATCTAACTCTATCAGCATAGCCTTCTATCCCTTTCTCCCTGATGTACTTAGCTAGCTTCCTCTTAAAGGCATCTATTGCTTCAACCACTCCATGTGGTAGCGAGTTCCACTCTCTGGGTAAAGAAGTTTCTCCTGAATTTCTTATTGGATTTATTAGTGACTATCTTTATATTTATGGTCCCTAGCTTTGGAATCTCCAATAAGTGGGCACATTTTCTGATTTTAGAGTGAGATACATCCAAACAGGTGACATTATTACAGCAAAATGATTGAGTCTTATCCCAGAGAGGCTTGAAAGGCCCTAGATTGGAGTGTTAAAGTTAATCTTCAGTGCCAGAGAGATTGTCTGGCAGTAATTAAGACTTATCACGCTGTTAAATGGTACTGTACTTGGACTGGAATGACTTGACTTAACTTTTAGTGGCGAGTTTAGTCCGTATCGGCGAGTACAGGGACAGGAACTTTACACAATTCAATACATTTGAAAGGGGAGCCAGACGGCGAGATACCGTTTTCGTGTATCTCGGACAACAACTTCCAGATTTTCGCGTTTAACTGTGCATGTGCGCTTGCCGGATGTTGCTGTCCGATTTGTGCGTCAATAACTGTGAGTGCTGTTAGCCTCGCCATTATTTTCACAGCAACATCCGGCCCAGTGTCTCGTTCTTTTTATTTTTTTCTCTTGTTTTGCACCCTTCCTCCTAAAACATTCTGGACATTTGAGAGTTATAAGTAGGTTTGCGCTGATGTATGGGGTGGACTAATACTCTGCAATTGTATTTGCGGTTGGAACATAGGAACAGGAGTAGGCCATTCAGCCCCTCAAGCCTGTTCCGCCATTCAATATTATGGCTGATCTGTGACTTAACTCCATATACCCACTTTTCCCCATATCCCTTAATGTCTTTGGTTAACAGAAATCGATCAATCTCCGATTTAAAATGAACAATTGACCCAGCATCAACTGTCGTTTGCGGAAGAGAGTTCCAAACTTCTACCACCCTTTGCGTGTAGAAGTGTTTCCCAACTTCACTCCAGAAAGGCCTGGCTCTAATTTTTAGGCTATGTCCCCTATTCCTAGACTCCCCAATCAGTGGAAATAGTTTTTCTCAATCTACCCTATCAGTTCCCCTTAATATCATGAAAACTTTGAACAAATCAACCCGTAATCGTCTAAATTCAGTGAATACAACCCTAGTTTGTGTAATCTCTCCTAATTTAACTCCTGGAGTCCAGGTATCATTCTAGTAAATCTACGCTGCCCTCCCTCCAAGGCCAGGAGAAAATCTGAAATCTACTAAGTGTGTTGGTACACGGCAGTTTACTGAGCCTTCTATTTACCTGCTGTCCAAGATATCTACCCCGAGAGGTGCCGGGGGAAGGCCCTGAGAATCATTCAAGACACGAGCCACCCCAGCCACAACCTCTTCGCCCTGCTCCCGTCCGGTAAGAGATACCGAAGCATACGGTCTCGTACCAGCAGGTTTCGAAACAGCTTCTACCCCCAGGCCATAAGACTCATGAACGTATAATTTATTACTGTTGTTTTATTTATTATTACTGTATTTCTATTAGTATTTTATCATTATGCCATATTTATTCCAATGTTGGGAAGACTCGTAAAAATCAACATTTCATTGTGCAGTACACATGTCTGCTGCATATATGACAAATAAAATTGAATTGAATTGAATTTGAAACTGAAATGGCACTGTGTTATTTTGTAAGCCAAAACCTTGTGTAAAATCACTAAGACTATTGTGTTAATACTGAGGGATGAAATTCTGTCATTTTTTTAGTAAAACGAGTTGGCTTGGGTTTTCAGCGGGCTTTATAATTGTGCTCACTTTTGCACTAAAGTTAGAAAAGACAGAAATTTCACCCCCAGGGTCTTCTCTTGATCTCATATTTTAAAATTTGAGCTATTTTGAGAGCTATGAAGGCTTTTTTTTTATAATTTTAATCCCATGAGATTGCATTTAGTTTGGGTCATCTTGATCCAGTCAACCAGAACCTGTAGAATTGTTATAAAGTATTCCATGATATATTGAGTTTTCTTAATTTAATACCGAAATCAGCAAGAAATCATCATCTGCTTTACATCCCTAGACAGCTGATAGTTTAAGCTCCCAGTCAGTATTGCACTGCCTATGTTTGACCAGTTGATCTGATTCTGCTTCTAATGCAACAAATGAGTATTTACATCACAAGGGGTAGACGAGAGAACCATCATCACAGCCACCTCCTACTGGATCTTCTGTGTTTCTTGGAATGCCCATATGGGCTAGAATTAATTAATTATATTTGGTCCTAAACAAAAATGGAAAATGCTAGAAATACTCAGCAGGTCAGGCAGCATCTGTGGGGAGAGAAACAGAGTTAACGGTTCAGGCAGACCTTTCATCAGAACTGGAAAAAGTTAAGAGATATGTAAGAGGTTTTAAGCAAGTGCAGAGGTAGGGAGAGGGGAGGAAAGACAAAAGGGAAGGTCTGTGATAGGATGGAAGGCAGAAGAGATTAAATGACAAAAGGGATGATGGTGCAAAGCAAAAGGGGATGCTAATGGGACAAGTAAAGAAACAAAGATGGGTCTGGAGGAGGTGTAAATGGGAATAGTGGAATCATTACCAGCAACTATTGTCTGGAAAAAATGGGGGCAGTGGTTATAAAAGACCCATCTTTTGTTTCTTTACTTAACCCATTACCATCCCCTTTTGCCTTGCACCACTTTGAGAAGGAGGCGGGATAGTGCATGATGGTCACAGTCAAGAGAAGTAAGTCATTGGTGACTTTGATTGGGGCTGTTTCAGTGCTGTGGCAGAGGCGGAACTCTGATGGGAGAGATTCAAGCAGGGAGCTGCAGGATAGATAGGCACAGATTTGGGATGCGACAACACGTTCAGGGACCTTTGAGAAGAAAGGGGGGTTGGAGATGGGATAGTAATTTGAAAGGACACCATGGTTGAAGGAGGGTTTTTTTTTTAGGAGGGGTTTGAAGAATGTTGTTTTGAAAGGGAGGGAGATGCATGGGCAACCTCAAAGTTTATGGAAATTTCAGATCAGACAGGAATTGTGCAACCTGACACTCTCAGCATTGCTGGCCAGCATCATTCAATTGCAGCTGGTATAATGTGATGACAGCAGTTGCCAGTCTTGTAACTCCCCAGCAAACTTGAAAGGTCCTTTGTACCTGGCTGCCATATAACATGGGCTGTCATGATGCACTTCAAGCATTCCACAGGAACAGAGGTAAAACTGTAAATTCCATGGAAGATCTATTTCTCACACACACTGTTCCCAGAGCTCAGCCAGAAGGGCGCATCTAGACAGGATAAACTTCTTTTGTCCTTGTGCATGAAACACCAAAGGCCCAGAAATTAGGTTCGGGGGCTTGCCGCGCGTGCAAGCCCCTGATGTGCACTTAGCCGGCGCGCCGACAGCTGAAGCCTGGGACTGCTTCGAATTCCTGTGACTGGCCCGGTTCAGCTGTCGGCGCGCTGTGCTTGCCTGATCCAGCGGCGTAGTTAGTGCGATGTGCCGGCTGGGATCAGGTGAGCACTGGGCAGCCAATCAGGGGAGGGGAAACTTCATTCATGAGTTTGATAGTAAGAACTGTCAAACTCATGAAAACTACGGGCGCCCAAAACACTACTTAAACTTTAAATAAAATGTTAAAAAACATCCCACTAATTAAATGAACTATAACTGTTTAAAATAGTTTTTTAAAAGTTATTTAATCAAATTTTTGAAAAAAATAATTTTTTAAGAAATCAGGTCTAAAAATAAACTTACCTTACTGTAAAGTCCTTAAAAACAATAAAGCTGTGGAAAAAATGTTATAATTTTAAATAATAGACCACTTACCTTAAAGAATCAAGTCCTTACGCCTCCTTTTTATATGTCTAAAAAGTTCAGGCCCTTACACACGGGCAAACCTGTCAAAAAGAAGGAAGTTCAACGCGTGCGTGCAGAGTCCTGCGCGCACGCGTTGGACCTCTGAACCCCTTGGAGGAAATGCCGGTTTCCCGCGCATGCGCTGTGCATGCTGAAATCCGGCACTTCCAACGGGCCCACGCGTGAGTACCCCGTCCGTACTCACGCGTTGGGACCGGAATTACTGGCCCAAAATGTTAGCGTGCAGGTACAGCAAGTGATCAAAAAGGCAAATGGAATGTTGGCCTTTATTTCAAGGGGGCTGGAGTATAAAAGCAGGGAAGTCCTGCTACAACTGTACAGGGTATTGGTGAGACCACACCTTGAGTACTGTGTACAGTTTTGGTCTCCTTATTTAAGGAAGGATATACTTGCATTGGAGGCAGTTCAGAGACGATTCACTCGGTTAATTCCAGAGATGAGGGGGTTGACTTATGAGGAAAGGTTGAGCAGGTTGGGCCTATACTCATTGGAATTTAGAAGAATGAGAGGTGATCTTCTTGAAACATATAAGATACTGAGGGGGCTCGACAAGGTAGATGCAGAGAGGATGTTTCCCCTCGTGGGAAATCTAGAACTCGGGGGCATAGTTTCAGAATAAAGGGTCGCCCTTTTAGAACTGAGATGAGGAGGAATTTCTTCCGAGGGCCATAAATCTGTGGAATTCTCTGCCGCAGAGATCTGTGGAGGCTGGGTCATTAAATTCATTTAAGGTGGAGATAGAAAGATTTTTGCAAGGTAAGGGAGTGAAGGGTTATGGGGAAAAGGCAGGGAAGTGGCTTTGAGCCCAAGATCAGCCATGATCTTATTGAATGCAGGCTCGAGGGGCCAAGTGACCTATTCCTGCTCCTATTTCTTATGATTGTTTTTTCCCAAAACTCTTAAGTTCTTTTGTTTTGTTAAATTATATTTTAGTTGTATAGGCTAACTGAAGTGAAGGAGAAAATAGCAGCAAAAAACAGTGTACGGAAATTATATGAACAATTTGATTTGTTTTCTTTATAGTATTTTCTAGTTTCAGATGGATTTGGGAGAGAATTGAGCAGCTTGTTTGGGTGGTTCTGTGGTGATTGCTCACTGCTAATTGGAGGCTTTCCCACCTGTCAAGTAAATGGAGCTTGTTTCTGACCTCTCCTTCACAGAGATCGCCTACTTCTACCTCTGTAACATTGCTCATCTCTGCCCCTGCCTCAGCCTATCTGATGCCGAAACCCTCATCCATTCCTTTGTCACCTCCAGATTTGACTTACAGTGCTCTCCTGACCGGCCTCCCCTGACCGGCCTCCCATAATGCATCCTCCATAAATTTCAGCTTCTCCAAAACTCCGCTACCTGTATCCTATCCTGCACCAAGTCCCACTCACCCATCACATCTGTGCTTGCTGACCTAAACTGGCTCCTGGTACCCCAATGCTACCAATTTAAAATTCTCATCCTCGTCTTCAAATCCCTTCATGACCTCATCCTTTCCTATTTCTTCTCCTTCCCTACCACCAACGTTCCTCTTCAGGTGCGCGGCTGCGCATTGATCGGGAGTTCCCGCGCAGGCCGCTCACCAGCTGTTGCCGCTGGAAAAAATTCCGCTCAGCAACCGCGCATGTGCAGCAAATTTAAAGGGACTGCGCACGAACATTTTTTTCTGAGAAAGCGAGAATTTTGCTTTCCTTCAATTCTAGCCTCTTGTGCACCCTGTAATCCCTTTGCCCCACCATTGGAGTCCACGCCTGTGGCCCTAGGCTTTGGACTTCCCTCCCTAAACACCTCCACCTCCATCTCCTCCTTTAAGACCCTCCTTAAAATCCACCTATTTGCCACTGAAATATCTCTTTTGGCTCGGTGTCAGTTTTTGTCTGATAACGCATATGTGCAGTGCCTTGACACATTTTTGCACGTTAAAAGCGCTATATAAATGCAAGTTGTTGTTGAGCTCGACTAATGTCTGGACACATCAGGAAGTGCATTGCTCAAAAATTATTGCTGCATGTTGCAAAACTTTATATAAAGATACATTATCATAGAAAAGGAGAGACCAATCTGAAAGCAATGTCTGAGCAGTGAACAGATAATGACAGAGAACCAAAGTAAAATACTGCGGATGCTGGAAATCTGAAATAAAAACAGATTGCTAGAAATACTTAGCAGGCCAGGCAGCATCTGTGGAGAGAGGAAAAACAAAGTTAACATTTCGGGTCAATGACCTTTCATGAAACATCAGGGCAGGCAGGAAAATTGGTGTAAAAATAGAAAATGTTGGAAATACTGTGCACACAAGTACTATTGCTACAAGAGCAAGTCAGAGGCTGGGTACTCTGTGGTGAGTGACTCCCTTCCTGACTCCCAAAGCATTTCCACCATCTACAAGGCACAAGTCAGGAGTAATGGAATGCTCAAGAAGCTTGACACCATCCAGGACAAAGCAGCCCACTTGATTGGCGCCCCATCCACCACCTTAAACATTCACTCCCTCCACCACCGGCGCACCGTGGCTGTAGTGTGTACCATCTACAGGAAACTTTCGTTTAACTGGAGGTTAAATGTCCGGAAAGCTCTATCTACCAGCAAAATTCAGGAGCCGTTTCCTATAAGTTTTTTTTACTTCTCGTTGCTTTTTTTTTCCAGTCAGGCTCTGCAATGTCTAGCTGAAGCTGTTGCTTAGCTACAGAGACGCTTTTAAGCTGCGGCCGACTGTTTTGAAGCTGTCGCTAAGCAACAGGGTTTGTTGATTCACACGGAGCTCAAAAGCTCCGTATGTTTTAACATTAGTGCTGGTTTCTACGGCAGTTTTGATGGGACGGCAACAGCTCGGTCCCGTCAGTGCCGGATACCAGAAAGTTTCCTGTACAAGATGCACTGCAGCAACTTGCCAAGGCTTCTTCGACAGCACCTCCCAAACCCGCAACCTCTTCCACCTAGAAGGACAAAGGCAGCAGGCGCATGGGAATACAATCACTTGCAAGTTCACCTCCAAGCCACACACTGTCCTGATTTGGAAATATATCGTCGTTGGTTAAAAATCCATGAACTCCCTCCCTAAAAACACTGTGGGAGTACCTTCACAAAGACTGCAGCGGTTCAAGAAGGCGGCTCACCACCACCTTCTCGAGGGCAATTAGGGGTGGGCAATAAATGCTGGCCATGCCAGCGATGCCCACATCCCTAAAACAAATTAAAAAAAAAAAAAAAAAGTCAGGCAGCATTTGTGGACAGAAAGAGTTAACGTTTCACGTCGATGACCTTTCATCAGAACTGGAAGATATTAGAGATGAACAACTTTTAAGCAAGTGCAGAGCCAGGGAAAAGGGGGGCAAGAAAGGAACAAAAAGGAGAGCTGTGATAAGGTGGAGTGATTAAATGACAAAAGTGATTACTGTATATCATTTGGCTTTTGTCATTTAATCACTTCTCCCCTCCACCCTTTTGTTCCTGTCCTGTCCCCCTTTCCCCTGGTCTGCATTTGCTTAAAAACTGTTCCTCTCCAATAGCTTCCAGTTCTGATGAAAGGTCATCAACCTGAAACGCTAACTGTCTTTCTCTGCCTGACCTGTTTTCAGCATTTTCTGTTTTGATTTCAGATTTCCAGCATCCCGCAGTAGTTTGCTTTTGTTTTATAGGGCTATTGGTGTGTTTGCACAACGTACATTTAGATAAGTGCCTGAGTTGCCCCTTGAAGAATGTTCTTTGCTACATGTACAAAAAGTGGCCCGAAACACCTTGAGCAAATTTGTCCTCTGCACTTCCTGAATTCTTTGCTGTGCTGATCACATAAAATTTTGGGACAAAGTACAAATAATGTGCAGCCATTTTACTTCTCTGCTTTGCGTGATGTGTGACTGATATGGTGTTTTCCCCCTTAGTAGTGATGTATTGTGATGTCTAAACCTTAACTCATTACTTTTTGTAAGTGATTCCTCTGTGGATGGACTGCGTGTGTTTTCTGGCTGCAGGGTTTCAGTGACAGCTGGTTAAGATTCATGTGGTCTTGTACCATTTTGGTCTATTTCATGTCATGGCCCTACAACTGATTAAGTCACATCTACTGCTGCAGTGGCTGGCTGGTCCTGCTGCTTTCTGCCACTTATACTCTCAATTGTACCGGGTTGCTGAATGGGTTGGCTGTGGTGTTGCCCTCCGAGATAGCAGCCTCATTTGTGCCTATTTTGGCCATTCCATCACTATGACTCGTCATTTGCATGGGAGCAGATCTGTGGGTAGCTGTGAGGCCTGTGAATCTCTGCATCAATGTTCTATCAAGCCAGGCAAGAGAGCTTTATAGAGTTGAGCCTAGGGTTGCAAAATTCTGGGAATTTTTAAAAGAGGAAACTTTCCATGGGAATTTTTGGGAATTTATGGGAATTTTGAGTTTTTTTGCACACTGATGGTTTTTGTCTCTGACCCTTATATTATCTTTGTCGTCAAAATAGACATACTGTTCCATACAAATAAAAACAGGCTTTCAAAACTTTATTTAGGTTATAATTTTGAACTTTATTGAACCCCCACAAAAAAGACCCATCTAAAATAAAATAAAGAGCGTCAGCTTATTTAGCCTGTAATTTGTCCTTATTTTGTCCCTTTGAGTCTTCTACTCATGAGTCTTCTACTCCTCATTGCTCCTCCTGATTCTCTGACTCTGGCTCTGACGTGTCCATTTCCTCCTCTGTGTCAGTGTCTAGCTGTGTGGTGGACACTTCTGTATCTGGCTCAATAAGTTGTAGGTTCGCTCGGATAGCCACCAGTTTCTCCACTCTCTTGTTAGTCAGCCTGTTGCGCACCTTTGTATGCGTAGTCCCAAAAAGTGACCAGTTTCGTTCAGAGGCCGCTGATGAAGGTGGGATTTGGAGTATCACCGATGCAATAGGTGACAGGGCCTCAGATGCACAAAGTCCCTTCCACCAGGTATGTGCACTGATATGCTTGCATGATTCCCATATCCCATCCCCATTCCAAAGACCTTGCTTGGTAGAGAACTTTGCCAGACTTCCCAGAACTTTGCCCACATCCAGATTGAGATGGTGTGAGAGGGTAGAAATCACACTGTAAGCGCTGTTGATCTGTTCTCCAGAAAGTATTGGTCTCCCAACATGCTTTGGGTCCAGCATGTATGCTGCAGCATGAATCGGCTTGACACAAAATTCTTGACGCGTCTGTATGAATTGAACAATTGCCTTCTCCTCTGCTTTGAGCAGCAGGGATGTGGGTAGGGCAATGCTGATTTGTTCTTTGAAATCAGTAAAAAGCCTGAGAACATCTGACAAGACAGCGTCATCTCCTTCAATCTGAGCAATTGCAGATGCTACTGGTGAGAGTAGTTTAAGGCTGCTAACCACTCTCTCCCAAAACACATCATCCAGCAGTATTTTCTTGATGGTGGTTTCCATATCCCCAGACTGGGATATTGCCATTTCTTGCAGCGACTCCTTACCCTCCAGAAGGCTGTTGTACATTATGACAACACCACCCCATCTAGTGTTGTTGGGCAGCTTCAGTGTGGTGTTCTTGTTCTTTGTCATTTGCTTGGAGTTGTACGTTGCTGCAACTACCTGTTTTCCCCTGACATACTTAACAACTTGCTTGGCTCTCTTGTACAGTGCTTCCATGGTTCTCAAACCCATGATGTCCTTGAGGAGCAGGTTAAGCCCATGAGCTGCGCACCCAATAGACGTAATATGAGTGAAGTTGTTGCATTTGGATAAATGCTGCTGCACCTTTGTGGCATTCTTTACATATGGCTTTCTACAGTGTTTGCACATGTACACAGTCTTTCCATCTTTAATGCCTGGGGTAAAATGCTTCTGCACATCCGACAGTAAACGTGGCATTGTTCTATGCAGAGAAATAAAGGGCATTCATCTCTGTGTTGAACTACGGTCGATCAGCACGATTGCAACAGGGTGAGTACATTTTTGCTGATGCTCCATGTGATGGAAGCATGACCTGTACACACACGACGCTACATCACCAATAGTGTATTATTTTGTATATTTTAAATTGAAGGACAACAGAGTTGTAACTGGTTTATTTGGTATAAAGTCTGATTTACTTACTGCATCATCACAACATCAGCAGAAAACAAAATGACTTCCCTCAGGACCCCTAACCTGGATCTTAAAAAAAACTATAGCAGTCTTACAGATGCCTGCAGGCCAATCACAATTCGATATGCAAATATTACAAATAGAGGGAGCTAATCGCTCATCCAACCAATCAGGACACATTTGTTCACAGTCACACACAAAACTTGTAATTATTAAAACAAGCCAAGTAAGAAGATAAACATATATTGATTAAGAAATTCCTTAATAATTAAGATTCCATCTCTGTTAGTAATTTTAAGAGAGGACCTGTGGGGGGGGGAAAAAAGAAAGAAATACAAAAAAAACAATATTATGCTAGCATGTGCTTTTTTGGGCAAAATTCCCAAGCTAAACTTCCCGTGGAAAATTTCTGGAAATTTACCGGAAACTTTCCACCCCTTTGCAACCCTAGTTGAGCCTATTGCTTTATAGTAGCAATGTGAGCATTGATGAGATATTCAGAGCCTGCTGTTGGACATTGCTTGTCCATGTCTACTGATGTGTGAGACACGGACCTGATGATACTAATTAGATCTAAGAAGCACTGACTTGTGTTCTAATTCTGTTAGATTTCAGGAGATGGTTCTATTCACAGGGATTAGTGGAGACATCGAACAGGCTGCCAGCTAGGTGTCCTTCAAGAGTAAATTGGGCCTGTTCCTGGCTGGGGTGGAGATCACCTTTTACAGAAGGTAAGTACTGTAGGAAATACAGGGACAGAGTGATCTCCTGGACGAGTTTCGATCGCCTAGATGGGTCGGAGAGGAATTTCCCAGATTTTTTCTCCCAAATTGGCCATTGGGTTTTTTATCTGGTTTTTTGCCTCTCCCGGGAGATCACATGGGTTCGGGTGGGATGGAGAGTGATGGCTGATCTGATCCTAACCTCAAATCTACTATGATCTTATTGAATGGTGGAGCAGGCTCGAGGGGTCGATTGGCCTACTCCTGCTCCTATTTCTTATGTTCTTATGTAATGGTTCTCTTGATGTGAACCCCAAGCATGTGGAAACCAGAGGAGAAAGCCTGTTCCTTAATTGGAGCTCCAGGCCCCAATAGCAGCAATCTGAGTATTCAGGAAAGATGATCTGACTGACTTTAGGGCCTTTCCCAGCAGGGGCTCTGTCACACACCCCATTGTAGCCTGCAGTGCTGCAAATCCATTAGGACTGCACAGGTGCATACTCTAATCGGCTGCTGTTGCAGAATGGTTGGTATAATCTTCAATGACTATCAAAGTATCTTTCTATTTAAAGCATATTTTGGGGTCCTCAATAGCCAAAGTTGGATACGAGCTGGTCCTTTGCACTGCAGGTTGCTGCTCGTCTTTTGCTACCACAACCTGCTCCTGCTCAGCTGTGCTCGGTGCATCACCTGGTGCCCCTTCTCTGCTTCACTATATCCCCCAGCGTCGATTTACCTGAGCTGGCGCTCAATTGGGTAGGAGTGAATGACATTGGATGCTGCAGGTGCTCGGCACATCTGGCCACTTGGCCTTAGGAACAAGAGTAGGCCATTCAGCCCCTTGAGTATGCTCCGCCAGTCTTAGATTATGGCCATTCTGTACCTCAACTCCCTTTACCTGCTTTTGCTCCATATCCCGTTTACCCATACCTAACAAAAATATTTCGATCTCCGTTTTGAAAATTTCAATTGACTTCGCATCCACAGTCTATTGGGAGAGACAATTCCAGATGTGAAAAAGTACTTCCTGATTTCACTCCTAAATGTCCTAGCCCTCATTTTAAGATGATGTCCCCTTGTTCTGGATTCCCCCACCAGAAGAAATCATTTCTCTCTCTACCCTATTAAATCCCTTTATCATTTTAAACACTTAGATCAGATCATTCCTTAACCGTCTAAACTTGGGAGAATACAAACTAAGTTGATGCACCCTGTTCTCATAATTTAACTTTTTAAGCCCTGGTATCATTCTGGTGAGTGTGCACTGTAGCCCTTCCAAGGCCAGTGTATCATTCCAGCGGTTCAGTGCCCAAACTGAACGCTGCAATCCAGATGGGGCCTGAACAAGGCTGTGTACAACTGGAGTGTCACTTCCTCATTTTTGTATTTCAATTTCCTTGACACAAAGGCCAATATTCCATTAGCCTTTTGATTCCCCTTTTAGCTTTAGCACTAGCTTTTAGTGATTTGTGTCCACAGACACGTAAAATCCCATTGCTCCTCCTACAGCTCGTACTCCGTTTTATCTTTCTCAGATCCAAAGTGGATTACGTCACATTTCCCCACATTGAACTCCATCTGCCATAGGTTTGTCCACTCACTAAGTCTGGCTGTATTCTTCTGTAGCGTTCCGCTCACCCATCTGCACAACTTGCGATGCCTCCCAACTTAGTGGCATCTGCGAGCTTGGATAAATCCCTTCCTTCAAGTCATTAATATATGTAGTGAAAAGCTGACGCCCCTGGGAAACACTACTTATTAATCCTGCTAATCCGATAACATTCCTTTCACCCCTACTTTCTGTCTCCTACCTCTCAACCAATTACCAACCCATATTACAAGGTTACTTCCAATTCCGTGCGCTTTCACAGCTTTTTAAAACACAGCTAAAGGAAAAAGCAGTGGAACATAAGTTACAATGTCATCATGAAACCTCTTCAAATATATCTTGCAGCAGAATGAGTTGCATGATATTGTGCTTTAGTGTATTCCTTAATGTCGGTGTGAGGAAAGGGCATGAGAAGGATGGTACTAACCCTGAGTTGGGGGCAGCCATCCAACTTCACCATCCCCTACTCCCTCTATGCTCTTTTGACCAATGATGTGGAAAGTAGCCGCCTCAAAGATGCTCCAAGGCTGTGAGTTTATGGGTATTTCCTCGTTGTGCCATGCATTCTTTGGACACTTACTTCGTATAAGGTCATGACATACTTCGTATAAGGTTAGTTTTACCTTGTGACTGGTGTGATCTTTAAATTTCTTTCTGACTTGAAGCCAGATCCTCTGGATGTTGCTCTTTGCATTGATGTGCAGCACCATCTCCTGCCAAGCACACTCTGTGGATGATGGCCTGCTTCCTCTGCCATACTTGCTCCAATGAAACTTCCACAGCTTGCTCAAGTATTTCAAATAGTTTTGAGTATAAGGACCCAACACTTCTGATGTATCAAGTTAGTTTAGAGTTTTGACCTAGTTGTAACAGACACACAAGGAAGATACAGTTCCATATATAGGAATGGCTGCATAATTGAGAAAAATTAGCTGACTGGAATTGGGCAACTACGCCCTTCCAAGAAATGTTGGTCCATTGTTTTTAGAATATCTTCAGAGAAAGGCAATCATGACATTCAAATGATGGGTTTGTTTGTGTAACTCAAGGATGTGCAAGCTGTTTGACTGCATGGTACTGGAAGCATCAGGGGCTTCATATATAAAGTATAAATCAAGAGTTCTGATGGATCAGAAAATTGGGTCAGCCCAACCCATTTTCTTCCAGAGCCCCTCCCAATTTATTTTATTACTGTTTTATGCAATTTCAATTATTAAATGAAAGTCTGAGATAACCGTGCTGTTTGGATGAAATTTGTTGTGTTGCTGAGGGAAAACTGTTGTTTGGACAGGGGGCCAGAGTTTGGTTGAGTTTGGGTCATGGCAGCCAATGAACTATGGATCGTGGTGAATGACCACCTCCAAGATCCTAGTCATTAGAAACTTGAGATGGAAGAGGCCTTTCTGGTGCATCAGTGCTTCAGCAAAAACTGCAAATCCACTATGGGAAGTATGGGGTAGGGGGAAAAAAAGTCTCTATGATCATAAATAATTAAGAAAAAGAAGGAAGGTTTATAATGTACATAACTGAGAAATCGTTTTGGGGAGGTAAGAAGAAATGGTTACCTACATCTGTTGTATGAACGCATTAAAGCATAGAATCAGGCAGACAGGCTTCTAACTGCGATGTTCTCTTTATTCAGTAAAAATGGCTGACTGCTGCTTTCCCGGGTAATTCCCATAATGCAATGCACATTACATTACCGTATTGACTGGTGTCGAACTCGCAATCAATACACGACATCCCCCTTTTCCTCAAACAAACTTGCAGTTTACAAACAGTTGCTTACAATAACACTGCATAACTTATTTGGTTTATAAACTTTTTACAAATTTGTGTCTTACCACACAACTAAATAATTCCCAAGTTTAAACATTTAACATCACCCATGCAGTTCTCGCACAGTTTATGTTGTGACATAATCAGACAATCTTTGGGGTTTTCTTTTAACCCTTTGAGGTCTGGCTGTATTGGGTATGTCTGACATGTTGGTGTCAGTGGGTATTGCCTGTGTCACAGTGGTATGTGTGTCAGGGTCTACTATCCTGTCCTCAGTCCCTTGTGTTTCCTCCTGCTCATGGAGTGTCTCCATTGGTTCTGTATTTCTTAACAAACGTAGTGTTTCTCGAGTAGCTTGCTCTGTCTGGAGATTCTACTACTACTTGACTCCCTGTTTTACTCAAAACTTTGTGGGGTGTGGCATTAAAAGGAGTGGTGAACTTGTCCACTTTGTCCTGCCGTACCAGCACCGTGTCGCCAACTTCCACCTCTGAGTATTGTGTTCTCCGCTGTTCATCTGCGTACAGTTTGGACTTGCCTTTTTGTTCTGCGTCCCAGTCACTTACTTCCATGTCTGCGCGCGACTCTGTGATGTCTGGCAGCTTTCCTCTCATTTTCCGTTTAAAGAGCAGCTCTGCTGGGCTCTTTCCTGTCGTGGCATGGTCAATGCTCCTGTACACAGTCACATATTTTCTAAGTTCACGTTTCCAATCTAGTCCTTCTGACTGAGCAATTCTGATTCTCTTCATCAGCGATGCATTCTGACGCTCGACTTCTCCGTTAGCCTGAGCCCATTTTGCTGTCGTTTTCAGGTGTTTGATCCCGTTGTTTGCACAGTATTCTTTGAATAATTCAGATCTGAATTGGGGACCATTATCAGATTTGCAGGTGATTGGCAAACCATGACGGCTGAAGATTGACTCTAAACTATCAATAACCTTCTCTCTTGTGGAGGTCATGATGTCGTATTCATAGTAGCGACTATAATAACCAACTACCACAAGAATGGAGTGGTTGGATGGCAAGGGTCCCAGTAAGTCTATAGCTGCATCCTGCCAGGAGCCCTCCGGTAATGGTGTTGGTCTCAACGGTTCAGGTGGGTTGGGTCTGGCTACTATCTGACAGCCGTGGCACGCTTTACAGTGTTTTTCAGCTGCCTTGTCCATGCCAGGCCACCAAACCTTGGTTCTGAGATGTTGCTTTGTTCCAACTCTTCCCAAGTGTCCTTCATGTGCTAACACCAGGGCTCGTGCGTGTAACACTGTGGGTAGCACGATGCGTGTTCCCCGAAGAACTAGGTACCCCACTACGCACAGCTCGTTTGCAATTGCTGCACAAGCTTTACAGTTCTCAAAATGTCCGTTTGTGATTGCCTTCCGTACCTCAATCAGCTCTGGGTCAGTAGCAGAGGCTTCCTCCACCTCTCTAGTAGTGAGTGCTTTTGGTGTCGCACTCACAGCTACAAATCTCACGTATTCATCTGAGCCATGAGAATGTCTCTCCTGTTTTGCTGTCTCCCCCCCCCAGCAATCGTGACAGTGGGTCTGCAATGTTTTGCTTGCCTGGAATGTGTATCACCTTAAAATCGTACGGCTGTAATCTAAGTACCCATCTCTCTATACGGGCACAGGGTTTAGAGTGTGGGCCGTATATCATTTGTAATGGCTTATGGTCAGTTACCAAGTTAAATTTTCGGCCATACACATATGGATGCAGCCTCTCACAAGCCCATACAAGAGCTAAGGCCTCTCTCTCTGTTTGAGAGTATTTCCTCTCACAGTCTGTTAAACTACGACTTACACAGCATATTGGCACCTCTTGTCCCTGTTGGTCCTGAACTAGTACTGTGCCTAAACCTACAGGACTGGCATCTGCTATCACCTTGGTTGGTGCGTCCTTAACAAAATATGCTAAAGTGCCGGCTCTGGACAACTCTTCCTTGAGTGCACTGAATGACTGTCTCTGTTGTGATCCAAATTTAAATGGTGTGTCTTTTCTCGTCAGGCGTCGCAGTGGCTCTGATAGCGTTGCAAACTGCGGGATGAATCTGCTACTGTACCCAACGAGTCCCAAGAAACTCCTCACCTCTGTAGCATTCTCTGGTTCCCGAGCTTCTGCCACCGCTCGCACACTCTCTGCTGTTGGTTCGATGCCCTTTTGAGACAACAGGATTCCCATGAAAATCAATCGGTCCATGTTGAATTGGCACTTCTCTGAGTTTAGTGTCTGTCCACTTTCCATTAGTCTGGTCATGACAGCGTGCAGGCGTCTGTCGTGCGTTTCCTGGTCGTGTGCATGCACGATAATGTCGTCTGAGATGTTTTCAACACCCTCTATTCCAGCTAAGGCATTAGTTATCTCGTGCTGATATTGCTCACTAGCTGAAGATGCACCGAATATCAGCCTCTTGTACCTGTATACTCCGTTATGTACTGCAAACGTTGTGATTTCTCATGACTCGGGTCAGTTCTAGCTGGTGATAACCCCATTTCAGGTCTAGCTTACTAAACACCGTCGAGCCATTCATACCTTGGAGTATCTCATCAACGGTGGGGATTGGATATCGTTCCCTCACTATTGCCTGCTTTGCTCATCTCATGTCTAGGCATAACCTTACGTCCTTATCTGCTTTTGGTACAATAACCACAGGATTTACCCATGGGGTGAGACCAGTTACAGGTTCGATAATGTCTTATGTCCCTCAATTGTTTTATTTTGGCCTCTACTGCCCCCCCCCTTAAGTTGAATGGTATACGCCTGAGTGGCTGGGCCACAGGCTTCACTTGTGGGTCGATATACAAACTGATCTGTTTTGTGTTCAGCCTTCCTACTCCCTGGAACACCTTTGGATACCGCTGTTCTAGTAGCTGTCTTACATCTACCACAGCTGAGACATCTGTGCCTATTTTTAAAACTCCCAGTTTCATGGCTGTCTCCCTTCCTAGCAACTGCTCTCCATGGCCTTTAACCACAATGAACTCCGCCTGCTCAGTTCTCTTACCTATTGTAATCCCACATGTGAATACACCTTTAACTGACAGTGGTCGGCTAGAAGCATAAGAGAATAACTTTCTCTCTGTCTTAGGGACATGTGACTGACACTTAATGTGTTCTGACTTTAATCCTTCCCATGTATTCTCATTCTCATGTATTCTCATTCTATCATATTACTAGTTGCACCCGAATCAATTAACATTCTCAGGTTTACTCCCCCCACACAAAAGGTAAGTCTCTCTGTCCTGTTATTTCCAGTAACAGCCAATGCAAAGTCATTTTGTTCCTCTACATTGTTCACACTGTGTTTCTTTGTACCCTTTGTGCGGCATACTTTGGAGAAATTATCCTTTCCCTTGCACTTATGACACGTTTGTCCGCGTGCTGGGCATTTCGGATCTCTGCCCATGTGGTCTGTGTGTCCACATCTGTAACATTTCCTTTCGTTCCTATCACCATTTCCCTTTGGTTTCTCTGTCGAGCTTTTCGCATAATACCCTCTTTTCTGTGTAACACGATGAACAGTATCTGTCTCCGCCTTCTCTGTACATGACATGGCTGACATCTGCTCCTCGAAGTTTTCACATTGTGAGGCCAACTGTAACGTGCGGGCGAGCGTTAGACCATGCCCTTCCTCTAGCAATTTCCTCTGCACATAGGCTGACGTGCACCTACTCAGGATAGCGTCTCTTATTTGATTATCCGCATCCCCCCCAAAAGCACAGTCTTTAGCAGCCTGCCGCAAGCGAGTAGCAAATTGTTGCACAGTCTCACCTGTCTTCTGGGACAACTTATGAAAAGTCTGTCTAGCAAATGCTGCGTTGACCTGGGGCACGAAGTAGTGATTCAAAGCACTAACCGCTGCTGTGTAGTCTGCTGGCTTTCCTGTGTCCGGCAGAGTCGAAAAGATATCCTGGACATCTGGTCCTGCTAGGTGTAGAAGTAGAGCTCTTCTCCTCTGCTTTGTGGCAGCTGTAGAGGTATCGTCGATAATGAGTCCTTTGCCGTCGGCATAAAGCTCAAAAGACGTTAACCACCTCGTCCATCTTGGACCCAACGTGGCTGGCTCAGCGAATCAAGCAAAATTTTGAATGCCAGTCTTTTCCATCCTAGCTAACTAAAACTTGGGCAACTACCTATTTAAAATGATTCCGTTCGTTATCCTCGTCGCCAATGTTGTATGAACGCATTAAAGCATAGAATCAGGCAGACAGGCTTCTCACAGAAACCCCACAGTGCAGATAGAGGCCATTTCGGCCCATCGAGCCTGCACCGACACACATCCCACCCGATCCCCGTAACCCCTACACCAACACATATCCCACCCTATCCCCGTAACCCCACGTATTTAATCCCCCTAACACTAAGGGTCAATTTATCATAGCCAATCAACCTAACCCGCACATCTTTGGACTGTGGGAGGAAACCGGAGCACCCGGAGGAAACCCACGCAAACACGGAGAATGTGCAAACTCCACACAGACAGTCACCCGAGGCCAGATTCGAACCCGGGTCCCTGGCGCTGTGAGGCAACAGTGCTAACCACTATGCCACCGTGCTGCCCATTCTAACTACAATGTTCTCTTTATTCAGTAAAAATGGCTGACTGCTGCTTTCCCAGGTAATTCCCATAATGCAATGCACATTACATTACCGTATTAACTGGTGTTAAACTCGCACATTACATTACCGTATTGACTGGTGTCAAACTCGCAATCAAGACACGACAATATCTTAGCAAGTTTTCTGAAGTGTCAGGTAAATAGTATAATACAAATATTCCGGGCCCTGTATCTTTTATTCTTTGCAAATCTCTGTAATGTAATATTTTTACCTGGTTTCAGTCATGTGAGAAATTTGCAGAAGTAAATTTGTTTTTAAAGCTCTGGGTAAACCACTCACATTTGGGCTGCAGAAAGACCGCTTTCGAGGTCGGAAATCGCATTCCAGGTCGCAAACTACCTGTGAGCAATGCTGCTGGAAATCTACTAATAACGTATTATATGGTGTAAATAAGGAACACCGAATCCAGAATATTAAATCAAAGCAAGTCAGGGAAGCAGAAAATATAAATGGAAATTAGTAAAAAGTAAATTTAAAACCAATATTGAGAAGAACTTCTTTATTCAGTGAGTGGTAGATGTTTGGAAGAATCTACCAGGCAGGGATAAATCAAAATGGAGGTATTCGAGATATTGTTCCACGCTAGGATGGAAGAGCTGGGATACAACACGGATGAGCTTCAATAGCCATTCCTCACCTTGACTTGTGTATAAAAGAAGCTGCAAATTGTAGCCCCCGATTCCATCCCCAGGTATGTGACAATTACACAGTCGATCTAACGACTGCAGACAATTTAAGCCTTAGGTCTTCATGCGAAAGGACATTCTTCTAACTATATTGAACACACTTCTAAAGTATCACAAAACTGGTTGGACAAACACTGCAGCTAATATAAATCCATTTCAAACATTCCCCATATATAGACATTGTCCCTTTATTGTCAAGATTTAGTGTGGCAGAGGGATCTTTCCAGTTGGTCAGTGGCAGCAAATTTGCAACAACAGGGACACAACATTGGTGTGACGTCGTTTATGCCATCCAAAACAACAATTTTAAGTAAACCAACTGTACGTTTCAACCTCGCCAATCGCAGCACTCACCAATGCATTGATTGCCACCAGAACCCCAAGGCACACAGAGGAAGATTTGCGGGGGGGGGGGGGTGGGGTGGAAACTAAGGAACACTTAAATCTGATACATTTCAACCTCAATCCTTTGTCTGGTGTGCAGCCGGAGTATTCCCACTGATGGCAACATTTTGCTGCCTTTCTGCTTGTAAGCTGACTTTATTGTTTGCAGTTGAAGTCCCAGATAGGATGCAGTACATTAAGTACTTGAGCACAACGGTGTTTTTGCTATTCAATACTCTGGATAATTTATCCCACCTGGGACCATTATTACTATTCCAGCACTGTCAGTATGCAAATAGAAATGTCTGCAGCATTACATGCTGGATTTCTCCATAATCCAGCTACACACAGTTCAAAAACGCCACAGAATGTTGTTTGTAAGTGAAATAATGTATTAATTTTAGACTCTGAAGCTGATGTATCAATTTTTGACTCCAGGGCATGACTGATAGAATTTTATGTATTCCTTTATAAAACAACAGCAAAGTTCATAGAAACATAGAAGATAGGAGCAGGAGTAGGCCATTCGGCCCCTCGAGCCTACTCCACCGTTCAATGAGATCATGGCTGATCATCCAAACTCAGTACCTTGTCCCTACCTTCTCCCCATATCCCTTGATCCCTTCAGCCTTAAGAAATATATCTAACTCCTTCTTGAATATATTTAATGAATTGGCCTCAACTGCCTTCTGTGGTAGAGAATTCCACAGGTTCACCACTCTCATTCTATAGTAATGTGAGCAGGGTGGCAGAAGAAATGGTTCAAAAGCTAAAGGTTCATGTGAAAATGTAAGTTTTACTATGGGGAAAAAGTTGTCACTCGAAGCAATCTTAGTTGAAATGCTGCAAGATTTATCATTTTTAGTTGCAGATGAATTCATTGGAATTGGAAAAAGACAGACGGCTCAATTCATCTGAGGAGAGGTACTGAGAAGTGGCTTGCCGACAAAAACGAGAGATTGTACACGAGCGCAAGAGACTGGGAGACAGAAATAACAAGGGAAAAGAAGTTGAAAGAAACGTAAGAGAATTATCGCAATTTTCCACAAATATGTTTACCTTTTATTTTCAGCATGCTCATTTCTGATATTGCACATGTGTGAGACGCTTATTTACATTGTATACCAAAGTGTTTCAGATTTCTATGTCTGCTTAATTATTCTGGATCTGGTTCTGGGGAATGAGGTGGGTTCAGTAGGGGAACATTTAAGGAACAGTGATCATGACAAATAGGAGCAGGAGTAGGCCATTCAGCCTCTCGAGCCTGCTTTGCTATCATAAGTGTCATAAAGTTTAGATTAACTATGGAAAAGGACAGGGAGCAATCTAGAGCAAAAATACTTAATTGGAGGAAGGCCAATTTCAGTGGGTTGAGAATGGATCTGGCCCGGATAAATTGGAATCAAAGATTGGCAAGCAAAACTGTATTGGAACAATGGGCTGTCTTTAAAGAGGAGATGGTTCGGGTGCAGTCGCGGTACATTCCCATGAGGGAGAAAGGTAGAGCAACTAAAGTCAGAGCTCCCTGGATGACGAAAGAGATAAAGATGAAGCAGAAAAAGGGGGCGTATGACAGATGTCAGGTTGAGAATACAAGTGAGAACCAGGCTGAATATAGAAAGTTCAGAGGGAAGTGAAAAAGGAAATAAGAGGGGCAAAGAGAGACTATGAGAATAGATTGGCAGCTAACCTAAAAGGGAATCCAAAAGTCTTCTATAGACATATAAATAGTAAATGGGTAGTAAGAGGAGGGGTGGGGCTGTTTAGGGACCAAAATGGAGACCTACGCATGGAGGCAGAGGACATGGCTGGGATACTAAATGAGTACTTTGTATCTGTCTTTACCAAGGAAGAAGATGCTGCCAAAGTCATAGTGAAAAAGGAGGTAGTTGAGATACTGGATGGGATAAAAATTGATAGAGGAGGTACTAGAAAGGCTGGCTGTACTTAAAGTAGTTAAGTCACCAGGACCGGATGGGATGCCTCCTAGGATGCCGAGGGAAGTAAAGGTGGAAATTGCGGTGGTAATGGCCATAATCTTCCAATTCTCCTTAGATACGGGGGTGGTATCAGAGGACTGGAGAATTGCAAATGTTACACCCTTGTTCAAAAAAGGGTGCAAGGATAAACCCAGCAACTACAGGCCAGTCAGTTTAACCTCGGTAGTGGGGAAGCTTTTAGAAGTGATATTCCGGGACAAAATTAACAGTCACTTGGACAAGTGTGGATTAATTAAGGCAAGCTAGTACGGATTTGTTAAAGGCAAATCGTGTTTAACTAACTTGATCGAGTTTTTGATGAGGCAACAGAGAGGGTTGATGAGGGCAATGCGTTTGATGTGTACATAGGGGGAAAAATTCAGTTGTTTGTGCCTCCCGTTAGCGCCTTAAGAGGGCGCTAATGGGGTGCAAAGCATCTAGCGCATGGGCGCGGCGATGTTTGCGCCGCTCGCTAAATTAACTAGACATTTTGCGGCGACGCTAAACACTACTGCCACGATCTCCTGCGCCGGCAGATCGTGACGTCAGTCGAGTGCGCAACGCCCCGTTAGCGCCCCGGACCGGATATTGAGTGGCGCCCCCTGCCTTACCGCCTGCCGCTAGCAACGACAGGTTGAGGGGAGCGTTTTGCAGTCAGAAAGGGACTGGGGGAGCGCTATTTAAAGGCGACCTCTTCCTGCCTTTTTTTGTCGGTGACATTTTTGCACCACTCATTCTGAAAGAGAGACTTCTGGAGAGATTCAACGCTGTGTGAAGGAGTTTTGAGTACTGAGCAGCACTTTGCAGGTTTATTTTGATTTGCCCTTCCTTGCTTTGCCAACGCTCTGAGGTAGCTCCTCGGCCTTTGCACCTTAAGACAAGTGTGAAGCACCTGATTTAGCGTTCCAATCACCTCCAGGGGCGATAAAAGCCAAGTTTGCCGTCGGAGGCGATAATTAGCGCCAGGTGCTAAACTTTGCGCATGGCCAATAATGGCGCCCCAAACTGGGCGATACTGAATTTTTCCCCCATGGACTTCCAAAAGGCGTTCGACAAAGTGCCACATAATAGGCTTGCCAGCAGAGTTGAAGCCCATGGAATAAACAGGACAGTGGCAGCATGGATACAAAATTGGCTAAGTGACAGGAAACCGAGAGTAGTGGTGAACGGTTGTTTATTGGATTGGAGGAAGGTATACAGTGGTGTTCCCCAGGGGTCGGTACTAGGACCACTGCTTTCCTTGATATATATTAATGACTTGGTGTACAGGGCACAATTTCAAAATTTTCAAATGATGCAAAACTTGGAGGAGGATAATGATAGACTTCAAGAGCACATAGACAGGCTGGTGAAATGGGTGACACGTGACGGATGAAATTTAACGCAGAAAAGTGGGAAGTGATACATTTTGGTAGAAAGAATGAGGAGAGGCAATATAAACTAAAGGGTACAATCCTAAAGGAGTAGCATGAACAGAGAGACCTAGAGGTATATGTGCACAGATCATTAAAGGTGGCTGGGCAGGTTGAGAAAGTGGCTAAAAAAGCTTACGGGATTCTGGGCTTTATAAATAGAGGCATAGAGTACAAAAGTGTGGAAGTTACGATGAACCTTTATAAAACACTGGTTAAGCCTCAATTGGAATATTATGTTCACTTCTGGACACCGCACTTTAGGAAGGATGTGAAAGCCTTAGAGAGGGTGCAGAAAAGATTTACAAGAATGGTTCCAGGGATGAGGGACTTCAATTACGTGGATAGACTAGCGAAGCTGGGGTTGTTCTCCTTAGAGCAGAGAAGGTTGAGAGGAGCTTTGATAGATCTGTTCAAAATCATGAGGGGTCTAGACAGTAGATAGAGAAAAACTGTTCCCACTGGCAGAAGGGTTGAGAACCAGAGGACACAGATTTAAGGTAATTGGCAGAAGAACCAAAGGCGACAAGAGGTAAAACTTTTTTTTACGCAGCAAGTAGTTAGGATCTGGAATGCATTGCCTGAAATGGTGGTGGAGGCAGATTCAATCACCGCTTTCAAAAGAGAATTGGATGAGTACCTGAAGGAAAAAAAATTTGCAGGGCTACGGGGAAAGGGCGGGGGAGTGGGACTAGCTGAGGTGCTCTTGCAGAGAACCAGCATGGACTCGATGACCGAATGGCCTCCTTCTGTGCTGTAACCATTCTATGATTCTAAGATTTTGTTTTCTTGCAAAAGTTTTTTTCAGAATTTAACTTTAGTGTAACACTGAAAGTGATAATATTAAAGTGGAGTTAAGAAGTGATACTTTAAAAGGGTATGATTTTTACGTCGAGTTTCATCGAGCCTACAACACAGACACAGGCCATTCGGCTCAGCTGGTCTATGCTGGCGTTTATGTTCCACAAACCGCCTCCCACCCCACTTTATCTAACCCTATCAGCGCAGACTTGATGGGCCAAGTGGCCTCCTTCTGTGCTGTACTATATTATGAATATCCTTCTATTTTCTCGTTTGTGCTTGTCTAACTTCCCCTTAAATGCATCTACGCTGTTTGCCTCAACTACTTGTGATAGTGCATTCCATATTCTTACTCTTTGGGCAAAGAAGGTTCTCCTGAATTCATAGAAACATAGAAGATAGGAGCAGGGGTAAGCCATTCGGCCCCTCGAGCCTGCTCCGCCATTCAATGAGATCATGCCTGTTCATCTAAATTCAGTACCCTGTCCCTGCCTTCTCTCCATATCCCTTGATCCCTTTAGCCTTAAGAAATATATCTAACTCCTTCTTGAATATATTTAATGAATTGGCCTCTACTGCCTTCTGTGGTAGAGAATTCCACAGATTCACCACACTCTGGGTGAAGAAATTCCTCATCTCTGTTCTAAATGGCTTACCCCTTATCCTTAGACTGTGACCCCTGGTTCTGGATTCCCTGGCCATCGGGAACATCCTTCCAGAATTTTATAAGTTTCAATGAGATCCCCTCTCATTCTTCTAAACTCCAGCGAGTACAAGCCCAATCGACCCAATCTCTCCTCGTACGTCATTCCTGCCATCCTAGGTTTCAGCCTGGTGAATCTTCGCTGCACTCCCTCCATGGCAAGAACATCCTTCCTCGGATAAGACGACCAAAACTGCACACAATACTCAAGATGTGGTCTTGCCAAGGCTCTGTACAACTGCAGCAAGACATCCTTGTTCCTGTACTCGAACCCTCTCGCTACGAAGGCCAACATACCATTTGCCTTCTTAACCGCCTGCTGCACCTGCATGCTTACCTTCAGCAACTGGTGCACAAGGACACCCAGGTCTCGTTGCACTTCCCCTTCTCCCAATCTATTGCCATTCAGATAATAATCTGCCTTCCTGTTTTTGACACCAAAGTGGATAACCTTGCATTTATCCACATTATATTGCATCTGACATGCTTCTGCCCAATCACCCAACCTGTCCAAATCATACCCTATTGGATTTATTATTGACTATCTTAAATTAATGCCCCATGTTTTTGAATCCTCTACAAGTGGAAACTTTGTGTCTACTCTATCAAACCCCTTCATCATTTTAAAGACCAGCATGACAATGTAAATTTGTATATCTTAAATGCATTACCTTAGTTTTTAATTTGTTAGAGCTTTTTTTTAAATTAATGGCATATATTAACTTGTGCAAAAAAGATACAGGATTCTGAAGTGGAGTTTAAAAAGTTTCTGGTGCCTTTGGTATTTTGCTGTCTATTTGCAATTCAAATGCACTTGAACTCCCTTTAAGATGTGAGCTTTGAGATTTGGCTTTAACTGCCTGCAGCAAGTTTACTATATTGTCTACAAACACAGCAAACTGTGATGAAGACTGTCGGAGACAATAAGATTATCTAGATAAGTTAGCAAAGTAGGCAGATAGCTGGCAAATGTAGTTAAATGTGTAGTACATTTTGGGGCAAAAGACTGTGAATAGTTTATATATTTAGGGGCACTGAATATATAAGCAAGGAGGTGATGAAGAATCTGCAAAGGACACTGGTTAGGCCACAGTTTTTGAACAGTGCGCAGTTATCACTGCTGTTTGTGGGACCTTACTGTGCATAGTTTGGCTGCCGTGCTTCCTACATTACAACAGTGACTACACTTCAATAGTACTTAATTGGCTGTAATGCACTTTGGGACGTCCTGAGGTCATGAAAGGTGCTATATAAATGCAAGTTCGTTCGTTCTTAATGGCACACAGGATGTGCTGAGGATGACCACGTGGTTGCTATTTGCTGCGTTTTGTAAGGTGATACTGGGTAAACGTGTCCTGCTAAACTGCATTGTGATACATGTGCGTGCAGCAAATTAGGTAAATGATCCCTCTGCTCACCTGGAAGGAGGTAGAGGGGCAAAAGAAATGAACAAAATTGTGTTCCTGACTGCCCCTGGCAGCACTGTCTCTGCGTTGCAAGAGAAGATGATCGAGATCTTCCAATATCTAGTGCTAACCAGTAACCCTGAACCTAGTAGGTGTGCCATGGCCTGCAATATGGTTGCTGGCATAATGGTGGGTGTGGACATTTTGGCTTTGGTGGTACTAATCTTGCTGGTATGCTTTCTTTCACCTTGTACAATTTCAACCGTGAAATACTCTTATTTGTTGGGGTGCTTCAGAACCAACCACCAATGTTCCCACTAAGTTGCGCAGCGGTCTGGGGGTCCCGCGCAGGCCGCTCACCGGCTTTTCAATGGCAATAACGGCGCATGCACGAAAATTTGAATGGGACCCCGCAGCCAGTTAAAGGGACCGCGCTTGGGAAAAAAAAAACTAGAGGGAACATTGCCAACCGCCCTGATTAATTTTTAAATCAACTTGCTGACTGTCATGGGATACCCTGACCTCCTGTTAAAGTTTGTATAGTAAAATCCCTCTTTTTTCCCCACGTCTCCTCTGTTAAAGTTTTGTAAATACTTCTGTTACATTTGGCTTACTGCTGAATTAACAGGTAATAATCAGCTATTTTAGGTTCCATATATACATTACGTACTGTTTGGAGAAAGAACCAAATAAATTTCATAAATTAGTAACAAAAGCCTGTACTAAAAATGTCCCGTAAAGCTGAAAATGGGCTTAAAAGCCTTGGGGGGGGAGAAATTCGGTATCGCCCCCTTTGGGGAGTAGTTATCGGCCGGGCGCAAAGTTTAGCGCCTGGCGCTAATTATCGCCTCCGACTGCAAACTTGGCTTCTATTGCCCCTGGAGGTGATTGGAGCGCTAAATCAGGCACTACACACCTCTCAAGGCGCTAATACCGAGGAGCGAGGCGCTGGCGAAGCTCATGTGATGTCAGCCAGCAATAGAACATGGACACACTGGCACTGGCCAGCTCTTAAAGGGGAGGGTCGATCTTGCTCTCCATCCACACACTGCTCATTGCAGCCTTGAATCTCGGTCTGGAGAGACCTGTACATCAAATCTGCTGGAAAGAACAATGGAGAGGCCCAGGGAAAGAGCTCAGAGTGCAGCCCCCATAGTCTCTTCTAAATTGATGCAAGGAAGGTCAAATCAAAATGAACCTGCCAAGTACTGCTCAGTGTCCAAAACTCCTCAGATCTCTCTCTCTCTCTCTCTCTCTCTCTCTCTCAATGCGTGGTGCAACAATGCCGGCGACAAAATAAGGCAGGAAGCGGCCGCCTTTAAATAGCGCTCCCCTAGTCCCTTCCTGACTGCAAAATGTTCCCTTCAACCTGTCGTTGCTAGCGGCAGGCGGAAAGGCAGGGGGCGCCACTCAATATCCGGACTGGGGTGTTGCATGCTCGACTGACGTCACGATCTGCCAGCGCAGGAGATCGTGGCGGTAGTGTTTACCGCCGCCGCAAAATGTCTGGTCAATTTCGCGAGCGGTGCAAACATCACCGTGCCCGGGCGCTAGTTGCTTTGTGCCCCACGCTAACTGGAGGTGCTAATCAACTGAATTTTTCCCCCTTGGACACTGAGCTCAATCCTATCTGGAGCTTCCCATAGCTACTCCAGGTGGATAAAGGGAGTTCCCAATGCAATTCTGTCCTCCTTGGATGGAAAATTGCACTAGGCTTTACTTAAATGCAATATAATATTGAAATGAAGCAATGGTTCCTCTTTTTGGCAGGACCAATTTTAGGTTAGTCCGGCTATATGGATCTAAGACACATTTTCTGGCCTTTCATGGCTTGTTCTGCTCCATAGAAACATAGAAGATAGGAGCAGGAGTAGGCCATTCGGCCACTCAAGCCTGCTCCGCCATTCAATGAGATCATGGCTGATCATCCAAATTCAGTACCCTGTCCCTGCCTTCTCCCCATATCCCTTGATCCCTTTAGCCTTAAGAAATATATCCAACTCCTTCTTGAATATATTTAATGAATTGGCCTCCACCGCCCTCTGTGGTAGAGAATTCCACAGGTTCACCACTCTCTGGGTGAAGAAATTCCTCCTCATCTCTGTCCTAAATGGCTTACCCCTTATGCTTAGACTATGACCCCTGGTTCTGGACTCCCCGACCATCGGAAACATCCTTCCTGCATCTAGTCTGTCCAGGCCTGACAGAATTTTATAGGTTTCGATGAGATCCCCTCTCAATCTTCTAAAACTCCAGTGAGTATAAGCCCAATCGACACAATCTCTCCTCATACGTCATTCCTGCCATCCCAGGTATCAGCCTGGTGAATCTTCGCTGCACTCCCTCCATGGCAAGAACATCCTTCCTCAGATAAGGCGACCAAAACTGCACACAGTACTCAGGTGTGGTCTCACCAAGGCCCTGTAGAACTGCAGCAAGACATCCTTGTTCCTATACTCGAACCTTCTCGCTACGAAGGCCAACATACCATTTGCCTTCTTAACCGCCTGCTGCACCTGCATGCTTATTGCCACTGAGCTTTACCAACTGTAAAAATTACCTTTATAATAAAAAGCTGAAACGGTTCTAAAGAACAAAATGAGAAAACTAGTAATGGCAAAAAACATACACTAAAGTAAATGGCCTGGAGAAGCAAAGAAAACAGTGTTGGTGTTAGAGAGTAGAGAATACACACAACAAAGAACAAGAACTGGATTCAAACTTGATTCAGACCATGATTGTTTTGAGACAATAATAATGCTGTTCAGTCTGTTCAAAATTTAGCTACTGGTTCACTGCCTCTTACAAACTTCTGCTTACTAGACGCTCTTTGGGGTAGGTATACTGAATGCCAAAGCTCTGGGTAATGAACCGTACTTGTCGTAGCATGTTACATACCTGTCTTGGGCATGCAGTTGGATGATTACTTTACTCTGTTTCACAATATTCAAGGTTTAATGTGTTTTCTTGGGCGAAATAACAAAGCGTGTTCCAATATTTGTTTAAATTTGTTGCGATTTTGTGGAAGTTTATTTGTCATTTTCTACACATTTAAATTTTTTGAACTCCAATCACGTGGTAGGTTTGAACTTGTGAATATGGTTGTTTTGGTAGCCCGTTTACTTTTTAAATTAGGCAACCAGATTGTCCTTTGCAGAGTCTTAAATTATATATTAAAGAAAGAAAGACTTGCATTTATATAGCGACTTTCCCGACCACCGGATGTCCCAAATTGCATGACAGCCAACGAAGTACTTTTTGAAGTGTAGTCACTGTTGTAATTGTAGTTCATCTTTAGCAATTCAATCTATAATTATTTCGGCGCAGACTCGATGGGCCGAATGGCCTCCTTCTGTGCTGTACTATTCTATGAGTTAATTTAAGTTAACTTCTGGTTTGTGGAAGTTCACCTATTCTACAATGGTAATTTTAAAAAAACCTCCACAGACCAAATCATACTTTTCAACTTGACTTATATCAGGACAGTTTTGTATCATTGGCAATGAACCAAGAAATAAAGTTGCAATGTTGTTTTCTTACAAAAAAGGTTATGCTGCATGGATTCAATTTCTAATTGCTTCAGGCACAAGTTTGGATTTTTGGGGCAAAATAATTTAATGTTACTTTATAAGGACCCTTGTTAAACTTCTAAATGTTATCATCTTTGAATATGTTACGCTTTTTTATTAATAAAATATTACCACGGTATTGAAATTATTCCGGTTACAGAACTGAATATATTTTGGAGAAGCATACTTAACAGAAATTAGAAAGACGAATGTTTTTCTATGCTTCCTTTTTCTGGTAGTAAATTAGTGTGCATTTTATTTTTGAGGGATGATTGAGGAGTTAATGCGGTCAATCTTTTGTGCTAGTTAGTAAACTGTTTTATAGTCAATGCAAGTTCAGTTCAGTTTTCCTGTAAATCTCCATGTAATGTAGGGGAGTACGGTAGCATAGTGGTTATGTTACTGGACTAGTAATCCAGAGGCCTGGACTAATGATCCGGAGACGTGAGATCAAATCCCACCACGTCTGAAGCATTCGCAACCATCTTCAGCCAGAAGTGCCGAGTGGATGATCCATCTCGGCCTCCTCCTGAGGTCCCCACCATCACAGAAGCCAGTCTTCAGCCAATTCGATGCACTCCATGTGATATCAAGCAATGGCTGAGCTCACTGGATACAGCAAAGGCATTCCAGCTGTCGTGCTGAAGACTTGTGCTCCAGAACTAGCCGCGCCTCTAGCCAAGCTGTTCCAGTACAGCTACAACACTGGCATCTACCCGACATTGTCCTGTTTTTTGTGCCCAGGTATGTCCTGTCCACAAAGTAGGACAAATCCAATTAACGCCCCATCAGTCTACTCTCAATCATCAGCAAAGTGATTGATGGCATCATCGACAGTGCTATCAAGCGGCACTTACTCGCTAATAACTTGCTCAGAGATGCCCAGTTTGGGTTCCGCCAGGACCACTCTGCTCCAGACCTCATTACAGCCTTGATCCAAACATGGACAAGAGAGTTGAATTCCAGAGGTGAGGTGAGAATGACTGCCCTTGACATCAAGACAGCATTTGACTGAGCGCGGCATCAAGGAACCCTAGTAAAACTGAAGTCAGTGGGGATCAGGGAGAAAACTCTCCAATGGCTGGAGTCAACCTAGCACAAAGGAAGATGGTTGTGGTTGTTAGAGGCCAATCATCTCAGCCCCAGGACATCGCTGCAGGAATTCCTCAGGGCAATGTCCTAGGCCCAACCATTTTTCAGCTGCTACATCAATGACCTTCCCTCCGTCATAGGTCAGAAGTGGGGATGTTCGCTGATGATTGCAGTGTTCAGTGCCATTCGCAACTCCTCGGATAATGAAGCAGTCTATGCCCGCCTGCAGCAAGACCTGAACGGCATTCACATTTGGGCTGATAAGTGGCAAGTACCAGGCAATGACCATCTCCAACAAGAAAGGGTCTAACCACCGCCCCTTGATATTCAACGGCATTACCATCACCGAATCCCCCCACTACCAGCATCCTGGTGGGGGGGGGGGGGGCGCGGGGGTGTGTCACCATTAACCAGAAACTGAACTGGACCAGCCACACACATACTGTGGCAACAAGAACAGGCCAGAGGCTGGGTATTCTGCAGCGAGTGTCTCACCTCCTGACTCCCCAAAGCCTTTCCACCATCTACAAGGCACAAGTAAGGAGTGTGATGGAATACTCTCCACTTGCCTGGATGAGTGCAGCTCCAACAACACTCAAGAAGCTCGACACCATACAGGACAAAGCAGCCTGCTTAATTGGCACCCCATCCACCACCTTAAACATTCACTCCCTCCACCACTGGTGCACCGTGGCTGCAGTGTGTACCATCTACAAGATGCACTGCAGCAACTCGCCAAGGCTTCTTCGATAGCACCTCCCAAACCCGCGACCTCTACTACCTAGAAGGACAAGGGCAGCAGGCGCATGGGAACACCGCTACCTACAAGTTCCCCTCCAAATTGAACACTGTCCTGACTTGGAAAGATATCACAGTTCCTTCATAGTCGCTGGGTCAAAATCCTGGAACTCCCTCCGTAACGGCACTGTGGGTGTGTCTTCACCACACGGACTGCAGTGGTTCAAGGCGTTGGCTTACCACCACCTTCTCGAGGGCCATTAATGATGGGCAATAAATGCTGGCTTTGCCAGCAACGCCCACATCCCGTGGACGAATTTAAAAAAAAACCCCAACCCTTTTGCTGTCCATTTGTTTAGTGTTAAATCCGTAAACCAGCCCGTTGTATTGGTAGAGACCTTTGAGTGTTGGTCGTGAGGTACTGTTTCGAGGCTTCTTCTACCTCCATTTGCAGGTACGCCTGGACCAGATCAATCTTAGTGAAGCGTTTCCCTCCAGATAGCGAGGCGAAAATATCTTCAATCCGCGGAAGCGGATATTGTACAGCGTGAAGGACTAGGTTCACTGTCACCTTAAAGTCCCCACAGATGCGAACCTTCTTTGGTTCCCCAGGCGTATTACTCAACGACCTCTTCATTACAGGAACGATGGCTGTAGCCCACTCGCTCCAGTCCACTTTGGATAGTACTCCTGAACTCCACACTGTCTGCACACTTGGTCCTTGAACCAACAATCCTTATGGTCGTGTGTTGTTCTGCCGCAGCGATAACACTTCACTGCTCCATATGACATTTCATTTGTGTCATATTCTTGCGGTCTCCGTTGTATCTCTGCAGCGCCCCGTGCGGCTGCTTCGTGTGATACTGCCATGCTGAAAGCCTTGTCCAGCGTAAGATCCTTTTCTGATAGAAGCCGTTTCTGGGTTCCTTCACTTTGAAGCCCACACACAAACTTGTCCCTTAAAGTATCTGCTAGTCCCGTTCCAAACTGGCAGTGTTTCGATAGTTTGCACAGTTCCATTAAATACTCAGCATTACTTTCGTCTTTATGCTGGTTCCTTTTATGAAACTTAAATCTTTCTGCTATCAGTAGCGGTGTGGGGTTTAAGTGGTCCTGTAGGATTGCCACTATGCTTTCAAAATCCTTTTCCACTGGCTTCTCTGGGGTTACTAGGTTTCGCAGTAAGCCGTACGTTTTTGCACCCATGGAATTCAACAATACCAGTGCTTTCCTGGCATCTGGCACTTCATTCGCCTTGCAGTACACTTCTACGCGTTCTATATATGTTGCCCAATCTTCGACTTCATTGTCGAATGCTGTGACACTGCCACTCTTCGGCATCCCTGGGTGTGGTTAGACTGGCTAAAAATGGCGTCTCCCGCGCTCTCCCTTCTTCTCCGCTGGCTCAAAATGGCGTCTCCCGCGCTTCCTTTCCTCCCCCGCGGACGCTGCTCAGCCCTTGAAACCCCAGCCGCGCTCTGTGCGCTTTACCCTCTCTCTTACCCCGTCGACGCTGCTCGGCCTTTTTCTGTGCCGTCGGTCGGCTCTAGCCGCCGCCGTCCGGGAAGGGTCTGCGCCGTACCTGCTGCCAGCCCGCTGCGCTGGATCGTCGCGACTGGGGAACCAAGCCCAGCTCTTCATAGCCTCCTCTGCGATGTTCAAGTCCTCTCCGGATGGTCGATGCCCGCACTGGTGGAATCGGCTGCCTTCTACAGAGTTGCAGGTAGGTTCGGATCGAATCGTCGCCAATGTTAAATCCGTAAATTTTGATGTATGGTGTCCTTCAATAAATCGAGAGAGACTGCAGAGGAACAATCAACAGGTGTTTACTGGATGAAGGTTACTCTGAAACTAAAGTACAGATCCCTACTCAGGGTTTATATACAGGTGTGGTCACTGCCGGTACTACAGTATACAGGAGCTGTAAAAAGTAGTTCTCCCCTTAAAGGTACATACACTACATTTAGTATGTGGACTTTTATGTGTATGGTGCCTGAAATGTGACTGACAAAACAAACGCTGGAGAAAGTCAGCGTATACAATCCCTTTCTTGCCTGTTTGTAAATATCATGTTGCTATTTATGTCTCTGACTCCCTTCTTGTTTTCTTGCCCCCTCTCTGTCTCTTTTGATTTTCTGCTTCTCGCTCTTTTTCTTATTGGATGGCAGTTGTTGAGTGGAGAGCTAGGGTGGGGATTGAAGTTGGAGGGCTGCAAGCTGCATTACAATGGCTGGTGTGGGACAGTCATTGGGTGTTGAAAGGAGCCGCACATGGTGGCATAGTAAGCTAGCAAATGAAGGCTGTCAATCGCGGTAAGGATCTGGCCAGGGCTGTGGGAGGAGTGATGTGTCTGTTCTGGGATGGAACCAGCCGGCAGGCTATGGGTTGTGGGTTGGGGAAGTGACTTGGGCAGAATGGCAGTCGGACTCGTCTCCATCTAATTGAATCACACAAACACTTTTGGAAAAATGTTTCACCTGCTATTTATAATCAGGAATTTCTAATGTACAAAATAAGGTTTTAAACAAAATCAAAATATTACCTTATTCACAATATTATTAAATTACCTATTGAACAGTGTTGTGTTTTTTTTAAAATACCTTCACTAAAGTTTTTAATAATAATAATAATTCAACTTTATTGTCATTGTACAATGAACAACGAAATGTGATCTTGCAAGCTCCCATGAGTCCAGTACAAATAACATTAACATTAACGTAAATAGCACCATCCTGGGAGAAGCAAAGCCGCTGCGTCTGTGCGCGCCGCCATTCCATTGCCGCCATTCCATTTCCACCATTCCTCCTGTCCGACAATCTTCAGCCCAACGCCCGGGCCTGCTCACCAGCCGCCCCTCCCGGGGCTCCTTCCGTGACCTTCTGCACCTGGTCTTCCCTGATGGTCACCCCTCCAGGTACTAACCAGGCCTGGCTCTGCTTAGCTTCCAAGCCTTGCCAGTGACCCTGTCCCTAGTCCCAGGAACAGGGCTTTAGCCTTTCCCAGAAGCCTGGGTTCGATGTTTTTGCCTAAATCTGTGACTGTTGGCTGATGGCAGATCCTGCAGTCGAAGCGTGTGCATTGGGCACAATTTCTCAGGAAACATCAGTAGCGTTTACTCAGTCCAACTACTCTGATATTTCTTTTCAGCTTTCAATAGAGTCTATTTGAAGAACATTTAGAGGAGAAATTTCAAAAGATTTTATATTGAGTTCTTTTTAAAAAGAGAGAGGCTATGTGTGTTTGTGTAAGAGAGAAGGAGGCAGAGACCTCAAATGTTTGTGGAACAAGTTTATTTTCTTCAAAGCCTTGGCCTTCGAGATAGAAGAAATCTTAGATTGCAGGCTTTGTAAGTCAGCAATATCATTAGGTCTCATACTGTAAAGGAAGGCTCCTGAGATTCAATTGCTATCCTGCAGTAATATTGTTCAAAGAAGATGCATGAGTATATGGCAGAAACATGAGGATTACATAGGATATACAGCACAGAAACAGGCCATTCAGCCCAGCCAGTCCATGCCAGCGTTCATGCTCCACTCGAGCCTCCTCCCGTCTTTCCTCATCTAACTCTGTCAGCATAACCCTCTATTCCCTTCTCCCTCATATGATTGTCTAGCCTCCCCTTAAATGCATCTATATTATTCGCTTCAACCACTCCCCGTGGTAGCCAGTTCCACTTTCTCACCACTCTTTGGGTAACGAAGTTTCTTCTGAATTCAGTATTGGATTTCTTGGTGTCTATCTTATATTGATGGCCTCTAGTTTTTTGGTGATTTTCTTATATTGATGCTCTTCCCCACAAGTGGAAACATATTTCTCTGTATCCACTCTATCAAAACCTTTCATAATTTTAAAGACCTCTATTAGGTCACCCCTCGGCCGCCTTTTTTCAAGCGAAAAGAGACCCAGCCTGTTCATCCTTTCCTGATATGTATACCCTCGCGTTTCTGGCATCATCCTTGTAAATCTTCTCTGCCCCCTCTCCAGTGCCTCTATATCCTTTTTATAATTTGGCGACCACAACTGTACGCAGTACTCCAAGTGTGGTCTAACCAAGGTTCGATACAGGTTTAGCATAAGTTCCCTACTTTTCAATTCTATCCCTCTAGAAATAAACCCTAGCACTTGGTTTGCTTTTTTTATGGCCTTGCTAACCTGTGTCACAACTTTTAGTGATTTGTGTATTTGTACCCCGAGATCCCTTTGTTCCTCTACCCCACCTAGACTCGCACCCTCAAAGTGATAAGTGACCTCCCTATTCTTCCTATCAAAATGTAATACCTCACATTTATCTGTGTTGAACTTCATTTGCCAATTATATGCCCATTATACAAGTTTATTAATGTCCTGCTATAATTTGTTGCAGTCCTCCTCAGTATTGACAACCCCCCCCCCACCCCTCAATTTGGTATCATCCGCAAATTTAGAAATTGTGTTTTTGATTCCCAAGTCTAAATCATTAATATATAAATTGTGAACAGCACTGATCCTTGTGGAACACCACTACCCACCTCCTGCCACTGTGAATAGCTACCCTTTACCCCATCTCTCTGCTTCCTGTCTTGAAGCCAGCTAGCTATCCATTTTGCTACTTCTCCCCGACTCCACAATCTCTAACCTTGTTCATTAGTCTATTATGGGGTACCTTATCGAAGGCCTTTTGAAAATCTAGATAAATTACATCTACTGCATTACCATTGCCTACTGTCTCCATTACCCTTCAAAAAAATTCAGTAAGGTTGGTCAAGCAAGATTTTCCCTTTTGAAATTCATGCTGACTATTCATAAGAACATAAGAACATAAGAAATAGGAGCAGGAGTAGGCCAATTGGCCCCTCGAGCCTGCTCCGCCATTCAATAAGATCATGGCTGATCTGATCCTAACCGCCAATCTACTATCACAGAACCATCTCCTGAATCTAACAGAATTAGACACACGAAAACAGGAGCAGGATCAGGCTACACGGCCCCTGGGCCCGCTCCGCTACCCACAGGGCCATGACCTATCCGAACCTAGACTCATGTCCAAATTCCTGCCCGCTCCCCGTAACCCTTAATTCCCTTTTCTACTAGGAAACTGTCTATTTCTGTTTTAAATTTATGTAATGATGTAGCTTCGACAGCTTTTTGGGGCAGCATATTCCATGGACCTACCACCCTCTGAGTGAAGTAGTTCCTCCTCATCTCAGTTTTGAAAGAGCAGCCCCTTATTCTAAGACTATGCCCCCTAGTTCTAGTTTCACCCATCATCTGGAACATCCTCCCTGCATCCACCCGATCCAACCCCTTCATAATCTTATATGTTTCAATAAGATCGCCTCTCATTCTTCTGAACTCCAATGAGTAGAGTCCCAATCTACTCAACCTCTCCTCATATGTCCATCCCCTCATCCCCAGGATTAATCGAGTGAACCTTCTTTGTACTGACTCGAGAGCAAGTATGTCCTTTCTTAAGTATGGACACCAAAACTGTATGCAGTATTCCAGGTGCGGTCTCACCAACACCTTGTACAGCTGAAGCAATACCTCCCTATTTTTATATTCTATCCCCCTAGCAATGAAAGCCAACATTCCATTGGCCTTCTTAATCACTTGCTGCACCTGCATACTAACCTTTTGAGTTTCGTGCACCAGGACCCCCAGATCCCTTTGTACTTCAGTACTTTCAAGTTTCTTGCCATTAAGATAATAACTTGCTCTACGATTTTTCCTGCCAAAGTGCATAACCTCACACTTTCCAGTATTGTATTCCATCTGCCAAATCTCTGCCCACTTACTTAGCCTGTCTATGTCCCCTTGCAGGTTTTTTATGTCCTCCTCACTCACTACTTTCCCTCCCATCTTAGTATCATCTGCAAACTTTGATGTGTTACACTCGGTCCCCTCCTCCAAATCGTTAATATAGATTGTAAAGAGTTGGGGACCCAGCACTGACCCCTGCGGAACACCACTGGTTACTGATTGCCAGTCTGAATATGAACCATTTATCCCAACTCTCTGCCTTCTGTTAGATAGCCAATCCTCTATCCATGCCAGAATATTACCCCCAATCCCGTGATTTTTTATCTTAAGCAATAATCTTTTGTGTGGCACCTTGTCAAATGCCTTTTGGAAGTCTAAATACACTACGTCCACTGGTTCACCTTTATCCACCCTATATGTTACTTCCTCAAAGAACTCCAGCAAATTTGTCAAACATGACTTCCCCTTCATAAAACCATGCTGACTTTGTCTTATTAAATTATGATTATCCAAATGTCCTGTTACTGTCTCCTTAATAATGGACTCCAAAATTTTACCTACCACAGATGTTAGGCTAAACCGGTCTATAGTTTCCAGCCTTCTGTCTACTGCCCTTTTTAAATAAGGGTGTTACATTAGCAGTTTTCCAGTCTGCCGGGACCTTTGCTGAGTCCAGGGAGTTTTGGAAGATTATTACCAATGCATCCACAATCCCTACCGCCACTTCCCTCAAAACCCTGGGATGTAAGCCATCAGGTCCAGGTGATTTATCCGCCTTGAGTCCCATTATTTTACCAAGTACTACTTCCTTAGTGATTTTAATCGTATTTAGCTCCTCCCCCCCCCCCCCCCCCCCTTATAGCCCCCTGCTTGTCAAGTGTTGGGATATTCTTGGTGTCCTCTACTGTAAAGACTGATACAAAATATTCATTGTGTTTTTGCCATCTCCATATTTCCCACCATTAATTTCCCGACCTCATCCTCTAAGGGACCAACATTTACTTTAGCCACCCTTTTTCTTTTTATATAACTATAAAAACTCTTACTATCTGTCTTTATATTTTTTGCTAATTTACTTTCATAATCTATCTTCCCTTTCTTAATCAATCTTTTTGTTATTTTTTGCTGTCTTTTAAAGTTTTCCCAATCCTCTATCCTCCCACTAGATTTGGGTACCTTATATGCCCTTGTTTTTAGTCGAATACTATCCTTAATTTCTTTACTTAGCCACGGATGGCTGTCTTTTCTTTTACACCCTTTTTTTCTCAGTGGAATATACTTTTTTTGGAATTTGTAAAATAACTCCTTAAATGTACACCACTGATCATGTATCGTCTTATCCTTTAACCTATTTTCTGTTTCTAGATGTTCTCCTATTCTCTCCTTTAGTAGGGATTCTATTATTTCTCCTACCACTGATGTTAAGCTGACTGGTCTATAATTCCCTGGGCATGTTCTATAATTCCCCGGACATGTTCTTAAATATAGGTATTACGTTAGCTGTCCGCCAGTCCTCTGGCACTACACCTTTTTCTAACGGATTATTATATATGTGTAGTAATGCCTCTGCTATCTCTTCCCTAGATTCTTTAAAATGAGTGGATGCAATCCATCCAGACCAGGGCTTTTATCCTCTTTGAGTTTGATTAGTTTATTTAATATATCCCCTTTTTAAAATTTTAAATGCACTTATCTCATTACTCATCTCATCATCCAATGTCATGTTCACCTGTTCTATCTCCCTGGTAAATACTGAAGCGAAATAATGATTTATTGGCCTGTATTTTCCGATTGGAGGCTTCCTGTGTGCAGAGGCCTCCGATCTGGAAAAAATCTAGGCCCTTACCTGAGGGCTCCAGAGGTCTGGCCATTTCCGATCCTGGGCCTCTCCCCGACGAAATGTGCAGGGCCTACGTATCCCAGGAGCGCATGCTGTTCGCAAGCGTACCTGGGATCATGTGGGCCTGTAGACCTGTCAAAAATATGAATGGAGATCACTCCAAAACACATCAAAACATTAAGTAAATTAAAACAAAATCACATTTTTAAAATTAGTTAAAATTACATTAAATAAAATATTTTAAACATATTAAAGTTTTTTACAGGGCTAAAAATAAACTTACCTTTTTTAAAGTATTTTGAAATTATAAATGAGTGGAAAATTTTAAAAAAAAAACTTTTTTAAACTTATACTAATAAAAGCAGGCGTAAGATTTTTAAGGAATTTCAGCGGGCGGAGGTTCTGCAGAACGAGGATTCTTAACGGATCGTAAATGGCGGTTTTCAGCGCATGCGCTTCGCATGCCTGAGACCGGCATTTGCGAGGTCCCTACAGGTACACCTTGTACACACCCGTAGGGTGATACCCGCCCTGCTGTATGCCTCAGAGACATGGACCATGTACAGCAGGCACCTCAAAGCACTAGAGAGGTACCACCAACGCTGACTCCGCAAGATCCTGCAAATCCATTGGCAGGATAGGCGCACCAACGTCAGTGTTCTTGCTCAGGCCAACATCCTCAGCATCAAAGCTTTGACCACGCTCAGTCAGCTCCGATGGATGAGTCACATTGTCTGCATGCCCGATATGAGACTCCCAAAACAAGCGCTCTACTCGGAGCTCCGGCACGGCAAGAGAGCCCTAGGTGGGCAGAGGAAACGCTTCAAGGACACCCTCAAAGCCTCCTTGGAAAAAGTGTAACATCCCCACCGACACCTGGGAATCCCTGGCCCAAGACCGTACAAAGTGAAGGAGAAGCATCCGGGAAGGCGCCGAACACCTAGAGTCTCTTCGTTGAGAGCAAGCGGAAGCCAAGCGCAAGGAGCGCACGTCAACTCAAGGACCCCACCCACCCGCCCCTTCAACCACCGTCTGCCCCACCTGTGACAGAGACTGTAGGTCCCGCATTGGACTCATCAGTCACCTGCGAACTCATTTTTAATGTGGAAGCAAGTCATCCTCGGTTCCGAGGGACTGCCTAAGAGAGAGGGATTGGAAAATGCGGGCCAATATTTCTACCATCTCCCTGTCGTTACCTGTGGGGCATTGAGTGATGCATCAAACTGGTGAACTCAAAACTAGAAGAGACAGGACTCGGCTTTGGTAATATAGCAGATACTGACCACAAGAAGGTCCATTTTGGTGCAGCATGAGTGAAAACTTAATGTAATGGTTATTTGTGAGGAAAGTTGGTCATTGTTTTTTAAAAATGTGTAGTTGCCCTGATGGTTTATTGGATAAAGGCATCAACTGTAGTATTCAGCCATATAGAGCAAAAAAAAATCCCAGGTTCAGTTCCTGGTCCATGCATCTCAACCGTATGCATCTCTCGGAGTGCCAGAGATTGGGACAAAATCAGCCAGGTTTTCTGCTCTGGATTTTTATCTAGTGATCCCTGTGGATGGAAAAGCTTACTGCACTTTGTGCTGGATCAGCAACTATTCCGAGAACTGATCATCATCTTCCCTCTTTCTCCCTGCCTGCCCGTCCCCCCCAACCACCCCACAAGAAGTGTTGGCTAGAATGACTAACGAAATTAGGATTCAGGCTAATGACCTATAGTTGGGAATTGAGTGATCTTAAAGTATGAGTTTGTATGCTGATATGTTTTGATTTATGGAGATTGAATTGTGAATCAGTAAGTGCTAAGCAAAAAAGCTGGCAATATTGGCAGGGTGCTTATTGGAGAAAATGTATTTTTTCTATTTTTGTATATTAAAAATTAAATAAAACCCAATATGAATAACTTGGTAAATGGCAACTAATTAACTTGCATCGAAAGAATTGTGTTCTAATCGCCGCTATATAAAAGATGAGTCCTGGATTGTAATTACTTATTTACTCTTGCGTTAATTCTAATCATTATGATTGTGCAGCAAAGTTGTAATGCCTGATTATTATCAAATCTTTATGGGGGAACATTACTGCAGTTGTGGAGGGAGAAGCATGTTAAGTGTATAATTTTAGTACTATGAATACTGAGAGGGGAGGATGAATTTGGCAGTTCTTCCACTGTAAGCTAAAGGCACCACGTCAGCCTTGCTTATGATAAGGGTTGAACAGGCTTCCTTCCACCCCTGTTCCATTCTGGTGGTGCGTTTCTACCATTTTACATTTGTTAATTTATATTTTCGGTAATTTTTCATTGTATGTTATCATGTCTTCAGATCAACCTGGCTTTGGAAAAAAAAACACGGGCACCAGATATGATGGACCAAATGACCTACATGTGTATTGTTCTGTGATTCTATTTCCTGACACTAAGCTGGGCTGTTGGTAAAAAATGCTGCAGCCAATGCATCTTCTTTCATTGGTCAAAACCGCCATGATTGTGATGAGAAAATCTACAGGAAAAAGGTGGCTGCTCAGTGGAAAAGATTTGCTTTCTCTTGACTAAAAAGCAAATTCCTTCTGCATGTATAATGGGTCGTATCGCAAGGGTATCTTCAATACAGTAAAATGGAACAACATGAAAAGCATCCTATTCGAATACATGTGGCTATAAGCATTGCTTTTCATTTCCTGAAAAAGTAGGTATTCTCTGCTCTGCTTCAAAGCCTGCATGCATCCAGTAATGGAATATTGTAGTCTAATAGGGCAGTTTGAAGAGCAAATCCACTTCTTCTGGATGCAAAACCATGAAGACTAAAATAGAATAACTAAAGAAGGTAATCATTTCACTTGCCATCTTCCTTTGGTTGGGAGAGTGGACAAGGACAAAAAGAAATGAAAGAAAGTATCTGTCATGCCAAAACTACAGATGCAAATAATGTTATTCGCATGCTTAAAAGTCACCAGATTAATCTGCATATCAAGACTAAGATCCCTTGCTATTCTATTTGTAGAAGCACTGAACAGTAGACTTTCTATCTTCTGAGGCCTTCATTTGTTTTTTGAACAGAAGCAGACTCCACATTAAGATATTAAGCCTGGAATAAGAAAAGACCACTGAGCTGATCAAAGCCGCTTCTACAGGTGATGCGCAGCCCACCCTGTCACAGACTCTGTCCAACCCACTTCATCTTTTCAGGAAAGGTTCTGCAAATATATTTCCTGATCCCCAAATGTTAGCATGTAAAACTCAAATTTTGATCCATTTTTGCATCTCAACTATAGGCTCATGGCACCATGACTGGCTCTGTTGCAAAGAAGGGAGGGAAAAAGAGTGGCAGGGCTATAGTAATAGGGGATTCGATTGTAAGGGGAATAGATAGGGGTTTCTGTGGTCGCGACCGAGACTCCAGGATGGTATGTTGCCTCCCTGGTGCAAGGGTCAAGGATGTCTCGGCGCGGGTGCAGAACATTCTGGAGGGGGAGGGGGAACAGCCAGTTGTCGTGATACATGTTGGTACCAACGACGTAGCTAAAAAAAGGGAAGAGGTCCTACAAGTAGAATTTCGGGAGTTAGGAGCCAAGCTAAAAAGTAGGACCTCGAAGGTAGTAATCTCTGGATTACTACCAGTGCCACGTGCTAGTAAGAGTACAGAGAACAGGATAGTTAGGCTAAATACGTGGCTTGAGCAGTGGTGTAAGAGGGAGGGTTTTAAATTTTTGAGGCATTGGAACCAGTTTTGTGGTAGGTGTGACCTATACAAAAGGGACGGTCTACACCTGTGCAGAGATGGAACTGATGTTCTCGGGGTAATTTTTGATAAAGCAGTTCGGGAGCATTTAAACTAGTATGGCAGGGGGCTAGAAACCTATGTAGTGAAATAGAGGAAAGTGAAAGGCAGACAGAAATAAATGATAAAAGGGTGAGGAACAAAAAACAAAGGGCCAAACTAATTCATAAAAAATGTGAGCATAAAAAAAGCCTGAGGGTTTTATACCTTAATGCGAGAAGCATCAGGAACAAGGTAGATGAATTAGCTGTGGAAATAGAGGTTAATAATTATGACCTAATTGGGATTACGGAAACATGGTTGCAGGGTGAGCAGGGCTGGGAGCTTAACATACAGGGGTATTCAGTATTTAGGAAGGATCGACAAAAAAGAAAGGGAGGAGGGGTAGCATTGCTAGTAAAAGAGGGGATAAATGCAATTGAAAGGAAGGATATTAACTCAGTTAATACAGAATCTATATGGGTGGAGCTAAGAAATAGCGAGGGGCGAAAAACATTAATAGGAGTGGTATATAGGCCTCCAAATAGTAAAATAGAGGTTAGGGAGGGCATCACGAGGGAAATTAGAGAAGCGTGCAATAAGAGCACAGCTGTCATCATAGGTGACTTTAACTTACATATAGATTGGACTAGCCTAATCAGTAAAAATAATGAGGAGGAGGAATTCCTTGAGTGTTTGAGGGATGGTTATCTGGATCAATATGTCGAGGAACCAACTCGGGAACAGGCTATATTGGACTGGGTACTGTGCAATGAGAAGGGACTAATCAGTAATCTTGTTGTACGGGGACCCTTGGGTCAGAGCGATCATAACATGATCGATTTCTCACTCGAAATGGAGAGCGAAGAAATTGACTCAGAGACTAAGGTCCTGAATTTAAACAAGGGGAATTATGATGCCATGAGACGGGAACTGAGTAGGTCTGATTGGACAACGTTCCTGGGAGGACTGGAGGTAGATAAACAATGGCAAACATTTAAAGATAGAATGACAAAATTGCAAAAATTGTTTATACCAATCTGGCATAAAAGGAAATCTAAAAAGGTGACTCAACCGTGGATAACAGGGGAAATTAGAGACAGCATAAAATCCAAAGATAGGGCGTATAAAATAGCCAAAAAAAGCGCCAGAGCGGAAGATTGGGAACAGTTTAAGATAGAGCAAAGGAGGGCAAAGGGCATAATCAAGAGGGGCAAAATAGCTTACGAAAACAAGCTGGCGGAAAATATAAAAACTAACTCCAAAAGCTTTTATAAGTATATCAAAAGGAAAAGACTGGTGAAAACCAAAGTTGGTCCATTGCAGTCAGATACGGGGGAATATATAATGGGAAATAAGGAAATGGCAGATCAACTAAATGCATACTTTGGGTCAGTCTTTACGAAGGAAGACACAAAAAACCTCCCTGGGATATCGGGAAAAATAGGGACATTGGCAAAGGAGGAACTGACGCAAATCAATATCTCTAAGGATATGGTGTTAAGGAAGCTAAAGGGATTGAAGGTGGACAAATCCCCAGGGCCTGATAACATGCATCCTAGGGTACTGAAGGAGGTGGCCCTAGAGATAGCGGATGCACTAAGGATGATTTTTCAGAATTCATTAGACTCGGGAACAGTGCCGATGGATTGGAGGGTAGCTAACGTTACCCCACTATTCAAAAAGGGGGGTAGGGAAAAAGCAGGTAATTACAGACCTGTAAGCCTTACATCAGTTGTGGGCAAAATGCTGGAGTCCATCATTAAGGATGAAATAGCGGAGCACTTAGCAAATGGGGACAGGATAGGACAGAGTCAACATGGATTTACAAAGGGTAAATCGTGCTTGACTAATCTATTGGAATTTTTTGAGGGAGTAACTGGTAGAATAGATGGGGGAGAGCCAGTAGATGTGGTGTACCTGGACTTCCAAAAGGCCTTCGATAAGGTCCCACATAAAAGATTAGCATGGAAAATTGAGGCTCATGGGATAAAGGGGAAAGTTTTGGCGTGGATAGGGAACTGGCTGTCAGATAGAAAACAGAGAGTTGGAATAAACGGCTCATTTTCTGAATGGCAGGCAGTAACAAGTGGGGTACCACAGGGATCTGTCCTGGGCCCCCAGCTGTTCACAATTTACATTAATGACCTGGATCAGGGAGTCGGATGCAGCATTTCCAAATTTGCAGACGACACTAAACTAGGAGGGGGGGTGGGCTCAGAGGAAGAGACCAGGAAGCTCCAGAGCGATTTGGACAGACTGGGCGATTGGGCGGATAAATGGCAGATGCACTATAATGTGGACAAGTGCGAAGTTATCCACCTTGGGTGCAGGAACGGGAGGGCAAATTATTATTTAAATGGCAATAGATTGGGAGAGGGGGAAGTACAGAGAGACCTGGGTGTTCTTGTACACCAGTCACTGAAGGCGAGCATGCAGGTGCAACAGGCGGTCAAGAAGGCAAACGGTATGCTGGCCTTCATAGCAAAAGGGTTAGAATACAGGAACAGGGATACCTTGCTGCAGCTGTACAGGGCACTGGTGAGACCACACCTCGAGTACTGTGTACAGTTTTGGTCGCCTCATCTGAGGAAGGATGTTCTTGCCATGGAGGGGGTGCAGCGGCGATTCACCAGGCTGATACCAGGAATGGCGGGAATGACCTATGAGGAGAGACTATGTAGTTTAGGGATGTACACACTGGAGTTTAGAAGATTGAGAGGGGACCTCATAGAAGTGTATAAAATTCTGACAGGTCTAGACAGACTGGATGCAGAAGGAATGTTTCCCTTGGCGGGTGAGAACAGAACTAGAGGACATAATTTAAGGATAAGGGCTAAACCATTTAGGACAGAGATGAGGGGGAATTTCTTCACTCAGAGAGTGGTGAACCTGTGGAACTCATTGCCACAGAGGGCAGTGTACGCCAGCTCATTAAATATATTTAAGAGGGAATTAGATATATTTCTACGGGCAAAAGGGGTTAAGGGTTACGGAGAGAAGGCGGGGACGGGATACTGAATTAAAGGATCAGCCATGATCTCATCGAATGGCGGAGCAGGCACGAAGGGCCGAATGGCCTACTCCTGCTCCTATCTTCTATGTATCTATGTATCTATGTAACCCTGGCCCTGCTGCCCTGTACATACGTTTCCCCATCTTGTTCCAGCAGGACAGGAACTATAGCCCCTTGCAGTGTTTGACCATCTCCGTCCATACCTTTCACTATAACCTGGCCCCAATGTGATATTTATCGGACTCATTTTGAGGAAGTTAATCCTTCCACCTCCACTACTTTTGCTGTAAATCTGTTCCATGTAACTACTCTGCAAAGCAAAATAGTTTCTTCTAATCTCACTTAAGCTCCTTCATTTTAAATCTGTCTTCTCGTTGTGCGCGCACGGTCTCAAAGTCAAATAGCCTGCTTACGTAATGTCTTTCAACTTTTAGAAGATCTGGATTTTGTCTCTACTTAATCTTTTCAAAGAAACCAATTTCAGCTCTAAATCTTACCTTGTATCTTGGACCTCAAATTATCCTCTTTACGAATCACTGAATCTCCTCCAATGTATTAATATCCTTATGAAGATAGGGAACCCAGAGTTGCAAACAGTGTTATGTGGACTTAACAGTGAACTTTGCAATGTTAGAATAACTGTTTTGGTTTATAGTCCAGATGTAACCTGGTACAGGTAGACTATCCCTTATCCGAAAACCTTGGGACCAGCTGTGTTTCGGAATTCGGAATTTTTCGGATTTCAGAACGGTATATTATGAGACTGGGAAACTCTGAACATTAAATTAATTTGGTAATTAGTATTTGTATTTAATATAAATTTTAAAAGTTCGGGCTACCTCTTGCGACTGTTCCGTGTCTCATTCCCCTTCCTGCTTCTCTGTGCTGCCGCTCCCAGTCTGTTTACAGCTCCCCCTGCTCCGTATCTGAATTCCTTGACTTAGCGGGGGTCTGGGGCTCGACTGCCGCCGCCAGTTGTGGGAAAGCCGGATATCGGCTGACTCCTACGCTAAGCTGGCCCGCAAATCCGGTCAGAAAAGCATCGGCCGCGTCAGGTCATGTTTGGCGCCACTCGGGTCATGTCGTGTGCACGACTTACGCTCCACGAAAAAACTTTCGGTTTTCAGAGGTTTTCGGTTTTCAGAAGTGCGGATAAAGGATAGTCTACCTGCACTTGATTATCTTTGACAACAGCGTCTCTTTTCAGTTTATGAGCAATAATTAGAGACAAATGCTTTTGCTTCTCCACTTTTGCTAATCACCACCCTTTTCATCATGCACATGTGGCAACACCTTATATGAACCTACATTAAAATTCATGCATTATTTCTTAGTCCACCTGCTTTAATTGTTCCGATCTCTCCTAATACTGTTTATGTTGATCACCTGGCCACACAGTTTTGCATCATCAGCAAATTTCATAATCGGTACAGCAGAGGACCCATAACAGATCCTTGTGGAACTCTGCCCCACCTCAACAATTTTTTTTGATTTATTTGTCTGTAATTTGCAGTCAGTGGCGTTTCATTGCTCCACTATTGGTGGCTGTGCCTTCAGCTGCCTAGGTCCTAATCTCTGGAATTCCCTCCCTAAACCTCTCCACCTCTCTCTCTCCTTTTAAGATGCTCCTTAAAACCTACTGTCATGAATCTTATCATGACTCATGAAGTAACACTGGGCGGGCAGCTGGTGGCACCGTCCAAGGAGTATAAATACTCCGGCGTGGGCCCAGCTTGCTCAGGATGTTTCTGTAACCAGGAACTAGTGATGTAACTAGAATCTCATGGTTGTGAAACAGTTGATTAAAGCCTTGTTTTATACTCAAACCAAGTGCTCAGTAGTCTTTTTACATCACCTACTGTCACCTGTCTTAATAGCTCCTTATGTGACTCGGTGTCAAATATTGTTTGATAACGCTCCTTTGAAGCACCTTGGGTCGTTTTACTACGTTAACGGCGCTATATAAATGTTAAATTCTATTGTATTAAATGGGGGAAAAGGAATTTCTGAAATTCCTGATCTAGAGTCACCTGGAGGTGGGGAAGATCTACTGAACGTGAAGCTTAAAGTCAGCAAAAACCATGCAAAACACTGTTTATAGATGGAGTGAAAGTCATGAGTTCTGTGTCATCCATGACAAAGTTGCATCCTTGGGTATGACCTATTGATTTTAAATCTATGCTGCATACTCCTTATAAACTCAACTCTTGGGTGACCATTAGTACATCCTATATAATCTTGAGCAGTATCCCCACTAAGCATATAAGTAAGTGAGTTGAGAGTGTTTTCATAGCACAGCCTACTAACAACAACGTCTTACGTTTCCATGCCACTTCTCGGGTACAGAGAGACATCTGGGAGCACTTTAGAGGGAAAGTGGACAGATTGAGAAGAATTTAGAGGAGGGAGTGGAAATACGGTTGAAGAGGAGTGTCTTTAGAGGCTTTTGAAGACATGGAGTGAGTTTACAAGCTAGAGGGAGGGAATTCCAGAAGTTGAGGGTATATTGGCTGAATGGGTATCTGCTGATGGTGGAGTGTAGAGAGTGGGGAATGAGATGTAGGCCAATGTTGGAGGAGTGGAAGGTACATAGGGCATATGTTTGGAGGAATTGGAAGGGGCAAGACCAATTTACTAAGGCGCATTGACTTCACTGACTATTATTAATTGCACTGGTTTGGTTAAAGTAGTGATCCTAGTTGCAATCTGTTTTAGTTCTAATAATTAGAAAAGTTGAAGAAGCTTATCTAATTTAATAAAATGTTCCTGAAACTGATATAAAAACTTTGAATATCCTAATCAGTGATACTAGGATACATGTTTGAACAAGAAGGCTTCTTCAGCTTGTAGTTTTACCCTTTGGTATAGCTCAACTTTGTCATGATTCAAACAAAGAATTTTAAAACTTACCCCAAAACAGAATATAGCGCAAGCATCATAATAATTGAACTGTTTGACCTTTGGAGATTTTCTTTTGGTAATTACTTTTTGCATATACACACATTCTCAATATGTTAACAACCTGTGTGTGTGTGAAGGAAGAATTCTGTTAGTTTCTCTAAAATTCTTTTGCTTTTTGTTATTCGCTTTCATGGGATTGCAATCTCCTCCCCTCCCCATCCAAGGATATGAAGCATTCGTATTATTTAGTCAAAGCATCTCCTATACACGTATTCATAAAGCCATAACAGCAATTTTCACATGAGAATTTGAGCAGGATAATGCAAAAATATGATCTTTATATAATGCATCAAAATGATACGAACATACGAACAATGACGGACAAGTGAAGACCCTCTGGTCCATCGAGCCTGTCCCACATAATCGCTATATACTCTCCACCCTACCCGAAACCATGTGATCTCCTGGGAGTGGCAGAAAACCAGATTAAAAAAACCCAGGCCAATTTGGGAGAAAAAAAATCTGGGAAATTCCTCTCCGACCCATCTAGGCGATCGAAACTAGTCCAGGAGATCACTCTGGTCCTGAATTCCCTGCAGTACCTACCTTCTGTAAGAGGTGATCTATCTCCGCCCCGGCCAGAAACAGGTCCAGCTCTTGCTTGAAGGAATTCAGCGAATCAGCATCCACCGCACGAGACGGCAGCCTGTACCAGAGGACCACTATTCTCTGGGAAAGGAGCCACATCCTGAACCATCTAACCTAGATCTATACAACTTGAATTTGTGACCCCTAGTCCTCGCTAGCCTATTCAATTGGAACAAACTGTCAACTGGAACACAATCTATTCCCTTCATTATCTTATAAACCTCAATCAGATCACCTCTAAGGCTACGCTTCTCTGAAGTGTAGAGTCCCAACTCTTTTAGCCCATCTTGATAACTGAGATACTTTAAGCTGGGAATTAGTCTAGTGGCCCTCCTCTGCACCCCCTCCGAAGCCTCAATATCATCCACCATGTGAGGAGACCAAAACTGGGCCCAGTATTCCAAGTGTGGCCTGACTGAAGATCTTTGTACAAGGACAAAATAGTATGCCTCGTCGTACACTCAATTGTCCTGTGGATACACCTAATGCCCTACTTGCTCTAGCTATCGCTTAACGGCATTGCTCATGTACCTTTTTTAATATGCATGCACTAGAATGCCCAAATCTTTTTTTCTATCTCCACCTTCTGTTTAGTATGGGGCTGGGGCTTGGGTGGTGGAATTTGAGGCATACCAGAGAAGTGAGTGAATGGAATAAAATTCATTTCTAATCTTTGACATTCTGTTCTAGAATCAGTACTTTATAGAGTAGAAAGCCTATGGCTTTGCAGCCCTGTCATGCAGGAATCATTCGGACGGCTCTAATGGATTAGATGTACTGTAGTGTCTGCATCAGTGCAACATGATCAGCGCACAAACTTCAGTGTAATGGTGGTTTTACGTTGTGCTTTGAACTTTGGCAAACAATATGAGACTACTTAGCATTTAAGAAGATTGTAAGTGTTTAACTGGACAGTCTTAAAGCTTTTAATGTTAGTTTGGCATCTGCGCGGAGGTCTGCACGTGTTTAAAATAGTCAGCTTCTCCTTTGCTCGAGTACGGATCAGACCTGACAGTATAACTGCCTCGCTCCATTGCAGGTGTGAAACTGATGTATGTTAAAGGAACCATATAACCGTATGTTTAGTATCATCATTGAAAATCTTTTTAACGGGGGAAAAAAATCAATGTAATTTGAGAAACAATGGTTGCATTAATATTTAGAACACATTTTATCAAGCATAACCTGTAATTCCAAGTGCTAAAAAATGGAATATAACTTATTTAGTCACAAGCAGAATGTAAACTCCACAATATTGGTTAAAAAATCCCAGAATCTCATGATAAAAATGGAATTTGACAAATTCACCATGAAGTAGGTATTGACACACACAAACAGTTTAAAGACTAAAATTGGTGCGTTGTGCAAGTATTATAATTACTTATCTAAAATTAACATTCACATCTTGCCTGCTATTGCTTTTGTTTGTTTTGAATCAATATGTACTTTATTTAAAGGCATGCAATGTGAAATAAACTTGTGAAAGCACCAGCCTGTGGATGGCAGCACTTCATCACAATTGACAAGATAGGTCTTGCCTGATTTGACATAAATCACTGAGTAAAAAGCTCACGGTTTGTAACATTGAAAGAGGTTTTTGTTTCATCGTATGTACAGAAGAAATGTGATTTATATAGGCATGGACTGGTTGGGTCCGGCATGGACTGGTTGGGCCGAATGGCCTGTTTCTGTGCCGTATATCCCATGTAATCCTATCTGTGTTTACAGTTATAGAGGCTATAAAAAAATTAATTTGCTTATTTTTTAAATTGGCAAATTCAAATGATTCTGTGGCGGTGTGAGTTGGAATACTGATCTGAGACAGATGGGATTAAAGTCTCTCTAAGGGTTCTGAGTGAAATGTGTTTGGGCAGCCCATACCCAATTCCCAACAGATGAAGACCAAAACACCATTACAGTTCACAGTTGGCACAAAACTGAATAAATCTGGCAAGTTTATGAAAATGTGTTTTTAAATAATTGTCATTGAAACAACAGAAGTTGTGGCCACAATATTTACAATTTGTTTGCTGTGAAATAACTATGTGATACTTACAGCAGAAAATTAACGTGTTTTTGTGAATTTACTGTTAATAATAGTGACATCTAGTGATGTAAATTGTAACTGGGTACCAAAATCAAAAAGAAAAGATGACCACTAGATGGTGCTGATGTTGCCTTAGTTTCTGAAGATCTGTTTTAAATCAGAGTGCTTAAAACTTGACGTGAAGCTGATTTCATTATATTTCTCTTCACTTCCTGGCATTCTGAGCATCTGTCTCTTCACAACACTTTGCTGCTGTTGTCTTTCTCTCCGTGCCTGTTCCTTCCTTTTTTCTCTCGCTCCTGACTTTATCGATGATGCTCTCCAACCAGTCCAGATTTCCTTGCTTCATAAAACAACTCAACAGCAGTTATTTAAGAAAGGAATTATAATTCCATCTATCTTTCTTTCCCTCAGTATTTCTTCCTCTTTTTATCCTCCGCGAGTCTCCGTTCCTTCTCACGGACTGCGAGTTTACATTGGTGCTAAGTTTTGATGTCAACAATGGAATGTTGGGAAGGGACCCTCAGATGGAAGCTAGCTGTCTGGGAGTACAATTCAATCGTCTTCGTCCCTCTGTAATTAACAATGCTAAATTTAGTAGGCTGATGAAGGTCATGTTAGTAAGAGGCAATTTAAAATATCTTTGCCACATGGTTTCCCCAATGCGTCAGCAACTTTATACAGTGAGTATCTGAGCCAAGAGGTTTCAAGGGTTGATCCCTGGCCTCTGCTAAGTTAACTGGTCTCAGTTGGAATTGGCAGTAGGAGTTACTGCAATTGGCTTGGACACCTGGGTTAGTGAGAGAAAAATCAGCCAGGGTGCCTGCTTCTGATCGCTAGCCAGTGACTCCTGCTGTAAAGTCAGCATGCTTGGATGTCAGGTGAGGATAGAATTGGTTTCAGCTGTGTTGACCCCCATAGTTGAATTCCTTGTCAGATGTGAATAATTGCCACCTGGGTGAGGTGGTGAAGGGCACCTATGTGCCAGTACCCTAGCAAGGAGTCAACACCTTCAGGAGTGAAGAGAAAATTAATCTCAACTTTAATTATTATACTAGGGGCCATTTGTTAAATGCACATTTCATCCTAATTTGGCAAATGTCAAACTTTTTTTTCCAGTAAAATATGACTTCAATTTTTTCCCCTTTACTTGTTCTGTGTTTCATCTTGCACAATGCCACAGCCAAATGGCAGGCTTGTAGATTGCTCTCTTGACCTACTAGGAGGTGCCACTTGTGGTTGCAATCAGTTCAAGTAACTTTGTTCTTTTTGGCAGGTGTAACATGACATTGGAAGTCTGTTGCTTAGTGAAGTTTGCTTTTAATATCAAAGCAGTCAGAGTAAAATATTTAACTGTCTTGTGCAATGCTATTCACCGAATTCAACCCACAGTGAAGTGGCTCGAGGTATTTGTTCAGTTAGATCTCTTTGCTAACAGAGAAGTCAGAGCTGTAACTGTCTTGAAGCATGACATTCTTTGGAGCTAGGCTTCAGATAGAACAATGGAATGAGGACTTGTCTAAGATCTCAGTCATCATCAAGTCTCCGAATGATTAGGAGTTATGGAAAATGCTCAAGAAGCTCGGGATTGATGCTGTCATTTTATTTGGTGATATGATTGTGATTCTATCTGTTATGAGGAAGTGTGAAGTTTGAAGTGTGAAGCTTTTGTGCACTGCTAAAATCCTATTGACAGTCGGCTGTGTTAAATGGTGGCATGTAAGGGGATGTTTCTGACGTTATAAATATTTATCTTTTTATTAACATGGGGATATTTATTTTGGTGAGGGCCTTTTTCTTACATTTTTTATTTACCCTTTTTTGTTACATGACATTCACAGCAAAAGGTAGCCTCTCTAAAGCAGAGTGCATTTCTTTGAAGAAAATTGGGAGTTACTTTAATTCCATCTTTCTGTTACCTTCCTGCAACAAGACTTCTTCGGCTAGGAGAATAAGACTTCTCTGCAGCCACCATCAGTACTGTTCCATATCGGTTAATGGGAGGCTTGCTTTGTGAATTGAGATGGGACTCTACCAGTTATAGACAAATCCTCTCATGCAATAGCACGCTTTGCCACTATGAGGCCAAGAGCCACTGAGGATAACCAAGTTTAAATGTTATTTGAGGCTAGGATTCAAACAAAGGCTGTTTTGAATAGTATTTCAGTACTCTATCATGACCATTACCAGTTAACGATTAATGCATTATGAACTAAGGTCCCTGAAAATTCAGATATTTTATTGATTGCTGCTGATAGCAGCATACTTTTTAAATATTATTGACCCCTACATTTTTGAACAAATTGTTGTCTAGCTTAAGTATTGAAGCTAGAAAAGGTCTTTGCATTTAAACCTCTTCACATTTGTGTCTTTTGATTGTATGTACATTGTTGGCTATCTCTGTATTCTGCTTTTTAGCTGTCCAGTGCTATGAGTATTTTAAAAGGGTGACTATTGTCTTAAATCTGTAAATATATCAGCAACATAGTTTGGGTTTTATCGAGCTTAGAAAACCTATAATAATAAAGGAAATTTTCATTTGAAAGAATTGCCCATCTTTTCATTTATTAATAATTGTGGAAAATGTCCTTGGAAATGATATGAATTTGTGTAAAATGTTTTTTTAACAGAATACAAGACCAGTATTGTCCGTGTTTAGACTCCCTTGCCTCCAGCTACAAGGAAGCACATCATGGCCTTGAATGACGCAGATATGGATGAGGAGTGTAAAGAGTAAGTATCCTCTTATGTGCTGGTTACATTTTTTTTGATAAACTGTTTAAAATCTAGATTCCAGAGTACTTTACAGTCGTGTCTCAACATATTTAAAACCATATAAATTTGTATTACTTAACTGTTTTCTTTTTAAAAAGCAAACATTTTTAGCACGTGTAACTTATGAAATCAGTCAATGGAGTCTAGGAAATTAATGATTACATTTATTAAAAAAAAATTAAAAAAATTCTGCTGCATTTCATTACAGTCCTATCAATGGAGAGTTTACACTGGTTGTAGATGTTCATGTTACTAAATTCCTATTGAATGGCAATGAAGCAGGGGGAGTTAGCAAAGCATTTAAGGGAAGATGAACCTATTCAGAATGGAATGTCAAGACCCCAAATTTGGCACTCTGCCCAAAAGTAAAATTATGGGCATATTTTAAAATATTGGAAAAGTAGAAAAGTCTAATTCATTTAGAGTACTTAATATGATTAAAATATTTTAATTAAGACCAATTTGAACATTGCAAACATTTACTGTAAATGCCACTGCTGCTGGTTTTGATCCTTTAACAGGTCATGCTTAATAGCTTGGAGAAGGTGACACGTCATACTGAAGTGTGTTATCAAAGGCAGCATTCATATACCATGCTTTGCAGCAATTTAGCGTGACTAGAGTACCAGGACTTTCAAAGTGATAGTAGTGGGAAGGACTAAAATTGTCTATTTAAAAATGCTGGGCTAAGTGCGATTCAGTGTTAACTGCACTAATTGAAAGTATAGTTCACTCTTGCTATTCAAGATTCTCTGCCAGAATACCGTCTTGATAATTACTCTCAACTACTCTGTTTCAATCATTGACTTCCCGATTTCGAATATAACTGCGAAAGCAGCAATGTAAAAAAACTCGCAAGCTGGCAAAATCAGCTGATTTCTTTGTCCTACAGAAAACCGTGCTTCTACACCCAGGCGCCAATCCAAATTTTAAAATTGAGATGTTGGGGGACCAGGAGCCAATGTAGGTCAGCAAGGACAGGGGTGATAGCTGAGCAGGATCTGGTACAGGTTACTATAAATGCAGCAGAGTTTGTTGGATGAGCCGAAGTTTACGGATGGTGGAGGATGGAAGGCCGGCCAGGAGAGCATGCGATTAGTCGAGCCTGGAGGTGATGAAGGTCTGAATGAGGGTTTCAGCAGCAGATGGGCTACGGTCAGGGTTGGAGGGGGTAGGGGCAGTGTTCTCTAAGCTGTGCAGTGCTTCAGGGAACCCGTGCCGCCGGCTTGCCGGCATTTCAATGTGTGGTATTTTGAATGGCCCGCGCAGCCTGGTGGGGGCTGTGCAGGGCCAAAAAAAATACAGGGAACATAGGATAGGGGATATAATATTATGGAGGTAGAAGTAGACAGTCTGCGATGACGAGAATATGAGGTCAGAAGCTCGGCTTGGGGTCAAATTGGATGTCTAGGTTGTGATCAGTTTGGTTCAGCCCGAGTCAGTGATTGGGGAAGAAAGTAGAGTTGGTGGCAAAAGGTACAGAAATTTGTGGCACGGGTCAAAATTGAGTGCTCACTCTTTAGAGAGAGAGAGAGAGGGGTGCTGGAGAGTAGAGTGTGGTGCTATCATGCAGAAGTTGATCATATAGAGGGGGCCAAGGATAGATTCTTGCGAGATTTTGGAAGCAACGGTGCAGAGCAGGAAGAGAAGCCATTGTTGGAGATGCCCTGGCTACGATTGGATAGGCAAGAGTGGAACCATAGAGGGCAGTCTCACTAAGCTGGACAACAAAGGTGAGGCATTGAAGGATGATGGTGTGGTTGAGGAGGGATATTGCGCTATGGTCACACTGACAGAGAATGTGGTTTGTGAGTTTGGTTCGGGCCATTTTGGTGCTGTGGAAGGGACAGAACTTGATTGGAGATTCAAACATGGGATTATAGGAGAGATGGGCATGGATTTAGGAGATGTTATTGTATTAAGCAAACACTGAAATTAAAACAAATATCATGCTGCTTTCTGCGTGACCTTCCAATCCTGCATTGTATAAAAGATGCCTCCTTTTGAGGTGACGTTTCAATTACTTTCCTCAATGTCAGTTACATGTTTGTTCCACAGTTTAAATTTAAGGGGTTTTCTCTGATCCTGTTGCTGGAAGAGCGCCACCAAAATGCTTCAGTGCAGCTGCCTACAGTTGATGCCCTAGATCCAAGTTCAAGGCATTCTGGTCAGTTGTTATGCTTTTCTGTACATTTCTAGCTCACTAGAAGAACATCAGTCCAAGTTTGTTCGAAATGCTCTTTTATGGCGACCAGGCAGGTGTGGCAACATTCCCTATAACTCTGCCGGTCCTACGCCGCCTGGGACCGGCTTTTGCAATGTTAAAGTTTGCGCATGCGCAAAACTATAAAGGGGCCGCGCACCCAAAAAAACATTATGGGGAACATTGAGGTGTGGCAGCAACAGGCTTAAGCTTTAGGTTCTGATTTGAGCCAATCTGTACATCCTAATAGACAACACACAGTGGTCCACTTTATCAGTGTACAGGAAGGGGCTTATTCTCAAATTCTTTGTTTGTTTGGGTGCTGTATTGATTGGCCATTATTTTGGAAAGAAGGTTCTCTGATTATCTCAACACAACTAAACAACTGACAGAAAATGCTGGAAATATTCAGCAGGCCAGGCAGCGTCTGTGGAGAGAGAAATGGAGAGATTCTGCCTGGCCTGCTGAGTATTTCCAGCATTTTCTGTTTATATCTCAGATTTCCAGCATCCGCAGTATTTTGCCTTTTAAGCAACTGACAGAGTTGGTTGATTGTCCACAAACATAAGTGGTTGATGGTGCATCCAAAAATGACGCAGGAAATCTCTGAAACTTGGTGTTACCCAGAAATCGACCTGTTTCCAACAAGAGGACAAATCAGCTTCTGCTGTGCTTTTCCTGGAGCAGGGGCAGACAATTGTGAACTCCAGATGGCTATTGTTCCAGTGAACAAGAAAATCCTATATGTTTCACTTCCATTTCATTCACAGGATTCTCGAGAAAGTAAAAATGAAACAATTCATTTTAATAAATCCATTTTAACCCCTCAAAAACCATGATTATGCAGCATTCTAATGATGAGTAATGCCTGCCAGATCTTGCTGTTCTCTCTAAACCCAGGAGCTAGCTTCTTCACAGATTCAGCAAGATTCTAATTGATAGCCTGGTTGTTGAACGAGATTTCTAGCTCAAAGGTTAGCACCATCTGTGGTTGATGTGTTAGTGCCTTCCTGAAAAACACTAGGAACAAAATCTATATAATCCAAACAGAGAAAATTGTCCATGAATGTTTGTTTTATTATATTGTCAGATGTGTTGCATTTTTAAGTGCTTTAAACACCTTTCAGCCTTGGGACTTAAGCCAAGACCGATTAAACTATATACAGAAAGAAAAAGTTGCATTTAATTAGCGTCTTACCATATCTCTCAAATGTCGCCAAGCGCTTCACATACAACAAATTACTTTCAAGTGCAGTGACTATTGTTATCTAGTCAAATGCTGCAGTCATATGCACACACAATAACCCACAGCAGTGAGATGAAAAGACAGTTAATCTGTTTTTGGTGCTGAGTGAGGGAGGAATGTTGGAATTCCCTGCGCTTCACAACTAGTATAATGGGATCTTTAACATTCACTGGAACAGGCAGACAGAGCCTTAGCTTAATGTCTCATACAAAGGATGGCATCCACAACCTGCCAACTCGGAAGAGGGAATGTTACCGTCTGAGCCAAGCTGACAGTTATTTTTTCATGGTTTCTCATGGGACTTTTCTCTTGGAGAATGCCTACTCCATGAAAGGGGTCTGGAGATCAAATCCTCCACCTAGAATCATAGAATCTTGCAGCACAGAGGGAGGCCATTCAGCCCATTATGCCTGTGCTGGCTCTTTGAAAGAGCTGTCCTGTTAATCCCACTGCCCCGATCTTTCTCCATAGCTCTGCAAATGTTTCCTTTTCAAGTATATATCCAATTCCCTTTGAAAGTTGCTATTGAATCTGCGACCACCACCCTTTCAGACAGTGCATTCTAGATCATACCAACTCGCGGCCTAAAAAGATTTCTCCTCATCTCTCCTCTGGTTCTTTTGCCAATGATCTTCAATCTGTCTTGTCTGGTTACTGACCCACCCACCAGTGGAAACAGTTTCTCCTTATTTACTCTATCAAAACCCTTCAATTGTGAACACCTCTATTAAATCTGCCCTTAATGTTGTCTGCTGTAAGGAGAACAATCTTAACTTCTCTTGTCCCTTTACATAACTGAAGTCCGTCAACCCTGGTATAATTTTGGTAAATCTCCTCTGCACCCTCTCTAAGCCCTTGATATCCTTCCTAAAGTGTGGTGCACAGAATTGGCCACAATACTCCAGCTGGGGCCTAAGCAGTGTTTTATAAAGGTTTAGCATAACTTCCTTGCTTTTGTACTGTGCCTCTATTTATAAAGCCAAGGATCCCATGTACTTTTTTAACAGCTTTAACAACTTGTCCTGCCACCTCCGTTGTGTTTTTTTTTGTTCTCAGGATGCGGGTGACACTAGCAAAGCTACATTTATTGCCCATCCTTAGTTGCCCTGAGTAGATGGTGGTGGGCCTTTTCCTTAAACTGCTGCAGTCCTTGTGGTGATGTTAGGTAGGGAATTCTAGGATATTGTCCCAGTGACAATAAAGGAATGACAATCTATGTCCAAGTCATGTGTGACTTGGAGGAAACTTTGGAGGTGATGTTCGCGGAACATTACCACTCTTCTTTCTTGGTAGTAGGGGTTGCAGGGGAGCGAGGTGCTGTTGATGGAACCGTGGTGATTTGCAGCAGTGCATACTGTAGTTAATACACACCGTAGCTACAATGCGCTGATGATGGAGGGAGTGAATTGAGTCCAAACTTGATTGAGTTTGCCAATCAAGCAAACTGATGTGTCCTATACGGTCTTGAGATTTTTGAATGCAGTTGTGGCTGCACCCATCCAGGCAAGTAGTGAGCATTTCATCGCGCTTTAGATTTGAAGCGTGTAGATGGTGGAAAGATGAGCCACTCATTGCAGAGTTTTGAGTTCTAAATTTGTTTTTTGTTTTTATAAATCGTGACTTATCCTCTTGAGCTAATATTTTTGAAGGCTGATGCTTGTTTTGTAGAGAATTGCTCTGTACATAGCCTTTCAGTGCTTTTACATTTTAAAAATTGCCGCAGACCTGTGGTTCTCCATGTTGGCTGCCTCATTTGCCTTGTTCCAGTGGAGAGCCACTATTTTTACGGTCTTTGATGTGGTTTGCTTCTGCTTGGCAGTAACACAAAAAAAGAGTTGTAGCGTTGTGTGTTCTGTAATTTTTATTCACAAAACTGGTGTTAAAGCACTTTAATTTATTATTTGTTAATAGAAAAAAATATTGCAACGGTTTATATTCAAATGACAAATGCACACCTCATAAAAGCAATTTAATTCTTGGTGCTTGCCTTAATATTGGTTCATTGTTTTTCTTGACTGCAAGATTAACAGGACAGACTCATGTTTGTCCTGTCGCCAGAATATGTGATTAGTGTAATAAAACAAGCCTGCTGTACCAGTAAAAGAAATCTGTTATAATTGTAATCAGCAAACCTCTCAAATAGACTAGGTAGGTGGAATTCACATGAAATTTGAATTTTAAATTGATGCTCTTGATGATCTTAGGAAGTGAGACCCTTTAGTTAAGAGATGTAATTTTTGTTGCCCTAATGCGCATAGATTGAAATAATCACTTGGAGTGTCTTTTTTAATTTGTCTAAGGATCTTTCATTACTTAGTCTACGAAAGATTAATTTTAATTACATTGTGTACACTTTCAACATTGCTACTGGATCTAACAACTTAAAACTGAATTACAGTATTTAGCTGTTTTTAAAAATATATACAATTGTATGGTGTTAAGAAGTAATGTAGCAGTTACAGTACTTACAAATTGGTAATTTTCACAGGATTTACAGAATTTTTCAATTGAATGGCAATGCTCCAAAACCACCATTTTGCTAAGAATTGCGACTACTTGGCAAGAAAGCACTGAGAATTCTTCTCCACGTTAATGTATGTCCAGTACTATTAGCTGGTTTATTGCACAGCAGCCTTCAACAAAATGTTTCGCAGCCGCTGTGACCTTCCAGAACTGCACTTTGTGCATGCACCTTATGAACGGTTGTAAGATCATCTACGTACTAAAAAATATTATACTGACAACCATAATGTTTTCCGCTAATGTCAACTTTTGAGCTAGCCTGTTGAGTTTAGCCAGTTACAAACAAATAAATGAGAAGAATTCAGTCTGTGTGGTCCTCATGCACAAATTGCAGGGAGGAAGGAGCATTTTATAGGAGAATAAAAACAACAATAATTTGCTCTAAGCATTTTGACTTCACGCCTGGGAAACTTGTGAGTTATACTCCAGATTATCATGTACGTTCTGATGGGGGGGGGAAAATACTAGTCTCACCGATTACCGTGCTTGGATCATGTAAAAATGGAGCGAGGAACTCTGGGAGTATAACAGAGGATGAAATCTGTCAGGTTTCAAGTATCTCTTGTGTTTTGTTGTAACAGAACATTATTTTTATTGACAATATAGAAACAAAAAGGTATTTAATTTAGTTAACTGCAAATAAAAATCTAGGTTGTCCGATTATTCCAGCCAATCAAAATCCCCAAATTAGTCACGCTACTTCTGACAAATATTGTCATGTGGGAAGCTCTGAACTCTGGTTCAGAAAATTTGTCTTCTCATTGTTGAACTGGCTCCGAGCAGCATCACCTAAGAATAACTGATTTCCCGAAGTTTACCTTTTCATTTTATTAGATTTGTACCTAACAAACCGGACCATTGTGGAGAAATTCCGTTATTGTAATGTTTCCTTCCCCACCCCCATCGGAAGTGTGTTGCTGAGAAAATATTTTGATGGCACTGAAATCTAAGACACTTGAAGATTGTTGATCATAGTTCTTCATTTGGTCCTGCTGTCAGAATCATGATGCAAGTGAATGATGTGACCTCTCAATCATCTACAGGATCATAGAAATTACAGTACAGAAAGAGGTAATTCAGCACATTGTACCTGTGCCAGCGCTAGCTGTTCAACTGCCAATTCTCTGCCCTTTCCTGTGTCCTTTTTTAAATTCTTCCTTTTAAGATAGTTATCCAATTTTCTTTCAAATTATGTTACAGTCTCTGGCTTAATAGCCACTTCACTATTCTAATGCTCTCTTGGCCAGCCTTCCAGCCCCCACCATCTGTAAACCTCAGCTCATCCAAAACTCTGCTGCTTGTATCCTGTTTCCAAAGCCCCTTGGGACGTTTTTACTACGTTAAAGACGCTATATAAATGCAAGTTGTTATTACACTCACCCATCGTCCTTGTTCTCGCTGACCTACCTTGGCTCCCAGTACCGCAACGCCTCAGATATAAAATTCTCATCCTTCTATTTAAATCCCTTTTGTGGTCTCGCTCCTTTCTATCACTGTAATCTCCTCCAGCCCTACAACCCCATCCAAATTCTCTGTTCTCTAAGCCTGGCCTCTTATGTGTTCGCCTCCCTTCATTGCACATTGGCAGCTGTGCCCTCAGCTGTCTTGGCCCCACCTTCTGGAATTCCCTTCCTAAACGCCTCCATCTCTTCCACCTCCTCCTCCTATAAGACCCACCTGATTAAACTTTTGATCACCCTTCCTAATATCTCCTCTTTTGCCTCAGCATCCATTTTTTGATTATGCCTATGTGGTTTGGAGGCTTTGGAGGGTTTTGCTGTTAAATGCACTATATAAATGCAAGTTGCTGTGGTGGTAAAGCTTTTCATGTTCTAATAACCCTCTGTGGTGGGGGGGGGGATCTTCTAATTGCTTATATTTTTCTAGTAATCCTGAATTTATGCCCTATACTATAGTTTTGCTAACTGGTGGGAAAAAATTTCACAACACAAAGCTAGGTGGGAGGGTAAGCTGTGAGGAGGATGTCGTGAAACTCCAGTACGATTTGGACAGGTTGGGTGATTGGGCAGAAACATGGCAAATGCACTATAATGTGGATAAATGTGAGGTTATCCACTTTGGTGGCAAAAACAGAAGGCAGATTATTATTTGAATGGCAGTAGATTGGGAGAAGGGGAAGTGCAAAGAGACCTGGGTGTTATTGTGCACCAGTCGCTGAAGGTAAGCATGCAGGTGCAGCAGGCAGTTAAGAAGGCAAATGGTATGTTGGCCTTCGTAGCAAGAGGGTTTGAGTACAGGAACAAGGATGTCTTGCTACAGTTGTACAGGGCCTTGGTGAGACCGCACCTTGAGTATTGTGTGCAGTTTTGGTTGCCTTATCTGAGGAAGGATGTTCTTGCCATGGAAGGAGTTCAGCGAAGATTCACCAGGCTGATACCTGGGATGGCAGGAATGACGTATGAGGAGAGATTGTGTCGATTGGGCTTATACTCACTGGAGTTTAGAAGATTGAGAGGGGATCTCATCGAAACCTATAAAATTCTGTCAGGCCTGGACAGACTAGATGCAGGAAGGATGTTTCTGATGGCCGGGGAGTCCAGAACCAGGGGTCATAGTCGAAGGATAAGGGGTAAGCCATTTAGGACTGCAATGAGGAGGAATTTCTTCACCCAGAGAGTGGTGAACCTGTGGAATTCTCTACCACAGAGGGCGGTGGAGGCCAGTTCATTAAATATATTTAAGAAAGAGTTGGATATATTTCTTGAGGCTAAAGGGATCAAGGGATATGGGGAGAAAGCAGGGACAGGGTACTGAATTTGGATGATCAGCCATGATCTCATTGAATGGCGGAGCAGGCTCGAGGGGCCGAATGGCCTACACCTGCTCCTATCTTCTATGTTTCTATGTAACCTTCTCAAAACCTACGAAACGTTTGAAAGCCTCTGTGGGACCCTCCTTGACTTTCTGTTCCACTGGAAAAAGGCCCCAGTTTTTTGATCCTTTCTCCAGAACTATTAACTTCTCATTCGTGGTATAATTCTAGCGATGGGTCCAATATCGTTCTTGTGCCCAGAACTGCGCACAATTCTTCAATCTGCGCTAACCAATATCGTGTACAAATTCAACTGTGACGTCCTTGTTTTGCACTCAATATATCTATATGTAAAACCTACAATCCCATTTGCTTTTTTAATGACCTTTCTACTGTTTAAATATTTATATTTGCACCCCTAAATTCTCCTTTTCCTCCACTTTAAGAACCATGCAATTTAAGGTATTTTTCCTTTCACTCTCTTTAACAAACAGTACTTCTTAACATTTCCCTACATTTGCTACCTATTTGTTTACTCTGCTAACGTATTTGTCACCTGTATTCCTCCTCAATGTTTGCCATATCCCTAATTTGGTATCATCAGCAAATATTGATTGTGTAACACCAAATTTATGATTGGTCCCCTTGGAGGACAAGACACACCCAACAATTTGTCTGGAATGTGTAATTTAATCCTGCCTACTGGAGTAATTGAGATCTTTGCAGTGTGTAATTTCTTCCATTCATTGTGACAGCCAGGCTCCAGAGCTCACAGTGCTACCACTACTGCTTTCAGAGAACAGTCAGGGCTCACACTCCCGGGTTAGGAGCACTCACGCTGCCGAGTTCAGATAGGAAGGGGTGAGGCCATGGAGGGATTTTAACATGAATGAGGATGAGAATTTTAAAATTAAGGTGTTGGTGGACAATGTTCTCCAAATTTTTTTTGGGTGCGCGGTCCCTTTAATGGTGGGCTGCATGGTCCATTCAAAATTTCGCGCATTCGCAAAACCTCCTATTCAAAAGCCGGTAAGCAGCTTGCGCGGGAGCTGCACGGCTGCCCAGCTTAGCGGGAGCGTTGTTGGTGGACCATGAGCCAATGTAGGCCAACGAGCATGGTGGTTGATGGATGAATGGGACTTGCTGCATGTTAGGATTCCTCTCTCCCCTCCCCTCTCCGAGCTCTGAGCTGCTGTGTTTGTGGAGCATTGGTTATCAGAATTGGGATTGCATTGTTGTAACCCTATCTCTGACCTATGCTCCCTGCCAGTGCAGCTTAAACACGTTTAGATTAGTCAAGCGACCTACCTTTTACAGGTCCACGCTGACTTTTCTTGATTAACCATCACTACCAAAATGGAACAATTGGTAATTCATCTCATTGTTGTTTGTGGGGCTTGGCTGTGCACAAATTGGCTGCTGCATTTGCCTGCAAAGCAGCAGTGACTGCACCTCAAAAGTAATTCATTGGCTGGGAAGTGCTTTGGGATGACCTGAGGATGTGAAAGGCCCTATATAAATCCATGTTCTTTTCCCCCATATTATAGATTCTATAGGGTCAATCCTCCACTCCCAGGCTGTCTGATTTCAGGTGAATCTGGGACAGGCGGGTGTAGAAAATTGGACGGGGAGCCATTCTGCCGGTTTCTGGACGGTCATTGCCACTTTGGGATTTTTTATTGAAAGTGATGGTGGGCGTTAAATATGCCTGTCGAAGTATAGGCAAGTGTATTCAAATTACATAGTAATGATGGAAAAATGTCATATTACATATCTCCTGCCATTATTGGCAGAGTAACACTGGACTCAGCGTGTTACTTACATCCAGCATTGCTGTGGTGGGTGGAGAGGGATTTAAAATGTAATCGATCATGGGGTGATGATCACACTTCTACAACCCCAGAAATTAAAAAAAAATTAGAAGTTGGTTCAGCTTCCCCAGAGACAGCTGAACCAGCTCTGCGACTGCAGGTGCTCGAGGTCAAATCGTGGCTAAACAGGTTGACACAAATTCTGCCCCGCCATAGATATGGCAAGAGTCTGCCAAAGCAGAAAATTTCACCTTGAGGTTTATTCACAATGGAGGTAAGACGAACTGGCCTATATTTTCCTGCCAATGGTTGCCACCCTTCAATTCTTTATCCACAATTCCCATTCCAAAGATATTTGGAAAATTATGGCTATTGGCTTCCTCCTTCCTCAATATTTTGGGATGCATAGCATCTGCATGACTTTTCTACATTTAGTTCCATTAAGTTTTAAATACTATTTCCTCTTGAATATCTTGCTTAGTGACTCTTCTAAACCCTCCACAGATAGTCCTACAATCCTACTTCCGCCTTCCTTTGTAAAAAGTGAGCTGAGATACCTGCCATTCTTTCACGTTCTAGGATAAGATTTCTTGCTTCCTAACTAAGTAGTCCCATACCTTCTTTGACAACCCTTTTAGTTTTTTTGTGTTCTAGAAACCCATGATATTTAACTTAATGTTGACTGCCAGTCTTTTTTCATTCCTCTTAGCTTTCCTATTGTCCCTGTTTGCTTCTCTTCAATGCTTTTTATATCTTGGTTTTCTTCAATTATCCTTCTTGGGTCAAAGAAACTCAGTGATCCAGCAATGGAAGAATTCAGTTTAATTTTTTTAATATCTTCATTAATTGAAGAGTCTTCCAACTCGCCATATTCTCTTGATTAGCTAGTTCAGCTTGAGGCAGTTTGTTTTTGCTGTGCGTAGATGGGACCCAGAGCTTCACCTCATTGACTTTTTGAGACACCATCTGCAATGTACTGTTCATTGTAATGTCAGTTTGATAATTTATGCTCTACAAATATCATGCTGTTATTTTGGTAAAGAAGGGTGGAGAGAGAGAAGGAAGAAGAAAGAGAAATACTGACTTTAGGAACCACAATGTCTGAGCTAGTGCTCAGTTTCATGCTGAAAGATGAATAGATGCGAATCCAAGTGACTTTCCTATGAAGGCTTTTAATAGTAGCTCAGTGTACTTTTTCCCCACCACCATGTCTTGGTGTCTTTCAGAGAGGAGTGCCATAGCAGGTTGGAACATTTTTCAAAGCAAAAGTAGACACAGGATGAGCTTTGTGCCTCATCATCTAGCTTCCTAATAATGTATTTTTTATTCATGGGATATAAAAGTTGTCATTTTGTCATGATCTCGCCAACATAATGAAGATTATAATGTGCTGTTTAATCCTGATTTTTGAAACAATTTTTTAAAATATGTACAAAATTGAACAACCAACTGTAAAACACCGTGACTTGCTAACTATCTGTGTGGTATCTGTGCAACATTGACTTGTTGAGAGTTTTTGAAGTGTTTACATTTATGGTTTTTAGATGAGTTGAATTATTTCATCATTTTGTGCATGGATTCTTTGTTGTTGGAGTTCTAATTCAGCAATATTAGCCAACAGTAAGCATAGAAAATGGTCCTTATTTGCATACTATGTCGATTTAATTTTAGATGAATATTTCATCATAAATAATCATTAGAGAACAAAAAGTGGGCAACATAGCTCTGATGACAGAAAGGTTGTACTTAATCTGTATTACTAAATGACCCAGGAAGGCTGCTCAAAGGGATTACAGAATAATTATGTTAATATGCAATTATCACCTCATTTTTTCTGCAGTAACCTCAAGATGTAGTGCAATATGGGTGTTATAGCAAGTGCTGATAGTTTGCAAAAATACTGACATTTGAGATTTCTAAGGAAAGTCAATAAGGATAGCTTCATTATGGTCTCTTGTCATAATGAAAGAAAATGTCTGACCTTTTATGTACTGTTTTGTTCATGAGCATGATTTTTGTATCAATGAATTTGATACAGCTTTAAAGGAAGGTATCTACATGTGTTGCAATGTTAAAGGGAATTCAGCATATTCTGTAATGTCTGCATTTTCAACAATACTTTTTGTTGTAATTTGTGAATTTAATGACTTGTCAAATACCCCCAATAATGAGTGTACAAAGAATTCATACTGCTGCTTTATGTTTATATTGCACCAGTATCTTTTAATATTGTGGATTTTTGCTAAGCGTACAAAATTTAATCAGCTGATTTTTTTCCTTCCCCTTGGACATAGTTTTATTAGCACAGAAGGGTGTGCAGTTACAGGACTTGGATGTGCTGCTTCTGCGTAACTTGTAGAGAGGGCTTTTAATAGAATACTTCTAATAATGAGCACTGCAATTTGAGACCATTCGTGATATTGTGAGGGTTTGCTCTCCTGCTGTTCAGAGGGTACCATTGAAGTTTGCTTTTAAATGGGAAACGTCTGTTCCTTCTTTGAACCCCTAACACCAGAACAGATGGGTAGAATATGGAGCACGGAAGGTTTTACCTCTGAGGTGGTAACAGTGAAGCCACCACTCATTAACACTGAATTTACCACTTCGTTAGCAACGTTGCTTCCTGTTGAGAAAAGCTAGTACAGGTACAGCATATTAAATTAACTGAGCATACATTTGGCTATGGATCTTGGACACCAGAGTCATTTTGAAATTAAAGCTTTCACCATTTCTATGTGTGTTGCAGCTGGTTTTAAATGCTTGTTATTTTTTTCTGTTTGATTACAAATTAAATGAGAGCTTTTGGAAGGAAGGATGTGTTATAAAACTCCCAGTGCTCACTGTCACAGCAATTAATTTTACAGCACTTGTTCGGTACAGGTTGCTCATATTGATTAAAATCAGTTAAGGTAAATGAGACAAACATTATAGCATTTCCAGGCTTGTTTTCCTATTCATTGACATTTTCAGTCGTGATTCTTAGCACCTGTTTGTACGTGCCCACCCCTTAGCTTCTGCTGCGTATTTAACACAGAGACTCATGCTGGGAACTGTTTTAGCACCATTTTAGAGTGATAACATTGAATATGATCTCATTGGAAGTGTATTTTGTTCCCATGGAAATTGGTCAATTTTAGCAGCAGCTGAGAGTTTTGAAGGGGAAACAGGAAGGTTGTAACTAAAATGTGTGGAATCTTGATTCTTCACACATAATTAAAGTTCCCAGTATTTGAGAACGACAGCAGGAATCGTTTTTCTTCAGCAACAGACAAGATGTAGATGTAATAGTTGTTGAAACCACTAATCTCTCGGTTGATGAAGCAGTTGCACCTTTAATTCAAAGTTGATTTAAGACTTTATAATCATTTTAGTCATGCCGTTAAACTAAGGTAAAAATATTGTAAATAAAATGTAATTGTCTATTTTAAGTATTCTGTTGAGCAATATTTGAATAATATAATTGAGTGTATTCTAGGGATTTTTAATAATTTGTAAACCCATGAAGGTGTATAGGTTAAACTTGTTTCATAATTTACCAACACTTTATTTCATGCTGTACGTATGGTACACAATACATTACAGATAGAAACCTGCAGCTTAAATGTATTTAATTTGTACCTGACATTGTTTTAACATTTAGACAGTATTTTCATGTACAAATATAGTTTACTCTTTTTAGATGCATATAGAAATACACAAATGGAATAAAAAGTATAACCAGTTCATGCTTGTAGCATTAAGCAAGGTTATAATTTAGTTGACATTTAAATTTGTGTTGTAGATTTGCATGCCAGGCTAACCCAAAGCCTTTAGGCCGTACACTTGTCTCAGTAATCTGCAATGTGGATGTATTTTTATTGCATTTTTCCATAAAAGGCCTGTCTTGAGCCACTACAATGCGTAACCGCAAGTTAAATTCACACAACCTGCCTTCATGTACTATTATTACTAATAAACTGATAATTGTATTGTTCTATGCCAGCTGCAGCCCAAGGTTTTTGAATTTCATTAGTCATTGTTATTAAAATTGATGCTTAAAAAATTAGGTTTATTTTGTATAAGTATGTACAAAGTAACCTTTTTTCTTTTTATGACTTGCAGGATTAACAAAATTGAAGGCTCTGGATCTAAGATGAGTAATACAGATAGTGTGAAGACCCATATTAATTCTCATGGTGCTAAAGGCGAATTTGGAGATGAAAAAGATCTCCCATCAACCACTGTTACTACTAGTATACCTCAGACCTTAACAGAGAATCAAATGTCAGTTCCAAAAAGCAATACTTTAAGCTTGTTTAAACATCTGTCCAGGGACAGTTCTGTAAAAGCCTTAAGTGGAGCCCAGCAGACTGTGCTTATGCAAACTGGTGCTCCTACTGTTTCGAATGCAAAACTTATTTTGTCTACAGGAACTGCTGTGAGGGAGCCAGTTCTACAGCTCTCCTCAACTAAATCTTCCATTGCAAAGCAGGCTGATGTTTCTTTAAGTATTTCTCAATCTCTGTGCCAGTCACTTGCAATTTCTAGCTCACCCTCTCACTTTGTTCAATCTGTTCAGGTTCCAACATTGTCTGGCACTTCAAATAAAGTTCAGACATTAGCACCAGCCCCAGTTCTTTTACTGGTCCCCAATTTAGTGCCTTTCCAGGGCCAAGTTAATACACAGCCTAAAATGCTGAGTCCTTTGCCAATAGTGGACCACAAATCTATAGTCCAGTCAAATGGTGCTTCTACAAGCCAGTTGTTGTATTGTACAGAAAGTGCAAAGACAAAAGATAATAGAGGACAAGTAAAGGAAAAAAGAGTTTTAGGTTCTTCAGAAATTCATGTGGGTGAATCAGCAACGTTAAATGATGCTGGCTTAAACTGGGACCCTGAAAAAGAATTCATGCAGTTTTTGCTAACAAAAGAAAAGGATGATGATCGGGTTGTTCAAATTGATGGAAGTTCCCAAGCCCAATCAAATCTGACCTTTGGAAGAAAAAGAAAACGAAAAATGGACATTGTTCAGTTGGTAGATTTCTCCGAACTAGAAAATGCGGACACACATCTTGCACCTAAAAAGACTGCAATTACTCTAGCGGGAATGGAACACAGTGAAACAAAAGTTTCAGTCGTCAAACCAAAATACTTGCCTGCAAAAAAAAACCTTGTTGGCGAGACAGGATCAAATCTTCCCAAAGAAACGGTGGAAGCAATTAAACAGTTAATCTTTAGTGATTATAAGCTACCAGTAAAAAACTTAGAAGCAGCTAGAACAAGTGCACCTGAAACCACGTACGTAGAAGAAGCTTCACCATTCGGTTCAACAGTTTTTCCGCCAGGAAGTGCTCTACAGATAGATGATGTACAAACTGGATCTGAATCACCATCAGATGATGATACTGAGACAGAACCATCATTTTACCCCTGCACAAAATGCAATGTGAATTTCAGAGAAAAAAAGCATTTGCAGCGACACATGATTTATCACTTAGAAGGACACAGTAAAACAAATCTGCCAAGACCATATATATGTAAAGAATGTGGAATTGCATTTCGTGACCGTGCCCCACTCCAAAAGCACAGGAGCCTTCATCAAGAAAAAAGAGAGAGGCTGATGGAGGAGATTCGTGAGCTCCGCACATTTCAGGATGAAGGCCGGAATGCAAAATTACAGTGTCCGCAATGTGTATTTGGAACAAACTGTCCTAAAACATTTGTGCAGCATGCTAAGACGCATGAAAAGGACAAAAGATACTACTGCTGTGATAAGTGCAACTTCATGGCAGCATCAATGGATGAACTTGAAGGTCATCAAATTTATATTCATGATGCAGTTATTAACAAGTCCAGCCAAAAACCTTTGAAAGGTGTATCATTAGAAAATTTATTAAGCCACTGTAAGTCAGGAGGTGTATATGTGTGTAGGAAATGCCCTTTTACCACACCAGCTAGGAGTATTTTTAAAAAGCATGTCAAATATTTGCATCAGCGACTTTACCATGTTCAGCATAAAAATGAACATGGAGCAAAGGTACCTGGCTTGAGCTCGAAACCCTTTAATTTGGTGAGGAGCAATAAGGCTACGTCACAGCAATCTGAATACCTAAACAAATATGTCATAAGGCGAGACATAAAAAGGGCTTTTGAAGCACCTGATATGCTGGGGAATTCCTCGGCATTGTACAACAAGGTCTGTGATAATGCTGGTACACAGAAGCCATGCTATATAGCCACAAAAAAAATACATCACTCATCTGATTCTGTGCTGGATTATAGTAAATCTTCAACAAATATTCTGACAGGATTAAATACTGGCAACCAAAAGATTAGCTTCCTACAGCAAGACCATGTTAGAAAGCAGGGAGAGATTGACGTCAAAAGGAACAATGAAGTCGTGTTGTCGAAGGATCATGCTATTGGTTATCAGATTTATGGGAAATCTGAAAATGATGTAGGGATAGTAAAAGACTTGTGTCCTACATCTACATTAATAGAAACTAAACATACAGATGTACAACATACTTTGGACATCCATCAATGTAATGCCGAAGAAATATCAGGGGAATCAGAATGTGCAGATGCTGGCGCAGTATCAGTTAGAAATTCTGTTAAGGATGTCATGGTTAATGTCTCTGTTGGCAATGATATTTTGGATCAATATCCAGATGTGTTTCACAAAGCACCTGTTGTGATTTTAAATAAACTTGAGCCATGTGTAAATGCATTAGAATGTGATGGTGAAGAAAACTCACCTGAAAGTGGTATTGTTGAAACTAGTAACTGTATAGATGATGCTGTGGAAGTGACTATTGCTGAGCATGATTTTGATGTTGGTGATAAACAAACTCCTTACTTCAGTACTGAAGTACAGATAGTTGACGAAAATGGCATTGATGATGATGATTTTGATACTTATGATGAGAGTGACGATGACGACGATGATTTTGATGATTTTGATAATGGCATTCATGATTATGGCAACAATGACTATGGTAACCAAAGACTTTACTCTACAGGATATCAAGATGCTGCCCACAACCATTTTGTTAATGAAGATTTTCATATTAATAGTGATGCTAAATGTATAGACGTTATGGATCCAGTTCTTTATCAGCATGATGCTCCACTTAATATACCCTATAATTGGACTGATTTTCATACTGAGAAGCGGCCATGCCCTTACTGTCCAGCTGTATTTGATACTGGTGTTGGCTTGTCAAATCATGTGCGAGGACATCTTTATAGAGTTGGCTTAACTTATGATGCTCGTCATCTGGTTCCACCAGAACAAATAGCATCCAGTGATAAGAGACGGCGTATCAAAAAAAACGATGCTCCTGTTAGGAGAATAAAGAAAGGTAAGCTTCATTTATTTTTGTGTGTCTACAATATCATCAATAGGAATTGGGTTTTTATGAAGTTTTGACTAAGGTACAAAATATTACAGAGATAAATGCACAAATATATAGTTAACAATGTCAAAAAACAAGTAGACAGTAATCACCAGTAGGTCGAAATGATACCTAAAGAACATAAGACAATCAAGGGTCAGCACAGAAGTACAAAGTATAATGAACTTCTGAGGATCTGATCCCAATAGGTGGAGAGACACTATGGTAAAAGGAATGTTATATCATTTAAATAGAAGATATATATATTCCCTCCCTCCCAGAAAGGAGACAAAACCAAATCCCCACTGGAAATTGCTCAACCTTGTGAGGACACTGTGAACCTACTCCCGAGTTCATTACGTCGACCAATGATCTTCCTCACAATAACCCTTCAAAGGGTGTTTCAGCTGATGAGTGATCCAACATTGCTGGCAATACTCCACATCAGTGCCTGGTGCTGGAATATTGGAATGCCGCATTGAGTTGAGTACAACAACAGATCAATTAACCTTTGCATCTTAAGATTATAGGGGACCTTCAGAGAACGCTGCAGTAAACTGAGAATGACATTGATATATCAACAGGACCAGAAAAGATCTCAATGTCCATTATGGTAGTACCAGGGAACAGACTTGAAAGATGAGTTTGTCAATTTTACCACTTCAGTTAGTAGATAAGACTGCCAAAGGGGTCAGAATGTTCCTTTCAACTAAAAAGGAACTGAAAGATGGACAACATTCATGTTGTACCATTTATCACTTCTGGTCTATAGCAGTGGAGATCCATTCTGGCACATAGCAAATCAGACCATCCAGTAACTAAAAAGACAACCATGGCCTGTAACTCCATCCCATTTTAGCAAAGTGGAGGTACTTGGAACATTTAACAAATTTTAAATACAAGAAAATACCAAAGTTTTACAAGGTTGTCCCTTTTTCATGGATTGATCCCATCTTTAGAAACCACTTCAATCCATTTGTACAGTCTGTGCCAATAGCTGTCTCTGGTAACACATTCCACAATTCTCTTGCTTTCTGGGAATTTTAACTTCTGTCTCCTATTTGAATACTTTATCATACTGAACAATTTCTCTGGATTAATTTTGTCAGTTTCCTTCATAAAATGTTGGTAATTTAATATTGATGTGGACCTGTTAACTGCTGCACACAAATTTGTGCGTCTGATTTTCTGGTGCCTTAAAAGGTGCACCTTTAAGGCACCAGACAATCTACAAATTTCAAAACTTCCTAAATGGTGTTCAGGAGGGAAATGGAAAGGAGTCTTTGTTTATCAGAATCAGACATGGGCTCCCCCGATGGCTCAGCTGGATAATTCAGTGAATACCCAAGTCACATAGACCAGGAAGGTCCTAAGTTCAGCCACTGGGTTGTGCTGTTTTGCTGTCTCAGCAGGATGAACACTACAGTTGATCTCACTGCATCTTAAGAAGGGAAAATCAGCCAGGGCTCTGTATCTGATCACTATCCCACAATTCTTATTGGAAGTGTAAGAGTGTGGACATTCAAGAACAAAATTGTGCTAACTGTAATGCTCCTTGTAGTTGAATAGCCCACTGACCCACTCTTGAGCAGTGCCCATTGGCTGCTTGGGTGAGGAATTAGAGAATGACTCGAGCCATAGTCTTGAGACAAAATAAGTGCAAAAAGGAAGGGAAGAAAAAGAGTTGAAAATAACCATTTCCTACCTGTCAGGTAGTTTCCTCACAGCCTTTTCAGCTGCATGGAGCTGGTTAAAAGTCTTCCAATGGCATAGTATCAAGAAATAACACCAACTGTAGTTTTAAAAACATTCAAATCGTCCAGAAGGGCAATGTTGCAGTACCAGCGATTCGTTCTTTGAGGTAAATCAGAAAGAGAAACACTTGCGTGTTGCTACAGCATGATTCAGCAGTACAATCAAGTTTATCGAATCTGATTGAATCATTGGGAAAAGGGTGCGAAAGACACAGAATGATCCTCAATTAAGGTACCATGCAGATTAGAATCGAAGATAAAATCTCAAGACTCGGGGATAGCGACTTGATAAATCTGCCAACCCCAACTTTGTGCATTGCTGAGAAATCAGATTGGTTATACCCAATAGAGGACACAAAACTGCTGGGTGGTTTCGCTACTTGGAGAGGGCATAATAACATTTCCCCTCCCCTAATGGTATTAGGAAATAGAAATAACCAATGTACATTAAGGAGTATAACAAGAGTGACAGGTATGCAGGTGAAGACCAGCACAAAGCACCCCTGCGCTTCAACTGCCAATTGCTAATTTTCAAAGGGAAGATTCCTTTTGACCAAAATAGCCCACCTATGTTGCTTAGTAGAATAATGAGCAGTATAAATAAAATGGTCCAGCTAGCATTCATTCTCGCATTCACTCAATCTCTTGGTCTGATAAAGGCTAAAGTGAGTTTGTTGGAGCAAAATAATATTTGCCTGCTCCTGATTAAACCTAGTAAGTAGCTATGTCGTTTGATAAGCTTAGATGCTTGAAATTCTATAAAATAACCTTAATTTGGGAAATTCAAAACAAGCATAGCATGTAAAAACACACAACTTACGGATAGGAGTGGGACTCATTTGATTTTTGCCTGGACAGTCTGGTTTTCGATTGGGATGCTTTGAAAATTTCAACAATGTGCCCTGATAGCAAAAGCCTCTTTTTAAAAATAAATAAATAAATAAATAAATTAGATATAAAAATGACGTCAATTTTCCACCTAATTCTGCGACTCCAACTTGTAACGTGACACCCCTGCCTCTGTCCTGCTTTCTTTCTGGTTTTGGACTTTACAAAAGATGGCAGCCCTATCTACAAATTTGTTATGACTGTATTCTGTCAGCCACGGTGGAGTGACAACCAACCACTGTTTAAACCAAAAAAAAAAACATTTTGCAATCTGCAAGAGAGAACAAATTCACAATAGTGTTGAATCAAACATAAGTGAGACAAGATGCACTAACCAAGCTGGGTGCCACTTTCTACAACCGCTTCCCAAAATCTCCCACCCAATGGAGATGCAAAGGAAGCATGGGACACTACCTACCATGATTAAGACAATGCCCTAACTCTTCTCCTTCCCTCACCCACCCCCCCCCCCCCCCCCAAATTATTAGCTAGAACAACCAAGATAGCGTTCCACTTTCACGTTGGCCAGGCTACACCCCATCCACTAAACCAAAAGCCCGTACTTTCAATTTGTATGGTTTTTGTTTTAAATTTTTGAAAAGTAGTGGTATTAGAAAATGAATCCATTTTTTTAATGTGAAGCTTCACGAATTTTGCAATATCCTTATTTACAGTGCAGTCTTTTTTCAGTTAATGCCTGTATGGTTAAGTCTTCGTGGCTTGCTTCACTTTAGTGCTGGTTGACTAATTTTTAACATCTAGTTTTGGCTGACTCGGGTTCATGATTTGTATTGAATATAATAGTTTTTCCCTGTGATGGGTACTCAGCAAATTGTTTTCTGCACAACTTTTTCCTGATTTCAGTAGAAGATCTTGATGGGACAGTCTTCCACCGTACATGATGATCACAACAGCAAGGGCATTCTAGCAGAGTTTTGCCAAGCTCTGAGGTCCTGAGTACTGTACCCTTTTAGCTTCAGGTTAGATGGAGAATAGACTTGAAGCAAAGATCACTTATAAGGAGTTACCATCAAAGGATCCATCAGCTGAATGACACCCAGTGCTATGCTGATGCATGATTCTGGACTTTGTTAGCAATCATCATCCTGCACAAATCATTCTTCTACAAATACAGCAGAAGGGGAAACTTTTGAGAAAATCCCTTGGGTCTATGATGACAGGTAACACAGGCCTTTCTAGGCAACTACTTATCCTGCTGAAATGGCTTCAGTGGCAGACCTTGAAACGCTTGTGCTGCTTCCTGTATCAAAATCATTATCCACAGTACCATCTCCAGCGTTGGCTCACAAAACATTTTGGTGCTAGAAATGATTCGTTCTCCTGAAGCAGACGGATTTGTTCCGAGCTTCTGGAGTTGGATCATTTCTTTTGAGGGTGTATGTGGGGAAAAGAGTGGAGAGTATGTACACCAGGTGTGCAAGTCTCTGAGGTATAGCAGAGTTATGTTGCCAGTGTATTCATTTAAGAGGAAGTACTCACCGCCATCCCCCATTATCTGTAAAAAGGAGTTGCACAAATGAGATGTTTCTATTTATGACAATGCTGTTATGCAGCATTTGTGTATAGTATTTTTTCATGTAGTTTTAACTTCAAATATGTATCTGTTACAGTAGCTTGTTTTAGTCTTCACCCATGACGCCATTACTGTCACTTGAATGAACGCAGCCAAGCTCCTTTATGTCTGTCTTTTTTTGCTGCTTTCATGCTTTCATAAAGAAAAAAATTAGTCCTAGTGTCAAGTAGTTACAGAGTCAAACTGATGCGCAGAGCTTCAACATACAAGTTCTTGGAGAGACTGAGAAAGGAGGATCAAGCAAGATTGCAATGTTAGTGTCAAAGAAGCACAAGGAAAAATAAATCGTAAGCAGGGAGAAGATGAGAGATTGAAACTCTGGAGGACAGAAAACAACAAGACTGACAAGAGTATCGCTGAGACAAGAAATAAGAATGAAATTTGTGCATATAGGAAGAGAAGGCCAAAAAAATAGTTTTATTAAATTAAAATTTAGATCTTAGTACAGTTATTGTCACATATTTGGTGCAACAAAGCAATTGAATGCAACTTATTCTAATAAATCACCATCAAAGTTTCCACTAACTGAATTGTGATGGACTGCTGAATAGATCAAAATAAAAAAAACACGGTCCTGGCACCACTTCAAATCAGCACAATTTTCTGCACTCGCCTAATAAATTTTAACCCAAAAACTTGTCAAGTGTGTTTCATCCAGTATCCGTGAAACCTATGGCAAGCTCCAATATGCTAAACAAAGACCCTTATGCCATATAAGTTGTGATTTGTTAGTGGTAACCCAACTGTTTCATGACCACAATGTTGACCGTATGTAGTGAATTGTACTCCTCAAACTTGATGTAAAAGAAACTGGTTTTCTTTTGTGTAACTGTCTATATTTGAAATAGATATGTTTTGCAGTATTTCTTGATGTAAATTTATTTCTGCCGTTTGTTTAATTTATCTGAATCTCATAGCTATTTATGATAATTCTATTAAAATAACATTTAGAAACTGGTATTTATTCACAGAAATTATTAACTGTGGTTAACCATCATAATTTCATTTCAGAATCCACGTGGGCACATTTTTCTACCATTTATATTAATTAGTTTGGGTAACCTTCATTCACATTTTGTTTCAACAGAAGTAAAATCTGGTTCGTCAACTGAGAATACCTGTCCTTTGTGTGGTGGTTGGTTTGACACAAAGGTTGGCCTGTCGAACCATGTCCGCGGTCATTTGAAGAGGTTGGGGAAGACTGAGCTGGAAGCCCATAAATCCCCACTCAGCATTTTGACTGAAATGATGCAAAATGAAGCAGAGGCAGAAAATATCGCAAAATTGTTGAGTAGCAAACAATTTAGGTATAAGCCGTTTATATCTCAGAAATTTGCAACAAGCGACGGCTTATTTCTGGCGCCAAATGGTATAACTATAAAACTGCAGCAAAATGAATTGAAAACAAAATCCTTCCCCTTACCACCGTCAGACTTGCATGGCCTCCCAGACCTGCAGCCAAAACGATATAGCGAAACACGTGTACAGTCAAGTTCTCTGATGCAAATTCTTAAGAATAAATTTGGAGAGGAAACATCATCGCTAATAAAAACTCAGCCAGGAAGAAGTTATGCTCAAACTGCAAAAAAACGACTGCCAAATCACAGGCGTCTCTTTCAGCCGCCGTTCGGCAGTTCACTCCTGCAGCCTAGTACATCGACACAACCAATGACAAGTATGGATATAACCTATCAAGCAGGTAAGATGTCTTTGTGTTAAATAATGATGCATGCTGAAGCAAAGGAATTGAGATGATGGAATATACCATTAATTTTTTTTTAAATTCCATACACTTGCAATATTCGCAAGTTGTTTGGAACTGATGCATTGTTGATGGTCTACGTCGTGGTTAATACCAAAGACTTCTCTGGAGATAATTGTGAGGTATGAGAACCTGACCGTGGCATTTGATCATATGCTATTCAAAGATGAGGGGTCGATTTTTCAATGGGCACCTGCCCATTTTACGTAATAAAATGGGTTCTAGGACCCAGAAAATTGGTCATGGTCTTGCCCATCAGTTCCCCGCCAGAAATGTGCCCACCTCCATTTAGGCAGCCACTCACTCACCTGAAGTCGGTGGACCACTATTTAACAATGCAAATTAAGGTCCTGCACGTATTTAAGGAATCAAACGCCATTATCAACAGCTGTAGCATTGTATTCATCAGTTCTACAATTGTCCTACAAATCATGGGCGGGAATATCCGAGAGACGTCCATTTCCAACTTTATTTAAAGGAATTATCACCCGCTCTGGGGTAAATCACTCGATTGTTGATTTTTGTGCTCTTTTGGCTGTGTTGGCTGCTGGAGTTGACTGTAAACTTTCCAAAAAGTTATCTGGCTAAGTCTACAGTGGCAATTTGACTAGGGGCTTTGGTTCACTTTATGGGTGTGGTAATTGGGATGTCATTATGGCTTGAAGAGGAGCAGCAGGCAAGAGTCCCGAGTCCCACAGCTGCAGGAAGTAGAAGTAGAGAAACTCACACCATGCCTTAGCCCACTTGTGTGCACAGACCAAGTACTTCATACCTGCATTTCAGGGAGGAGCAGCGTGTGAATAAGCTCTGCTTTACCAGTAAGGCCGACAGGAACAATATCACCTGCTGCAACACCAACTGCAGCTCATCACCGGATCACAGTTGTCTTTGCTTGTGGCTGTGAAAATCACTTGCCCTGAAATGTTATGCCTCTGGGTCATTTTTATGCAGCAAGTGACATTTGCAACATTGGTCAATCAGCTGTGCATGCCTGCACCAAACAGGGATAGAGGAGCTATTTGCCTGAGCCAATGACTTAATCTCTTTCTCTATGAAGGCCACGAAGCAGGAAGGCAGGGCATCATTGACTACACACACACAGCCTTGTATGCTCCAACACAAAACCCTGCAGTATACGTCAACAGGAAGGGCTTCCACTTGCATGTACTCTTTAACAAACTCTGCACATGGGGGAGATAATACTATTGATTGCTGCTGTTGCAGTAAAGTGGTGCAAGACTGTGCACGCAATAAAAATAAACCCGAATGGGAGTCTTAGCAGCCCGGCTCAGTCATTAAACATCTTGTGGCATTGCTTCAAGGTCTTACGGTGCTATACTTCAAGCATTCACATGCTTTGCTACCTTGGACCATTGCAGTCTGGCATGGTACTCTTCTTCCACCTGCAGGGAAGAGGATTTTCTTTCTCCTGGTGACCTCCTCCACCAGTACCTCCAGAGCACTGTGGGAGAACTGGGGTGCTCTAGCAATCGTCATTTTATTCCAATGCTTGACAACAGCACCTCCAGTGGAGCTCCACAATGGACACTGTACCTCCCCTTTTAAGAGGTACAGACCAGCTTGAAATAGCGTCGTTCCCATCCAAATCCGGAGTTGTCCAATAATCAACAATTTGTGCTGTCAGCTTTCCCATTATTTGGGATGAGGGACAAACCTGAAAATAATTTGTGCCTCGTAAACGTCATCAGGCGAGCGATGTGACTACCCTCACCCACTTCGCGCCCGTTCTGAACGAAACTTGAAACTTGTCCCCGCGATGCTAGTAGTATTTATACTTATTTTTGCATAATTTGTTGAATTTGATATGATTACTTTTGAAGAATAGTACAATTGAAAAAGGACAATCCTGCCATATTTGTTTTGTGTGTGCTTAACACATTAACCCATCAGTTTTTTTTACAATCTCTTAGTTTAGTTTCAACAAATTAATTAGGTTGTTAATTTCTTACTGTGTAGGTTGTTAATTTCTTACTGTGCGAATTTTAGGATTTACCTAAAATAGCGTACTATATACTATAACCACTATAGGTAAACAGCTGTCTTCGATTTCTTGATTATAGCTTCCATATAAAAAATTGGTAGTAGTAATACATACATGATCACTGATAAATTTTATAAGACACTCTACATACATTTGTTCATACTGTAGTGTATACAGTTTGTTTCTATAATTGCTTAGATGTTAGTCAATTCTTTTGTTCACTGCAAAGGTTTGAGCGCACGCATCAGAATTACAAATCATTAGCTTTCATTATTGACTGCACATGCAAAGTGATGACTGTACAAAAGCACTAATTTAAGTGTTGTATTTAACAGCTGTTCACCAGTCTGGTTTTTTTACCACCTTACCTCCCATGCCTTCATCAGCTATTTCACATAAAGTAAAAGAGCCATTTACAGTCTCCTCATTCCCTGAACAGCTTTTCACAATACTTGAGTAAACACTAGATTTACAACTTTGTCAATACTTTGGTTTAGTCCTGCTTGACTTCCAGTGTAGCGAATGCCTCTGAAGTCTTCCTGTGCAATCCAGTGTTTTATGATGGATCGTATATTGTTCCCTTTTAAAAATTCTCATCCTTGATTTCAAATCCCTCCATGACTTTGCCCCTCCTTATTTCTGTAATATCCTCCAGCCCTATAATCCCCCTAGACCTCTGAGCTCCTCCTATTCTGGACTTTTGAACATCCCAGATTTTAAATGCACCACCATTGGTGGTCGTGTCTTCGGCTGCCTAGGTCCTAAACTGTGTAATTCCCTCCCTAAATCTCTCCGCCTCTCTACTTCTCTTTCCTCCTTAAGACTCTCCTTAAAACCTACCTCCTCGACCAAGCTTTTGGTCATGTGCCCTAACATCTTATATGGCTTGGTGTCAATTTTTTTTTTTGATAACACTCCTGTGAAGCGCCTTGGGACGTTTTATTATGTTAAAGGTGCTATACAAATATAAGTTGTTTGTTTATATGTCCTACTATCATAGCATGTGTACTAAACCAGTATAAAAACTTGTAAGTGATTCTGAATAAACATTAGATGTATTTATAATTCATTAATCCCTATTATGATTCAAATAGCGAGGCTTTTAATCACGTTTCTCATCATGAGCATTAGCCTTAAGCATAATAGGAATTGCAGCTGTATTTACTAGGTGTTTTTAGTGAATATTAATTTAGGAGTGAACAGCTGGAATTTGTGAAATGAGAAAAAAAGACATAGTTAAATGTAATCTTAATACTGCATGTTTGATCAAATGCAGAAATTAATACTTAAAAAAATAATAGTGTTGTATATTATTTTACACATGCTAAAGTGAACTTGGAGTATTTGCAATCTTCCAAAAGTTTTAATTGATTTTGCTGACTAAAAATAAAATCAATCTACATTAACTTCGCTGTAACCCAGAAATTATTACTTTCCTTTCTTGACAAAAGGACATCCTGTGAAATTAAGAACTTGTGTCCATTGCCATGCAACCTTTACAAGTGCAGTTAGCCTGGCAAACCATCTCAGAGTCTATGCAAGAAGAAAGCAAGCTGGGGATCTGACTGGCACACGTAAGTCTTCATTTTTTTTTTCTTTTCTAATTCTTTGGAAATGCGTTAAATACAGGACATCAAATGTTTTTAAACGAACAGTAACGTCAAAAATATATTATGTCACCATTGAGTCCTTGCCTTGTTGGTAACATCTTAAATAGTTAATTTTTTACTCTTTGTAGTAAATCTGCATACAGTGGCTTGTCCATTAACTGACATTATGAAGGGGACCCCCCCCCCCCTCCCCTGAGATGGATGATCAAAATTGTTAGATAATTGTAAGTTGTGGCAGCCCCACTCTATCTAGTCTCATGATCCTAACCCACCCGATCAAGTCTAACCCAAACATACAGACAGTTGCAGCCCAGGATGGATAAAAGACCAGAACCAACGTGAATCCTTGACCCAACGTGAATCCCAACCTTTCCTGATCTCAATTTGTGGTCCAGTGCACACAGAATTTTCAGCAAAATGTACATATAAGATCTGGCTTGAAGTTATGGCCCAGTAGTTAACGATGAGTTTCAACTCAAAGCTCTGACTTCTGCTGATCCAGTTAATAGGAAGGTGGATAATTGCAACTCTACGATAATGTGAAATCTTTTCAATTTTTGGTCGTTGCGCTCAGAGCAAGCAGCATGTTGCCTGAGTTATCCTGAAGCATCGAGTTTTCAGTTATGTTTTTAAGAACTCTTGTTCAAACCTATGTTTGTGTATTTAAGAAATAAAATATGAGGCAAAACACAGCAATAACTGGAAATGAAATTATATTAGAAACTGATGACAATACAGATAATGCTACCTGTATATTAGATGTATCGGTTAAACTAGAAGCTGCTGCTTATGGTATGTTTCATCTTCAAAAATTAATTTAGTGAAGTTTATTCTATTAATTGCATCAGTCCAAACTAGTTGTGTATTTAAAATTGTTTTTTTATTGTGAATAATACTTAAAATTATTTATAATTTATCATTTTAATTGACCTTTTCTCTAGGCTTTAAGATTTGCTTTTGTGTTTTTTTTTTAAAACTCTGCACCTATGCAATTTAAAGTAAACAAAACATGCAATAGTATTGGCACGATCATCATGGGTTTTCTAATAGATGATGTTGGTGTGTTTGTCTTCTGCCAAGTTATCTCATTTTCTCCCCTCCCCTCGGATTCATGCTAGGGTATAGTTCCATAGTTAATGACCATGATCTGGCAGCTCACCCATGTGACGCTCTTCATGTGTAAATCTGGTGAGTCATAGTGGGTTATTCTTTTATGTGGATCATCACAATTGAGCCCAATCCTGTCCAAATTATTCATTCAGTAATATAATTTTAATAAAGACTGGCTAAATAAAGTATATTCCATTTAAATTATGGTGTGGAGATGCCGGAGTTGGACTGGGGTGGACAAATGTAAGAAGTCACACAACACCAGGTTATAGTCCAACAGCCAATAAAGCTGTTGGACTATAACCTGGTGTTGTGTGACTTCTTACATTTGTCCATTTAAATTAGTTATTGTTTGCATGGAGGATAAGACCTATTCCTAAAGTTATCTTTTTCCAGCTTTTGACTGCAAGCAAAAAAGGTCACGATCACGGTCAGGGACCAAAAAGAAGTCTTCCCTATTTGTTCCTTCTCTTGATGATGCTTATGTACTCAAATGCAGGTAAACAGTTTGACTACAATGCTGCTTCAGGCTCAATTTGCAGATTAAAATTTGTTACTGTTACAATATTATTATAAGATGTAATGTAACAATTTGAAGACTGTTTTTGATTAAATGTTTCATAAAGTATTCTCAAAAAATGTGAGAAATTAAACTTCATATGGCTGGTTCCTTTCCATCACTTGCCATGCCGTTTAGTAAGTGATTTGTATTTTTTTTCTAACTTTTTTTCCGTTTATGGGATGTGGGCGTCGGTGGCAAGGCCAGCATTTATTGCCCATCCCTAGTTGCCCTTGAGAAGGTGGTGGTGAGCCGCCACCTTGAACCGCTGCAGCCGGTGTGGTGAAGGTACTCCCACAGTGCTGTTAGGGAGGGAGTTCCAGGATTTTGACCCAGCGACGATGAAGGCAAGTGGAGAGTATTCCATCACACTCCTGACTTGTGCCTTCTAGATGGTGGAAAGGCTTTGGGGAGTCGGGAGGTGAGACACTCGCCGCAAAATACCCAGCCTCTGACCTGCTCTTGTTGTGACAGTATTTGTGGCTGGTCCAGTTAAGTTTCTGGTCAATGGTGACACCCCAGGATGTTGATGGTGAACTTGATTTTACTGGATATTATCTGGTCGTCATGAATTTTAAAAAGTCATAGTAGTAGAGCAAAATCAGCAAAAATATAATTCGAGCTAAATTCATCAGAATTATGTTTTTGTTACTGATCTGCAGGTTCTGTGATCTGGTCTTCCGAGGTCCACTTTCTGTCCAAGAAGATTGGATCAAGCACTTGCAGCGACATGTTGTTAATGCGAATCTTCCTCGCACTGGTGCTGGAATGGTGGAAATCTCATTGCCATCAAAAGAAAATTTCCCAGTAACTGAATCATCTATCTCTCTGCTAATGGCACAGGCAGCTTCATAAAATTTTCTGACTTGCGATGAATTAATCTGCTGTAAATTTTTGATGTGGTGTTTTGACATAAGCACCTAGTAAAAGTACATTCTGCCCTCCCGTTACAAGGCTTAATAGATCAGTGCAACAATATAAGCTGTTTATAACCTTGAAATTATTTGAAAAGGCTTGATTTCCTTAAAAGCTCAAGTAATTATGCATATATTCAGAATTTTAAATCAATAAATAGATCACCAGCAGTCAATCAGCATTAGGAATTCTCTGTTTAAATTTGTCACAATTTGGTCAAAGCCGTAGATCCTGTGAAGAACATATTTTACAATAGCTATTGCTAGATATTTACATAAGCAGCTAGTCAGATGTTTCCCTAATCATTTCAGAAAGATAGTCCTTTTGCCTGAGGAACCTTATGGCAGCAGGAAATGAAGCATACAATTTCACTTGACACATTTACGAACACTATTCTAACTTCCAATTTAGTAAGGAAGCAACATTCATGTTTACCATTGTGTATAACAACTGTGGATAGTTATCTTTGGTTGCCGAAGAAGTGATTTAGCTGTATAATTTTGAAAAAACTTAGCAGTCCCCAACATAAATTTGCACAGGATCTTACTCATGAAGAACAGTTTTCTATATACTGTCGTAGTACTGTACCTTTAGGGAATGAAAAAGAGAACTAAATTCATTGTTCTAATATGTAATTCCATCCCTGCCCTCATTTTTCTCCCATTGCAAACTGCTTGCAGATACACATCCTTTTCTAGCCAGGAGGGCCGAATGGCCTAGCTGTAAACTTCTTCCACAGTCGCCATCAGTGCTGCCCTGTGATCGGCTACAGGAGGCACGATTCAAGCGAGGAGAGCAGGACATTGTTCATTTATAATGGCATCTGTCAGAGTGACAGGAAGAATGAAAACTTGCCCAATTGAAGCAAGTGTGTTAGAGTGATCGACTATTCTGGAATTCAAACTTTTCACCTCAATGAACGTTGAACACACAACCACTTCAACTCCCAGGCCACTTCAAAGATATGGAGAATTGTAAAGCATGATGCATACAATGTTTCTTCTCGCAAAAACTCAGAATGCAACCAGTCTAAAAATACATTTAGTGCACGGTTCAATATTGATTTTTGACAACAAGCAGTTTTGTACTGGCCTAAAACCTCCTTAGCGTGCTTTTTAAGTAGCAATATTATTATTTACAAGTTTTGTTCTCAATTTATTTCTGATTTTTGTTTCCATCGGTTTTGTTGAAATTGAAATCTGTAGATGGCTACTTGCTATTAAGCAATTGCTAGTAATTATAGTTCTATAATAATGCATTTAACAAGTCAGTAGCAAATTTACTAGTAGCCAGCACCATTTTGAAGATGGTAGTGTAGATAGTTCCCCAAGTCTAGTGATTACTATATTGCTGTACATTGAGCATACTAATTGTTTTAGAATTGTCATGTTCTTAGAAACAGACCTTTAAATATAAATTTTGTTCCTGACAAAGGTCAGTATTCACCTTCCTGAGGACAACTCAACAAAATGTATGTACTTGTCTTTTACTAGGTATAGCATGTACAGAAATACCAGGGTGCATTGCTATTGAGATGGATATTATTGGATTTTATATTTGTATTTTCTAAAATAGGCTGAAATAGTATTTAACCAGTTGAGTTATTTGGAGAAATAGGTTTACAGGTACTAATTCAGTGTAGCTCTTGATTTGCTATAAGTAATTCCTCCTGCCTAATTTTTTTTTCTGAGCTCCCTCTATTTCAGTAATTGGATAATGTAAATTTATATTTTTACTGTACAATTTTCTTAACTGTAAAGGAAAGCATGTTCTTTACAACTCAGAGGTCTCCATACAATTATGAGTTTCCTGAAATTTTACTGTTGTATCCTTTAGGCATTTCAATGACATTGGTGATACAATTACTGTGTATGGAACAGGTACACTGGTACATGATATCAAGTGCTCAGACGTGATTGTGCACGCTCATATTTGTAAGTAAACTGTGTAAACACTATGTGAAAATGTGCTATTACTACAAGTCTACTTATCTAGTGGCAGAAATAAAATGTACAGTCATACATTAACGATGGTTGGAAATCTTGTGTCCTTATTGTCCACCAGTTTGTTCAGTAAAGTGACATTAATAAATATGTATATTCGAGTGATATGATGTAATTGTTACTGATCGTGTCTGTTGACAATGTTGAACCTCAATTTGCAAACATGAATATGAGAACTATGTAACTCTGCTCTCCTTCCATGTTGTGTCTGATTGTCCTTTGCTTCATGGAAGTTTTTTATTTTGCAATTCTGCTGACTTTTATTGACCTCTTTCCAAGTTCATTACAGGATATAGATTGTTGAGATGCACAAAGTGAGCTCCCTTACAGCTTAACATGATGGATCAGCTGTAATGCCAACAAATCCCATCAAGTTTTTTTCTAATAATTTTATATTGCTGTATATGAGGATAACTTGCCCTCCATTGAGGCCGCGCACACTCCTTTTTTCCCCCATCCACATGATGCTGTCCCTCAAGTTGTGGACACAAGAAGGCCTGCTTCCACGCAATTACCGTTGCCAATTTTAGCCTGCCACTAGGATGTACCCTAATAGAGATACCGCTCTCATATTATCCCTTCCTTTCTGCATGAGATATATGGAGCTTGTGGCCTCTTTTGTCCAGTTTGGCTGAAATTGGAAGTTCAACCATGTGTAGGCTTGAGCTTGTGACCCTTCGCTCTGTGGTACTGTATCTTGATGCTCTAGTGTCACAGTACCACTGATAAATTTTATTGTCTTCTATAATAAAAATGTTCTCGTTCTCACTAGAAAAGAAATGGTTGAGAGGTGATATTGCTGTTTTCAGAATTCTAAAGGGAGTAGATAATGTAGACGATGAGCATCACAGTAGAACCGGAGGACACAGCCTGTGCTTGAAGAGGGTTAATTCAAGACTGATTTGCGGAGACAATGGCCCATATTTTCCGATGCCTACGGGTGGGTACGAGCTGTGCACACACCCGTAGGGACTGTCATGAACCTTACCATTCATGAAGAGATGACTCATGAAGTAACACTGGGCGGCCAGCTGGTGGCGCCGTCCAAGGAGTATAAATACTCAGGCGTGGGCCCAGCTTGCTCAGGATGTTTCTGTAACCAGGAACTAGTGATGTAACTAGAAATCTCATGGTTGTGAAACAGTTGATTAAAGCCTCGTTTTATACTCAAACCAAGTGCTCAGTAATCTTTTTACATCAGGGACATCGGAAATGCCGGTTTCAGGCATGCAAAGCGCATGCGCTGAAAACCAGCATTTCCGATCTGTCAGATCGGATGCCTGTCCTGGAGAAGGGCCTCTGCGGGTGGAGAGTTCTGCTTTCTGCAGAACCTCCGCCCACTGAAATCTCTTAAAAATCTTACGCCTGGTAAAAGCAGACGCAAGGCCTGCTTTTACCAGCATAAGAGTTTTTTTAAAGTAAAAAATAAAAATTTTTTTCACTCATTTATAATTTAAAAATACTTTTTTTTTAAAGTTCATTTTTAGCCCTGTAAAAAAAACTTGGAAAAAAATAATTATTGTTTAAAATATTTAATATAATTTTAACTCATTTTAAAAACGTGATTTAATTTTTTTTTAATGTTTTGATAGTTTTTGGGGTGATTTCCATTCATACTTTTGACGGGTCTATCTGTCAAAAGTATGAAGGGAGATTCCCTTCTCCTATTGGCTGGCCTGCCCCCTGGGATACGTGGGACCTGCGCATTTCGACTGTGGACAGGCCCAGCATCAGAAGAGTCCGGACCTCGGGAGCCCTCGGGTAAGAGCGTAGATTTTTTTTCCCGATAGAAGGCATCCGCACGCAGGAAGCCTCCTATCGGAAATTACGGGCCAACATTTCTGTGACTTACAGACGCTAAGCTTCATAAAGAAAGCCATCAATGAGTTATACCACTTGCTATAACCTGACCTATATCGCATTACACTGCCAGTGACTGTAAAGGTCACAACCTCGTTCAACTTTAATTTAATTCCAGGCTGCTATTAGCCAATCGGCTGTGCACAAATGTATTAAACAAGTCACATATACATTGTTTGCTAGACTGAGCCATTTCAACCAATTTCCCAGGGATAACCAGCATGACTGGGCACTGCAATTTTACAGAATGTCAGGATTCTCCAGGTTCCAAGGAATCATTGATAGCAACCACATGACCAAACGTGCCAATACCCATGTCAACAGGAAAGGATTCCACTTTATAAGTATCCGGCTTGATTGTGACCGGCATTGCATTGTGCAAGTGAATGGTGGCTTTCCTGGTAGCTGCCATGATGGAATTAGTTCATCACCAAAATAACCAAGTGCAGTAGAATTTGTTCATTTGTTTTAAAATAAGTGAGAAGTTTCACTTTATCAAGAGCTGTTTGACTAACTGTTGGGACTTGCAAAGCTTATCGTTAATAAAAGGTTTCATTATAACAAAGTCCATTGCAATGGACTTGAAACTGTTGAAGGGGAGGAGGAGCTAGATTTCCTAGTTTAGTTAAGATTACCAATGCATTTCCTGGATGTCGATCTCCTCAGAGTTATTTCCCGATGCACTGAGGGATCGTCCCACTCCCAGCTGTATTTTTTACGCTTCATAGAGCCAATCAGAACATGGTTCTATCAACTCTAACATCTTTGTGGTACAGAATGACAGACTAAAGTTTTGCATCCTATAAAGCTGCTATTTAAGAACTCATGGGGGAAAATATTGTTGGACCAGAGGCTTACAAATTGGGGTCACAGCAAAGTGATCGAATGTTAGACATATGGATATCAGCTTCACTAATCAATGTATAACCCCACTTCCCTCTGGAACATTATCAGACATTTTATTCCCTGGGAGCCCACAGCACATGGCAGTGGCTTATTGAAATATTGTCAATGCAGGATCTGTGATTTTTTCTGTGTATTAATATGTAATGGAAATTGTGTGCAGGTTAAAAAAAAAAGCTAGTACATTAATCTGGCAACAGTTTGATTACACTGAAGCAATGCCAAAACCAGCTACTGGATTAGCCAGTACTAGCTGGACATATAACTGCAACATTGGAATTTGTTAACAAAGTCCCAAGGCGATTCCAAATCCCTTGCAAGCGACTGAAAATTGTGAGCAAGTGGAACTGGTATACTGAGGAATAAAGCTATTTGCGCACCTGAAAAATACTGTTGGCACGACATAATCAAAACCAGCAATTGAAGCCAGAGAATTTTCCATCAGGGGTTTCTGGATGTAGCCTTCCAAGAATGAGGACTCTCTGGGTTACAGCTGAGAATGAGAAGTTGGAAAGCTTCCATTCCATGTAATAAAGTATTCGGTTAGTCTATCAAACTGAAAGGGAATCTGATTCAGTTTTTTAATTTATTCTCAGGATGTGGGTTGATGTAAGAAAACTACTAGGCACTTGGTCTAAGCATTAAACAAAGCTTTAATCAACTGTTTTACAACATGGAGGTCTAGTTGTGTCCTTCACTAGTTCCTGTTAAGAATGTCCTGCACAAGCTGGGCCCATGCCTGAGTGTTTATACTCTCCCTGGACAGCGCCACCCGTAGGCCGCTCAGTATTATTTCATAAGTCTGTCTTTCATGAATGACTGATTCATGTCATGGGTGATGCTGGCAAGGCTGCATTTATTGCCTATCCCGACTGGGCCTTCCTCTTGAATTTCTGCAGTCCTTGTGGTGATGTTGCTCCCATAATTGTATTAGATAGGGAGTTCCAGGATTTTGGTCCGGTATGATGAAGGAATGGTGACACATGTCCAAATCAGGAAGGTGCATGATGTGGAGAGGAACTTGGAGGAGCTAGCTGTTCTCATGAGGTTACGGTGCTTATCCTTCTCGGAGGTAGAGGTTCTGGGGCTGGAAGATGCTATTGAAATAAGCTTGGGGAGTTGCTATAGTGCATCCTGTAGATAGTACATACTACACCAGTGATGGGGCGGATATTGATTTCATTGGCAGGGCTCCAGATCAAGTGAACTTACTTGCTTTGGATAGTATTAAACTTGAGTATTGGGTCTGCACCCATCCAAGCAAGTGGTGTGTAGATGGTGGAGAGGCAGTGAGGATTCAGGAGGTGAGACACTCCACAGAGTATCTAGTCTCTGCCCTGATGTTGTAGCTTATGAAATTGATGTGTTTGGTCCAGCTAAGCTTTTGCTAATGGTGACTGCCCAAGATGTCCATAGTGAAGGACTCATGATGCTGTTGAAGGTCAGGGAAAAGTCGTGAGCCTTTTTCTTGTTGGAAGTGGTCAATGCCTGGCATTTATGCAACAAAGCGTTACCTACCGTTTATCAGACCACTCTTGACCTTATAGGACAGCGGCTCGGTCATGTCCTTTGTTTGAATGGCCTACAAAGGATCATTTTTAATTGTCTTGGAATGGACTTATCAGCCTTGATTTTTGAACGTGCTGCCAGTCCTAGAAAAAAAATCTACAGCATTACAAAATGTCTTTATTTCTCCCTTGCATTCTAAGATTTTAGACCGTCCGTGCAGCTGCCGATGCTGCCACCTCCTTGATCTTTCACCCTACTCCCTCTCTGCCTCCCACTTGCCCAACTCCAATTCCTTGTCATGGTCATTCCTCTCCCATTACCTCTACCCTGTCCACCGTATCATTTTGTTGTTATCCACTTCCTCCTCCCTCAAACCCCTCCATACCCAACTCCAAATCATTAAATACTTTTCCTGGTCCCCATGCTTCCTGATACTGTTAATAGCTCCCTTTTCTCAGGCAGGATCCATTTCATTTTCAAAACTGCTCACCAGCCCCCTCCTCCAAAAGGCCCACCCTTGGTCCATTCATCCTCTCCATTGCCCCATCTCTGACCTCTCTTTGAATTTCTTCAGCCCAGCTTCTACCCTGCTTACAGCACCAAGACAGCTCTAGCTAAAGTCACAAATGACAGTCTCTGTGACTGTAACCACAGCATCTTATCCCTTGTCCTTCTCGACCTCTTTTAGTGTTCAATGTAGTTGGCTATGCCGCCACCCTCCATTGCCTTTCTTCTGCTGTGGCTCAATGGGCAGCACACTCGCCTCTGAGTCAGAAGGTTGTGGGTTCAAGTCCCACGCCAGGGACCTGAGCACAAATCTAGGCTGACACTCCGAGGGAGTGCTGCACTGTCGGAGGTGCTATCTTTCGGATGAGATGTTAAACCGTCTGCGCTCTCAGGTGGGCATAAAAGATCCCATGGCACTATTTCGAAGAAGAGCAGGGGAGTTCTCCCCGGTGTCCTGGCCAATATTTATCCCTCAAGCAACATAACAAGGAACAGATTATCTGGTCATTATCACATTGCTGTTTGTGGGAGCTTGCTGTACACAAATTGGCTACCGCGTTTCCCACATTACAACAGTGACTACACTTCAAAAGTACTTCATTGGCTGTAAAGTGCTTTGAGACGTCTGGTGGTCGTGAAAGGCGCTATATAAATGCAAGTCTGTTTCTTTTTCTACTGTCCAGTTTTGCAGTATTACTGTTTTTGTTCCACTGCTACCTGCCCCAATGTAGCCAATTCATCTCTAGCAATGGCTTCTCGTCCCAACCTCGCACCATCTATTTGGGAATCCCTCAGGGACGTATCCTTGGCCTGTTCCTCTTCCTCATCCACATTGCCCCTCACTGACATTATTTGTAGGCATCGGGTCAGCTTCTATATATTTGACTGCACGCAGCTTCACCTCTTCAATCAACTCTACAATTACCTCTGCATTTTGAGACTTTAAAATTTTAAATAACTAAAACAGGCTTCCCAACACAGTGCTGATGAACTTCTTTGGGGAAACCATGCCATGAGAAAAAGCCTGTTGCTATACTCTTGGCCATGACCCAGGAACTGGCTTTAGATTTAAAGCTCACTGTTAGTAAGTCCTAGGTGCTTGGGGTCGGGTTTAGGCTTAACCTCGAGTTGTCAGCCTTGGCTTTGTGGTAGCATTCACACATCTGAGTCAGAATGTTGTGGATTCAAGTCCCATTCCAGAGACTGGAGCACATAATCTAGCCTGGCACTTTAGTACAGTGCTGAGGGGGTGCTGATCTGTCGGAGGTGCCATCTTTCAGATGAGATGTTCAGCCGAGGCCACGTTTGCTCTCGGGTGGATGTAAAAGTAAAAGATCCTGTGGCACCTTTGGAAGAAGAGCGGGGGAGTACTCCTAGTGTTGTGGCCAAGATTCCCCTCTCAACTAACACCACAAAAGAAATCATCTGTTCATATATCTCATTGATGTTTGTAGGATTTTCCTGTGCACAAATTGGCTACTGTGTTTCCGACTTTGAAATAGTGATCACACTTCAAAGTACTTTATTCTTCTCTTCTTCTTAGGCAGTCCCTCGGAACCGAGGATGACTTGCTTCCACACTAAAAATGAGTTCTCGGGTGACTGATGAGTCCAATGCGGGACCTACAGTCTCTGTCACAGGTGGGGCAGACGGTGGTTGAAGGGGTGGGTGGGTGGGGTGCTTGGGTTGATGTGCGGTCCTTTCGCTGTTTGCGCTTGGCTTCCGCTTGCTCCCGGCGAAGAGACTCGGTGTTCGGCGCCTTCCCGGATGCTTCTGCTCCACTTTGTGCAGTCCTGGGCCAGGGATTCCAAGGTGTCGGTGGGGATTTTGCACTTTTTCAAGGAGGCTTTGAGGGTGTCCTTGAAGCGTTTCCTCTGCCCACCTGGGGCTCTCTTGCAGTGTCTGAGCTCCGAGTAGAGCACTTGTCTTGGGAGTCTCGTATCGGGCATGCGGATGATGTGGCCCGTCCATCGGAGCTGATCGAGCGTGGTCAAAGCTTCGATGCTGCGGATATTCGCCTGAGCGAGAACACTGACATTGGTGCGCCTATCCTGCCATTGGATTTGCAGGATCTTGCGGAGGCAGCGTTGGTACCTCTCCAGTGCTTTGAGGTGCCTGCTGTACATGGTCCACGTCTCTGAAGCATACAGGAGGGCGGGTATCACTACTGCTCTGTAGGCCATGAGCTTTATTACAAAGGGATTGAAGCATAAGAGTAAAGACGTCTTACTACAATTATATAGGGCCTTGGTGAGACCACACCTGGAGTACTGTGTACAGTTATAAGAACATAAGTAGGAGGAGCAGGAGTAGGCCATACGGCCCCTCGGGCCTGCTCCGCCATTCAATAGGATCATGGCTGATCCGAATCTAGACTCACGTCCACTTCCCTGCCCTCTCCCCGTAACCCCTAATTCCCTTATCTGCTAGGAAACTGTCTATCTCCATTTTAAATTTATTTAATGTTGCAGCTTCCACAGCTCTCTGGGGTAGCAAATTCCATAGATTTACTACCCTCTGAGTGAAGAAGTTTCTCCTCATCTCAGTTTTGAAAGGGCAGCCCCTTATTCTTAGATTATGCCCCCCTAGTTCTAGCCTCACCCATCAGTGGAAACATCCTCCCCGCATCCACCCGATCAAGCCCCCTCACAATCTTATATGTTTCGATAAGATCGCCTCTCATTCTTCTGAACTCCAATGAGTAGAGTCCCAACCTACTCAACCTTTCCTCATACGTCAACCCCCTCATCTCCGGAATCAACCGAGTGAACCTTCTCTGAACCGCCTCGAGAGCAAGTATATCTTTTCTTAAATATGGAAACCAAAACTGCACGCAGTATTCCAGGTGTGGCCTCACCAATACCCTGTATAACTGCAGCAAGACTTCCCTGTTTTTATACTCCATCCCCCTTGCAATAAAAGCCAAGATTCCATTGGCCTTCCTGATCACCTGCTGCACCTGCATACTAACTTTTTGTGTTTCATGCACCAGGACCCCCAGATCCCTTTGTACTGTAGCACTTCGCAGTTTCCATTTAGATAATAACTTGCTCTTTGATTTTTTTCTGCCAAAGTGCATAACCTCACACTTTTCAACATTATATTGCATCTGCCAAATCTCTGCCCACTCACTTAGCCTGTCTATGTCCTTTTGCAGGTTTTTTATGTCATCCTCACTCATTGCTTTCCCTCCCATCTTTGTATCGTCGGCAAACTTGGATATGTTGCACTCGGTCCCTTCCTCCAAATCGTTAATATAGATTGTAAAGAGTTGGGGTCCCAGCACTGACCCCTGCGGAACACCACTAGTTACTGATTGCCAGCCCGAGAACGAACCATTTATCCCAACTCTTTGTTTTCTGTTAGATAGCCAATCTTCCACCCATGCCAGTATATTACCCCCAATCCCGTGATTTCTTATCTTGATCAGTAATCTTTTGTGTGGAACCTTGTCAAATGCCTTTTTGGAAGTCCAAATACACTACATCCACTGGTTCCCCTTTATCCACCCTGTATGTTACATCCTCAAAGAACTCGAGCAAATTTGTCAAACATGACTTCCCCTTCATAAAACCATGCTGACTCTGTCCTATTAAATTATGTTTATCCAAATGCTCTGTTACTGTTTCCTTAATAATGGACTCCAACATTTTGCCAACCACAGATGTTAGGCTAACTGGTCTATAGTTTCCAGCTTTTTGTCTACTTCCCTTCTTAAATAAGGGTGTTACATTAGCAGTTTTCCAATCTGCTGGGACCTTTCCTGAGTCCAGGGAGTTCTGGAAAATAATCACCAATGCATCCACAATCCCTACCGCCACTTCTCTCAAGACCCTAGGATGTAGGCCATCAGGTCCGGGGGATTTATCCGCCTTAAGTCCCATTATTTTACTGAGTACCATCTCCTTAGTGAATTTAATCGTGTTTAGCTCCTCCACCACCCCCCCCCCCCCCCCCATTGCCCCCTGTTTGTCCAGTGTTGGGATATTTTTAGTGTCCTCTACTGTAAAGACTGATACAAAATATTTGTTCAGCGTCTTTGCCATCTCCATGTTCCCCACCACTAGTTTTCCGGTCCTATCCTCTAAGGGGCCAACGTTCACTTTAGCCACCCTTTTTCTTTTTATATAGCTGTAGAAACTCTTGCTATCTGTTTTTATATTTTTTGCTAGTTTACTTTCATAATCTATCTTCCCTTTCTTAATCTTTTAGTTATTGTTTGCTGGCTTTTAAATGCTTCACAGATCACAGAAATCACAGAAACCCCACAGTGCAGATAGAGGCCATTTCGGCCCATCGAGCCTGCACCAACACATATCCCACCCGATCCCCGTAACCCCTGCACCAACATATATCCCACCCTATCCCCATAACCCCACATATATAATCCCCCTAACACTAAGGGTCAATTTATCATAGCCAATCAACCTAACCCGCACATCTTTGGACAGTGGGAGGAAACCGGAGCACCCGGAGGAAACCCACGCAAACACGGGGAGAATGTGCAAACTCCACACACAGTCACCCGAGGCCGGATTGGAACCCGGGTCCCTGGCGCTGTGAGGCAACAGTGCTAACCACTATGCCACCGTGCTGCCCAATCTTCTATCCTCCCACTAGATTTGGCTACTTTATATGCCCTTGTTTTCAGTCGGATACTATCCTTTATTACTTTACTAAGCCACGGATGGCTGTCTTTTCTTTTACTCCCCTTTTTCCTCAGTGGAATATATTTATCTTGCAAGATGTGAAATATCTCCTTGAATGTAGACCACTGCTCTTGTACCGACTTACACTTTAATCTGTTTTCCCAGTCCACTTTAGTCAATTCTACTCTCATACCTTCATAGTCTCCTTTATTTAAGCTCAGTATGCTGGTTTGAGATCCAACTCTCTCACCCTCAAACTGAATTTGGAATTCAACCATATTATGGTCACTCATTCCAAGGGGATCCTTTACTAGGACATTTTTTATTAATCCTGTTTCATTACACAGGACCAGATCTAAGATTGCCTGTCCCCTGGTTGGTTCAGTTACATACTGCTCAAGGAACCCGTCCCTAATACACTCGATGAACTCTTCCTCAATGCTGCCATGCCCAATTTGATTAGTCCAGTCAATATGAAAGTTAAAATCCCCCATGATTATAGCTGTTCCCTTATTACAAGCCCCAACTATTTCCTGATTTATACTCCGACCAACAGAGTTGCAACTGTTAGGAGGCCTATAGACTACGCCCACTCGTGACTTTTTCCCCTTCTTATTCCTTATCTCCACCCAAACTATTTCACTATCCTGATCCTTTGACCCAATATCATTTCTGACTATTGCAGTGATTCCATCCTTGATTAACATAGCAACCCCACCTCCCTTTCCTTCCTGTCTGTCCTTCCTAATTGTCAAATACCCTTGTATGTTTAGTTCCCAGTCATGATTATCTTGCAGCCATGTTTCCGTAATGGCCACCAGATCATACCCATGTGTAGTTATTTGTACCGTCAACTCGTCAATTTTGTTACGAATGCTGCGTGCATTCAGATAAAGAACTTTCAAATATGTTTTCTGACAATTTATTCCTGCTTTTACCCCTTTTACTACTTTACCTTTATCATTATACATTCTGTCCCTTCCTGACATGCTCTGGTTTTTAATTCCCCCACTGCTACCTTGCTCTATTGCCTTCTCCGCTGTCATTTTTATTTTTCGCTCTCTTAAAACCTCCCCCCCCACTAATTAGTTTAAAGCCCTCTCTACAGCCCTAGTTATTCGATTCGCCAGGACTCTAGTCCCAGCACTGGCCAAGTGAAGTCCGTCCCAACGGAACAGCTCTCTCCTGTCCCAGTACTGATGCCAGTGTCCCAGGAAGCAAAACCCATTTCTCCCACACCAGGCTTTGAGCCACGCATTTAACTCTCTAATTTTATTTACCCTAGCCAAATTTGCACGTGGCTCAGGTAGTAATCCAGAGATTATTACCCTTGTGGTTCTGCTTTTTAATTTGGCCCCTAGCTGCTCAAACTCCCTCAGCAGAACCTCCTTCCTTGTCCTATCTATGTCGTTGGTACCAACATGGACCACGACAACTGGATCCTCCCCCTCCCACTCCAAGTTTCTCTCCAGCCCAGAGGAGATGTCCTTAACCCTGGCACCGGGCAGGCAACACAGCCTTCGGGACTCTCGGCTGCAAAGAACTCTTATCTATCCCCCTAACGATACTATCCCCTACCACTACAACATTTCTTTTATCTCCCCCCCCACTTGAATGGCCCCCCGCTCCACGGTGCTGTGGCCAGGTTGCTCATCCTCCCCGCAGTCCCCGTTCCCATCCTCACAGGGAGTAAGAGCCTCGAACCTGTTGGACAAGAGCAAGGGCTGCGGCTCCTCCAACACGACCTCCTGGATCCCCGTACCTGCCTCACTTCTAGTCATACCATCCTGACCCTGGCCACGGACTACATCTGAATTAATTAATCTAATTGGTGTGACTACCTCCTGATACAGAGTCCAGGTAACTCTCCCCCTCCCTGATGTGTCTCAGTGTTTGAAGCTTGGACTCCAGCTCTTCAACACGGAGCCGGAATTCCTCGAGCAGCCAACACTTACTGCAAATGTGATCACTGTGAGCATCAATGGTGTTCACCAGCTCCCACATATTGCAGCAGCAACACATCACCTGATCTCCCATTCTATGTAATTAATTAAATTTATTAATATTATTCTTAAATACCCTCTGCCCCGATTCTAGATGATGAATATCGCACCTTAGAAACTATAAACCACAGAGTTTAAGCTTCAAAAGAGAGAAATACTCACCAACCAATCACTTACCCGCTTTCTGGTGACATCACACTTGGATTACTTTTTACCTCTCTCCTTCCCTCTGAGGTCCGAGACTGGAGATTGGTAGGCCTTACCTGGTCTCGGGAACCTTTTTAAGCTTCCCACTCGCGCCTCCCGCCGACACCCGCGGTCTGAGGCCTTACCTGGTCTCGGGAACCTTTTTAAGCTTCCCACTCCCGCCGACACCCGCGGTCTGAGGCCTTACCTGGGCTCGGGAGCCTTTTTAAGCTTCCCGCTCGGGCCTCCCGCCGACATCCGCGGTCTGAGGCCTTACCTGGGTCTCTGATGCTTTCTCCTTGCCTTAGAGGGAGTGCAACAAAGGTTCACGACACTGATTCCTGCGATGACGGGATTGACCTAGGAGGAGAGATTGAGGAGACTAGGCCCATTTTCCCTAGAGTTTAGAAGAATGAGAGGTGATCTCATTGAAACATATAACATTTTTGCAGGGCTTGATGGGGTACATGCTAGGAGGATTTTTCCCCTGGCTGGGGAATCTAGAACACGGGGTCACAGTCTCAGAATAAGAGGTTGGCCATTTTGGACTGAGATGAGGAGAAATTCCTTCATTCAAAAGGGTTGTGAATCTTTGGAATTCTCTACCTCAGAGGGCCGTGAATGGTCAGTCGTTGACGATATTCAAGACAGAGATTGATAGATTTTTGGATTCTAAGGGAATCAACGAATATGGGGCAATGTTCCCTTTTTAATTTTTTTTTTTTTTTAAGTGCCCGGTCCCTTTAAATTTGTTGCATGGCTGCACATGTGCGATACCTCTTCCAGCTTGTGAGCGGCCTCCCGATTGATGTGCAGCTGTGCGCCCGCGCATCTTGGGGGCAACGTTGATATGGGGATAGTGGGGGAAGGTGGAGTTGTGGTAGAAGATCAGCCATGATCTTATTGAATGGCGGAGCAGGCTCGAAGGGCCAAATGGCCTACTCCTGCTCCTATTTCTTATGTTTCTTATTTTTATTTAATTGCCTGTCAAATGCTTTGAGATGTTCTGACTTCTGAGGTCTGCAAGTGTTCCGTATAAATGCAAGTTCTTTATTTCTTTGAGGCTTAGAGGGTTGAGAAGTGGCAGGAGAGTGTCAGACAAGAGACCAGATTTTTAGAGCCCTTAAATGGGTATTGCTGTGGGAAAAATCTTGGAGATTGAGTTGGGAGGAGGACGCAAACATAGGTAAGTATAATAAAAAGCTAAGTTTAAATGTGGCAGACATGTGTGACAGAAAAAGCATGCCAGTAATGCGTTATGGAAAGCAAATGTTACACTTCAACTCTTGCATATAGCATGCAATTCCTGTAACATATTAATAAATTGCTTGTGGCATTGCTCATGGACAATTGATCAATATAATTCTTATTTGTATACAAATTGGTAATGGAGTTGGGCGAGAGACTTCAGAAACTCGCACAGAACTATCTAGTGGCCAGCGCCTGCAATTACAATGTAAGCATTGACAGCAAAATTGAATGAGAAATGTTGATAGAAATCACAGAAGCCCCACAGTGCAGATAGAGGCCATTTCGGCCCATCGAGCCTGCACCGACACATATCCCACCCGATCCCCGTAACCCCTACACCAACACATATCCCACCCTATCCCCGTAACCCCGCGTATTTAATCCCCCTAACACTAAGGGTCAATTTATCATAGCCAATCAACCTAACCCGCACATCTTTGGACTGTGGGAGCACCCGGAGGAAACCCACGCAAACACGGGGAGAATGTGCAAACTCCACACAGACAGTCACCCGAGGCCGGATTCGAACCCGGGTCCCTGGCGCTGTGAGGCAACAGTGCTAACCACTACGCCACCGTGTGACCAAAAATCACAGCAACTGCAAATAAGGTTTTTGGATAGAAAATGTATGTTCTATACAACATTTTTAATACTATCTAGATAATCCTGTTTATTTTGTGCTACAGTTCAATTTCTATGTTATGTGGAACAGCATAATTCTACTTGGAGTCAATGGGGGGAATTTTGCCAGCGCTCGGGGCGGGTTTGGAGGCGGGACTGGTGGCAAAATTGCAAAGATTGACCGGGTCCCGAACCTGCTGTCTAGCCGCCTCCAAACAATCTTCCCAGGTGTTGGGTCCCCGATTTGCGCATGGACACGGCACCTAGAGGCGGGAAGAGGATTATAGGGAACTGCTTGTTAACTGGCAGTTAAGAGGCTTTTTCCAATTTTAACAGGTCTACTGCGGAGTTCCCGACGTCCGGACACCACGCCAGGGTAAGTGTGGCATGCTGTGGGTCTACTGTAATGTTTCTTCATTGATGACAGCTACAGAAGTGGTGTGAAGGATTCAGTGGTACGCTGGTGAGTTTGAAGTAAGAAAATGTTGGGGAAATCATTTTTTATGTATTTAGACTTTTCTGTAGGTAACAAGTTTTGAAGTGTGTGTGTAGTCCCACTTCATTAGGAGAACGTCTGTCACCAATGACAGATCACTTCTGTAACCCCACCTGCAGCTGCCATCTTTTCTAGCCTAAGGAGGGAGTCACTGGAGAGGAGAGCCTGGGTACAGTGATTGTCAGTGTTTGAAGCACCTCAATGCTGTCAAACACTGAAAAATCACCTGTCAAAAAAAATTGTGTGTGGCCCCTTTAAGAAAACCGGCAGATGACGCGTCATCAACTGACGTCATCTGACACCGGCTTTCTTTTAATTGGCTGGCAAGCCCGCAGGGTGGGCTTAACAAGGTCACTTGATGCAAAATAGTGTCTGTGCGTCGGACGTCGTTGGAGGTGGGATCAGAACCCAGAAGGAAGCTGTCCCGTCCCCAAGCCACATCGAAAGGTAAAATCCAGCCCATAGTCATAACAGCAAGCAAGGAGGCCATTCGGCCCATCGTGTCCGTGCCGGCTCTCTGTACAGCAATCCAGTCAGTCCCATTCCCCCGCTCTATCCCAATAGCCCTGCAAGTGAATTTCCCTCAAGTGCCTATCCAGTCTCCCCTTGAAAACATTGAGTGTCTCCGCTTCCAACACTTCCGTTGGCAGCAAGTTCCAGGTCCTCACCACTCGCTGTGTAAAAAAAGTTTTTCCTCATACCCCCCTTGTAACTCTTGTCCAAAACCTTAAATCTGTGTCCCCTAGGCCTTGTATCATCCACTAATGGGAACAGCCTTTCCCCGTGTAGCCTATCCAAACCCGTCATAATCTTGCACACCTCTATCAAATCACCCCTCAACCTCCTTTGCTCTAATGAAAACAAATCCAGCTTCTCCAACCTGTCCTTGTAGCTAAGATCCCCCATCCCTGGAACCATTCTAGTAAATCTCCTCTGCACCCTCTCGAGGGCCTTCACATCCTTCCTAAAGTGTGGTGACCAGAACTGGATGCAATACTCCAGTTGTGACCTAACCAGCGCTTTATAAAGGCTCAGTATAACTTCTTTACTTTTATACTCAATACCTCTATTTATGAAGCCCAAGATCTCATATGCTTTGCTAACCACTCTCAATATGGCCTGCCACCTTCAGGGACCTATGCACATTAACACCCAGGACCCTCTGTCCCTGCACACGCTTTAAAACTGTGCCATTAAGTGTATGTTGCCTCTCCCTGTTCCTTCTGCCAAAATGCATCACCTTCGATGCAGAAGTAGAACTGGCAAATATTTGATCAGTCTAATTTGATATTAACGTTTTAGATGTACAGTTTGGTATGACATTGTTAACATTTCATTTGTAATTAGTTCATTCACCTTTAGCATACTCCAAAGTGTGTGCCAATACTTGTTTTGAAAGTCAGCTCAGTAAACTCTGCTTCAGGGTTACATTAACGTGTACTAAAGAGTAATTAGCTTGTTTTTGCATTATTGACTTGCCTTGTGTAGTGTCTTCCAGACTTGATCTGGAATATTGCACTGTCAATAATGTCTTGCAGTTGGGCATAGTGTTGCCAGATCTATATATCTATAAATCTCAAGTGACCTGGAACAGCTCTTATCGAAAGGCAATGCCTTGCTTGTAACACTATAGAAAATGACCATTTTTTTTCTTAGCTATTTTCAAGATTGTTACTGTTATGCTTATTACTGTACACTAATCTTGAGCTCTAGTGATTAGAGATATGCTGCTATATGTCTTCATATAGTGAGACTGCACAGCCCTCAAGGGATCACAGACTGGTTCAAATTTTCTTGTGATCAAGGTCACCAGAGAAGATTTAGCTGCAGTGAGTGGGGAAAACCCAGAAAATGTGTCTACCTGCAATTACACAGAATCTGAAAGTAGGTCAGACTGTCAATAGATAAGAATCTAACATCTAAAATGGGTGGAAAATCTAGCAAGTCTTAAGCAACCTTCTTAACAACAGTGCTTGGTGAGTGTGTAGTATGGATGACTGTGTAGTGGGAAGAAGCAACATTTCAGTTCAATAATTTAAAAGAAAGACTTGCATTTATATAGCGCCTTTCACGACCACCAGACCTCCCAAAGCACTTTACAGCCAATGAAGCACTTTTTTTTTTTTGAAGTGTAGTCACTGTTGTAATGTAGGAAAGGTCTTGTAAACTGTTGTAAGGTCTTGGTTCTGCATCTACCTCCAAATTAACCAGGTTACCTTTCTGAGATGTGTAGAATTGTAGGGCAGACAATAAGGCTATTAAGGACCTAGCTGAGTATTCAGAACAATCCCTTTCCAGAAGGCAATCTAGCATAAATTAAAACTCCCCCCTGCCCCCACCGAGTAGGGTGAGATGGCAGCTCTTTCAGTTATTTGCTTATTCTTTTAGGACAACTCTGCTTTTTAATGTAATTTTGATGGTCAGTTCAAACAGGCCCACCAGCAGACAATTTTAATTCTGAAATGGCTGCATTTGGCAAAAGTAGCATTGACAGCACCAAGGTCTCCATGAACAAACAGGCCTTCTGTACCTACATGAGAGTTGTTGACTGCCATGTTTTCTTTGAGTCTGCATTTCTTAGTTTTAATTTACTTTGGTATCCTAGTACGTATCATGAAAGAGATGTAAGATGGGGGGGCGGGATGTACAAGAAATGTAAACAGCCTAAATATAAACAACACAGGAAAAGAGAGTGTAGGAAGGAATAAAGTAAGGGAGGACATTGATGGCAAGGGAATCAATAGAGTTATAGAACAGGAGTCCAAATAGATGGTTAAACATAAATTGAGAGGAAATACTATTAAAAATGAGTTAAACTGTCTGTACAGTGTCCATAATAAAACGGGAGATTGGAGGCAGTCATGCGTTGCGAGGAACAAGATATAGTAGGGATTACTGAGACATGGCTACAGAAATGTCAGGACTGTGAATTAAACATTGCAGGGTATTGTGGTGGAGCCACCAAAGGACTCAGTGCAGTTAGTCATAATGCCTTTAACAGTAATGTAATTATTGCCTGTGCCTGTATCTTTAATTACTCTGTTTGACTGTACTATGTCTAGTTGCCTTCACAGCACAGTTCCAACGTGATGACGTCATGCCGTCAGTCACGTGATCCTCCAACGGCGGGAAGAATGTCATGACGTCAGCGATCGGACCAGCCCAGCAGTCCTCGTGGAGTAGTCATAGAGAGAAGACCTGTTATAGATGTTTCCAGCAGTTTGTTACTTGTTTCATTAAAGTTCGTTGCTTTAATTGCCTGAGTCGATCTCAGTGATTTAGTAGGAACCTCCGTTCCCACATTGGTGACCCCGACTTCTACGATCGGATTTCATGGAAGATTTTCGTTATGGAAACGAACGCCGTGACCCTCAAACTGCCACAATTTTGCGAGCAACAGCCAGCCGCCTGGTTCATCCGGGCCGAAGCACAGTTTGCCATTCGAAACATCGTGGCGGATCCGACCCGTTATTATTACGTGGTCTCCGCCCTCGACAGCACCACAGCCTCCAGGATCGTCAGCCTCCTCGGTAACACTCGCGCTGATGGCAAGTACAAAACTTTAAAAGCACGGTTGCTGCAGGTTTTTGGACTCTCTAAATCAGAGCGCGCTCGCCGGCTCCTCGCTATGCCCGGTCTCGGGGACTTCAAACCGTCCGAGCTTATGAGCCACATGCTCACGCTCTTAGGCGCAGAACCCGAATGCTTCCTGTTTAGGGAGTTATTCCTCTGCCAGCTCCCAGAACCAGTGCAGGCTGCTCTCGCTAGTTCGGAGATTACAGACTGCGCTGCACTTGCTGCTGAAGCCGATAAAATTTTCACCGTGACCCAGCAGTGCTGTGCGGCCACGAGCCGCCCAACCCCCACGGATGCGGCGCCAGCTCCTCCAGCGGCGGGCTGGTGCTTTTACCATGCTCGTTTTGGCGTGAAAGCCAGACACTGCATTTCCCCCTGCAGTTTTTCACCCAAAAAAAAAAACAAGGCCCTCATGACGTTCTGCGCGAAGGAGGACCGGGTCTAAAGGGCGCACCGCAGCCGCCATGTCCATCGGGTCTTCAGGGAAGCTCCTTTACATCACAGACTCCCTATCCAGGCGGCGTTTCTTGTGTGACACCGGTTCGCAATGCAGCATCTTGCCCGCTTCGAAGTTGGACCTCCAAATGGGAGGCCATGGCCCTTCCCTCGAGGCAGCTAATGGTGCAGCTATCCGCACTTTCGGTAAGCGGTGAGTCCAACTCTGTTTCAGCGGCCAACGCTTCCATTGGGAGGTCGTCACGGCTAGGATCTCACAGGCCATCCTAGGGGCGGATTTTTTGTGTGCGAATGGTTTCCTTGTGGATGTCCGGCAGCGCCGGCTGATCAATGCGGCCACCTTCCATTGAATTCCCTGCCACTGCAGCACCGCCATTTCGTTCCCCGTCGCCTGTACGTTTCCATCACCGGACGAATTCACTCGACTCCTCTGGGAGTTCCCGGGGCTAACCAGACCCACCTTCTCTTCCTCGGTTGTGAAGCACGGGGTGGAGCATTATATTACCACAACGGGTTCTCCGGTTTACGCACGGGCTCGCAGGCTGGAACCCGGCAAGCTCGCAGCTGCGAAGGCAGAATTTGATACCATGGAGCAGCTGGGGATCATTCGGCGATCAAATAGTCCCTGGTCTTCACCTCTGCACATAGTCCCTAAACCTGGTGGCGGCCATGCGGCGACTACCGACGCCTGAATGGCGTCACTACCCCCGACCGGTACCCGATACTGCATATACAAGACTTCTCGGCCCACCTGGCGGGAAAGTCCATCTTCTCGAAAGTGGACCTCAGCCGCGGGTATCACCAGGTGCCCGTTCATCCGCAGGACATCCCAAAAACCAACGTTATTACACCGTTTGGGCTCTTTGAGTTCCTGCGCATGCCGTCTGCGCGTGCCGTTCGGCCTAAAGAACGCCGCACAGGCGTTCCAACGACTAATGGACTCTGTGCTCTGAGACCTGCCATTCCTTTTTGTCTACCTAGACGACATCCTCGTCGCCAGTGCCAGCAAAGAGGAACACCTCGGGCATCTGCGTACCCTTTTCACGCGCCTTAGCCAGCATAGGCTCATCATCAATCCGGCCAAGTGCCAATTCGGCCTGCAAAGCATCGACTTTTTAGGACACCGCATCACTCCGGCTGGCGCCGTCCCTCTAGCGACGAAGGTGGAGGCCGTAGCTTCTTTCCCGCATCCACAGACCGTCAGGGCCCTCCAGGAGTTCCTGGGGATTTTTACCACCGTTTCGTCCCCAAGGCGGCTCTGTTAATGCAGCCGTTGTACGAGGCCCTCGAGGGCAAATCAGGCAAAGACTCCATCGAGTGGACGACGGAGATGGACCAGGCATTCGCGAACACCAAGAACGCCTTGGCTGATGCAACCATGTTGGCACACCCGCTTCCAGGCGCTACTATCGCCCTTACTACGGATGCGTCCGACTACGCCATCGGTGCGGTGCAAGAGCAATGGGTCGATGGGACGTGGCAGCCGCTGGCGTTTTTCAGCCGTCAGCTGAAAAAGCATGAACGACAATACAGCACCTTCAACCGAGAGTTGCTGGCCCTGTTTCTCGCCATCCGCCATTTCAGGTTCCTGTTAGAAGGATGCCCCTTCACGGCTTTTGTTGACCACAAGCCGTTGACATTCGCCATGTCAAAGACCACGGAACCGTGGTCAGCTCGCCAGCAACGTCACCTGACGTCCATTTCGGAATTTACCACCGATATTCGCCATGTCTCTGGTAAAGATAATTTGGTGGTGGATTGCCTCTCCCGCGCAACGGTGCATGCAGTCCACCTCGGCATGGACTACGCTCGCATGGCAGAAGATCAGATTACGGACCCAGAGGTGCAATCATACCGTACCATCCCGTCGAGCTTCCAACCGGCCGACGTCAACTTTCAGGCCACGGGTACCACGCTCCTATGCGACATCTCCATGGGCGTTCCTCGACCTATTGTGCCAGTCGCGTGACGCCGGAAGGTTTTTGATGCAATTCATGGGTTGTCGCACCCCGGCATGCGGGCCTCACAATGTCTCATGACAACGAAATTCGTGTGGAAGGGGCTGAATTCAGATGTCTGGGATTGGGCCAACACCTGTTTGGTCTGTCAGAAGGCCAAAGTCCAGCGGCATGTCAGGGCGCCAGTGGCTCCGATCGTCGTCCCGGAGCGTCGGTTCGACCACGTACATGTGGACCTGGTGGGACCACTACCACCTTCCCGCGGGTTCACCTATCTCCTCACTGTGGTAGATCGCACCACCAGGTGGCCAGAGGCGATTCCCTTGGTTTCCACCATGTTGGCGGACGTCGCCAGGGCTTTCCTCTCCTGCTGGGTGGCTCGGTTCGGGGTGCCGGCCGACATTTCCTCCGATAGAGGTCCACAATTCACCTCAGAGCTTTGGAATGCCGTGGCGCAAGGGCTCGGCACCAAGCTCCATCGCACCACCGCCTACCATCCACAGGCGAACGGCCTGTGCGAGAGATTCCACAGGTCCCTCAAAGCCGCCTTACGTGCCAGTCTGCAAGGGGCTGGATGGGTCGACAGGCTCCCTTGGGTACTGTTGGGTCTTCGCACGACACCCAAGGATGACCTGCAAGCTTCTTCAGCGGAGCTTGTTTACGGCCAGCCACTTCGAGTCCCTGGGGATTTCCTCCCATCTCCCACGGAGCAATGGTCTGCAGCCCAGCAGCTCGCCAGCCACCAGGAAGCGGCTCAGTGTTTCGCCCCGGTGCCCACATCCAACCACAACCTACAGATCTCCCACGTGCCGGTGGAGCTGAAGAGTGCCGAGTATGTCTTCATTCGGCATGACGCTCGCCGGGATCCGCTCAAGCCTCCTTATACAGGTCCCTTCCGTGTCATCACACCAGGAGACAAGTCCTTCGAGGTCGACGTCGGAGGGAAGCCTGATCACGTCTCTGTGGACCGCTTGAAGCCGGCCCATTTGGACTTGAGTACCCCAGTCGTCCTCGCTCAGCCGCCAAAACGGGGAAGTCAGCCCGCACCCGCCGTGCCAGTTCAGCCACAGCCGCCTACCAGCTCGACCACCAGTCATCCACTTCCGCTGCCAGCCTACCGCACTCGGTCGGACAGAATGGTCAGACCGCCACCTCGTTTTACGTTTTCTGTTAAAGACAATTCTGGTGGGTGCGCATGTGGCGGAGCCACCAAAGGACTCGGAGCAGTTAGTCATAATGCCTTTAACAGTAATGTAATTATTGCCTGTGCCTGTATCTTTAATTACTCTGTTTGACTGTACTATGTCTAGTTGCCTTCACAGCACAGTTCCAACGTGATGACGTCATGCTGTCAGTCACGTGATCCTCCAACGGTGGGAAGAACGTCATGACGTCAGTGATCGGACCAGCCCAGCAGTCCTCGTGGAGTAGTCATAGAGAGAAGACCTGTTATAGATGTTTCCAGCAGTTTGTTACTTGTTTCATTAAAGTTCGTTGCTTTAATTGCCTGAGTCGATCTCAGTGATTTAGTAGGAACCTCCGTTCCCACAGTATAACATATTTAGAAAAGATCGGGGAAAATGGGGAGGTGGAGTAGCTGTACTTATTAGGGATAACAATGGCAGTAGAAAAAAGTGATGCAGATATCAGCAAGACAAAAATGAATCCATATGGATAGAGATAAAAGATAATAAAGGATCAATTACACTAATAGGCGTAGTCTACAGACCACAATAGTGGAAGGGAGGTGGAGGAAGAAATATGCAGACAAATTAGGGAAATGAGTAAAAAAACATAGAATAATAATCATGAGGGATTTCAACTACCCTGATATTAATTGGACAGAAGAGGTAGGTAAAGGGGATAAGGGAATGGAGTTCCTACAATGTGTACAGGACTCTTTTCTAACCCAATATGTAAAAAGCCCAACAAGGGAGGATTCGCTATTGGATCTAGTAATGGGGAATGAACCAGAGTAGATAAGAGAAGTAAAAGTAGGGGAGCATATAGGCAATAGTGACCATAATATAATACGCTTTAAGATGATAATTGAGAAGGACATAAGTATGAAGAAAAGCTGATTTTGAGGGGCTGAGAATAGAACTTGGGAAAAATGGGCAACAATATTGGCAAACAACGATGTAGAACAGCAATGGGAAACATTTAAAATGGTGCTCAACAGAATGCAGGAAAAATATATTCTGCTAAAAGGAAAAAACAAACTAAACAATAATGAGACTCCATGAATGAAAAAAGCCATAAGGGAACAATTGAGGGTAAGGAAAGAGGCATACGTTAAGTACATAGACAGCAGGGGATGCATGATAAGGGAGAATATGAAAAGATTAGGAGAGAAGTCAAAAAAAACAATTAGGGAGGCAAAGAAGAACTGAAATTAAATTATCAAGGAACATAAAACAAAATAGTAATATATTTTAGAGGCACATCAATAAAAAAGTACGGTTGGGATGGGAATAGGGCCATTAAGGGATAGATAGGATAATACCACAGGTAATGATAGAGCGATGGCAGAAATATTACATAGGATTATGTAGGATATACAGCACAGAAACAGGTCATTCGGCCCAACCAGTCCATGCCAGCATTTATGCTCCACCCAAGCCTCCTCCCGTCTTTCCTCATCTAAATCTATCAGCATAACCCTCTATTCCCTTCTTCCTCATGTGCTTGCGCAGCCTCCCCTTAAATGCATCTGTACTATTTGCTTCAACCGCTCCCTGTGGTAGCGAGTTCCACTTTCTCACCACTCTTTGGGTAAAAATGTTTCTGCTGAATTCCCTATTGGATTTCTTGGTGACTATCTTATATTGATGGCCTCTAGTTATGCTCTTCCCCACAAGTGGAAACATTCTCCACTCTATCAAAACCTTTCATAATTTTAAAGACCTCTATTAGGTCACCGCTCAGCCTTTTTTCAAGAGAAAAGAGACCGAGACTGTTCATCCTTTCCTGATATGTATACCCTCGCATTTCTGGTATCATCCTTGTAAATCTTCTCTGCACCTTCTCCAGTGCCTCTATATCCTTTTTATAATATGGCGACCAGAACTGTACGCAGTACTCTTAAGTGTGGTCTAACCAAGGTTTGATACAGGTTTAGAATAACTTCCCTACTTTTCAATTCTATACCTTTAGAAATAAACTCTAGTGCTTGGTTTGCTCTTTTTATGGCCTTGCTAACCTGTGGCACAACTTTTAGTGATTTGTGTATTTGTACTCCGAGATCCCTTTGTTCCTCTACCCCACCTAGACTCGCACCCTCCAAGTGATAAGTGACCTCCCTATTCTTCCTATCAAAATGTAATACCTCACATTTATCTGTGTTGAACTTCATTTGCCAATCATATGCCCATTCTACAAGTTTATTAATGTCATCCTGTAATTTGTTGCAGTCCTCCTCAGTATTGACTATGATACAATTTGCTATCATCCGCAAATTTAGAAATTATGTTTTTGATTCCAAAGTCTAAATTGTTAATGAAACTTGTGAACAGCAATGATCCCAGCACTGATCCTTGTGGAACACCACTACCCACCTTCTGTCACTGTGAATAGCTACCCTTTACTCCCACTCTCTGCTTTCTGTCTTGAAGCCAGCCAGCAATCCAATCTGCTACTTGTCCCCTGACACCGCATTCTCTGACCTTATTCATCAGTCTATTATGGGATACCTCATCGAAGGCCTTTTGAAAATCTAGATAAATTACATCTTCTGCATTACCATTGTCTACTCTCTCTGGTACCTCTTCAAAAAATTCAATGATTAAATAATTATTTTGCTTCAGTATTTACCAGGGAGATAGAACAGATGGACTCTACATTGGATGATGGGATTAATAATGAGATAAGTGCATTTAAAATAAAAAAAGGGGATATATTAAATAAACTAATCAAACTCAAAGAGGATAAAAGCCCTGGTCTGGATGGATTGCATCCACACATTTTTAAATAATCTAGCGAAGAGATAGCAGAGGCAATGCTACACATATTTAATAATTCATTAGAAAAAGGTGTGCCAGAGGACTGGTGGATAGCTAACGTAATACCTATATTTAAGAAGAAGGATAGAACATGTCCAGGGAATTATAGACCAGTCAGCTTAACATCGGTTGTAGGAAAAATAATGGAATCCCTACTAAAGGAGAAAATAGAAGAATATCTAGAAACCAAAAGTATAATAATGAATAGTCAGCATGGATTTCAAAAGGGAAAGTCTTGCTTGACCAACCTTACTGAATTTTTTGAAGAGGTAACAGAGAGAGTAGACAATGGTAATGCAGTAGATGTAATTTATCTGGATTTTCAAAAGGCCTTCGATAAGGTACCCCATAATAGACTAATGAACAAGGTCAGAGAATGCGGAGTCAGGGGACAAGTAGCAGAATGGATTGCTGGCTGGCTTCAGGACAGAAAGCAGAGTAGGAGTAAAGGGTAGCTATTCACAGTGGCAGAAAGTGGGTAGTGGTGTTCCACAAGGATCAGTGATGAGACCACTGCTGTTCACAAGTTACATTAACAATTTAGACTTTGGAATCAAAAACACAATTTCTAAATTTGCGGATGACACCAAATTTTGGGGGGGTTGTCAATACTGAGGAGGACTGCAACAAATTACAGGAGGACATTAATAAACTTGCAGAATGGGCATATAATTGGCAAAATAAGTTCAACACAGATAAATGTGAGGTATACATTTTGGTAGGAAGAATAGGGAGGTCACTTATCACTTGGAGGGAGCGAGACTGGGTGGGGTAGAGGAACAAAGGGATCTAGGAGCACAAATACACAAATCGCTAAAGGTTGTGAAACAGGTTAGCAAGGCCATAAAAAAAGCAAACCAAGCACTAGGGTTTATTTCTAGAGGTATAGAATTGAAAAGTAGGGAAGTTATGCTAAACTTGTATCGAACCTTGGTTAGACCACACTTGCATACTGCGTAAGTTCTGTTCGCCATATTATAAAAAGAATATAAAGGCACTGGAGAGGGTGCAGAGAAGATTTACACGGATGATACCAGAAATCCGAGGGTATACATATCAGGAAAGGGTGAACAGGTTGGGCATCTTTTCTCTTGAAAAAAGGCTGAGGGGTGACCTAATAGAGGTCTTTAAAATTATGAAAAATGTTGATAGAGTGGATACAGGGAGAATATTTCCACTTGTGGGGAAGAATGTAACTAGAGGCCATCAATATAAGATAGTCACCAAGAAATCCAATATTGAATTCAGAAGAAACTTCTTTACCCAAAGAGTGGTGAGAATGTGGAACTTGCTACCACAGGGAGTGGTTGAAGCGAATAGCATAGATGCATTTAAGGGGAGGCTAGACAAGCATATGAGGGAGAAGGGAATAGACGGTTATGCTGATAGATTTAGATGAGGAAAGACGGGAGGAGGCTCGAGTGGAGCATAAACGCTGGCATGGACTGGTTGAGCTGAATGGTCTGTTTCTGTGCCGTATATCCTATGTAATAACCTTTAGGCACTGTGGTAGTCACAAGGCTTCTGCCTACAGATTGCTACGTCACAAAGCCATGGTGTTACACTTAGACAATGGACAATGCAGCTGCTTCTCCAAGGGAGGAAATAAAATAAAGGGATATATTCCCCTGGCCACTCTTGTATCTTTTAAGTTGTCAGTTACAAAGCAGCATTGGCAGAGGCAAAAGAATCAGTTGCATGCTGGCATCTCAGCCAGGCACCAATGCATGGTAATGGCAGGAGTGGGAGATCAGGTGCAGGTTACTTACCGATGTTTGAAATCCTTCTCCGATATGTGATTCCCAAGTTACAGTGGAAACCCTGGAGACTCAATTCAAAGACATTGGGTTTTTACTCGAGCCATTTCCAGGTTCACTAAGGGATTGAATTTCTGTTAGTTACTGGGACTGGACAGGCTCATTTGAAAATGTTTTGATATGGGAACAGTAAGTAAACTTACCAATTACAGAAAATTTACAGCACAAAAACAGGCTATTCAGCCCAACTGGTCTTTGCTGGTGTTCATGCTGCACATGAGCCTCCTCCTACCCTACTTCATCTAACCCTATCTACATATCCTTCTATTTCTTTCTCCCTCATGTACTTATCTAGCTTCCCCTTAAAGGCATCTATGCTATTAGGCTGGATTATTTTTGCTCTGATGTGTGCTACAAAAGGATGCATACCTGAATGTAAAGGAAAGAAGAAAGAAAAACTCACATTTCTATAGCGTCTTTCATGACCTCGGAGTTCCAAAGTGCTTTACGGCTAATGAACTACTTGTGAAGTGTAGTCACTATTGTAATATAGTTTGAATTCTCACCACCCTCCGCCAAAGAAGGTGAACGTGGACATTATTTTTCGGCTGTACAAAGCAAAAATTCCTTTTGAGTTCTCCGCATCAGTGCATGATAAGGGCAGGAACCAAGTTGCAGAGGAGAAGCAGCTTGGCCAAGATTTATAAATTATTTAAGGAGCTGTACCATGAGGTTGTGACCACTGCAAAGGTGGAGGCACTGGTTGCCTAACAGTCCCACAGGACCACTACGGTTGGGGGCCTTGGCCACAGTGCATGTTATCGATGAGCTTTTAGATATACAAGATGGAGATGGGTTTTTTTGAAAGCCTTTTGATGTCATCTATTCAGTATATGCAGCTAGCTCCATGAAAGAAAAAATGGGCACATAATTACTCGAGCATTGGTGTCAAGCTAGCTAGGGGAGAGGCTGAAGGAGATATGAGAACAATAGTAAATTAACATTTACCATGTCCAGTCATTGTGGAGAAGCAACTAACAAAGTAAAAAGCAAGTTGCGTTATATTGCAACATGGGTAGAATCAAAGAAGGAGATACTAGGAGAGGTGACTAAAAGCTTGGGTAAAGTGAGTTTTCAGGAGCATCTACAATTGGAAATGTAAGAATGAAACTAAGCGAGGGCACTTCCCAATGAGCTGGACAACGGAAGAGAGGCCCCAGAGGAGGATACTGTGGTCAGTCATGTCAAAGGCTGCAGAGAGGTTGAGATGGACAAGGAAGGATAGTGCATCATGGTCATAGTCATAGGGAATGTCATTTGTGACTTTGATTCGGGCCATTTCAGTGCAGTGGCAGGGGTGGAAATCTGATTGGAGGGATTCAAATATGGAGTTGCAGGAAAGATGGCCACAGATTTGAGAGGTGACAACATGTTCAAGGACTTTGGAGAGAGAAAGAGGAAGTTGGAGATGGGGTGGTAGTTTACAAGGGGTCGAGGGTAGGATTTTGGAGGACTGTTGATTATGGCAGTTTTGAAAGGGAGGGAACAGTACCTGAGGAGAGGGAACCATTTACAATATCAACTAGCATGAGGGCCAGGTTGGGAAGTTAGGTGGTCAGTTGTTTAGTGGAAATGAGGTCAAGAGGTGGGTCTCATGGACAAGAGATCATGGTCAACAAATGAGGTAGGAGACTGTAGCAAGCTAAAAGAAAAGGCTTACACAAGTGTAAGGAATAGTGGAAATCCAGCCACATGGGAGAGTTATAAAAGCAACAATGGATATAAAGAAAGTAATAAGAGGTGCAAAAAGTTTAAAAAGTGGTAATGGAGAAAATAATGAGACTTAAGATAGAGAAATCTCCAGGTACTAGTCTCTGCTTTTATAACAAGGGTAGAGATTTAGAATACTCGTCATGACAACATTACTACTCTGGATTCTCTTAATCTTGACCACATTTTCACAGTGACTAATCTTGAAAAGTTTGTCCTGTACCAGCAAGTTGGAGCTAATGCAACACCATCAGAAGATGCACTGGGTTGAACATGTTCACCAAATCTATGCTCCAGTACACTAGTAAATGCATTAATTTATTATCTTGGTCACTGTTACCTTTCTAATTATGTTCTTGATTGCCTGTTCTTGTTTTTTCAGCAAGACCACTTGATTTGGGGTGTAGCAAACTAAAGGTAGTGCGCTTAAATTTTATTTGTCCACAAACTTATTGAGGTCTGTGCTATCATAGCAAGGGCTATTATCACTGAAGACCTCTGGTAAACCACTTCTAGAGAATATGAATTGAATTGCTTAGATAACCAATTTATTACTAGCATTTGTCCAAGGGCAGACTTCTGGATAATTAGAATAATAGTCCCCAGCTACCAAGTACGCTTTTAGTATTCAAAGAAATCTGAAGCAACTTGTGTCAAGGTATCTATGTTGCTTGTACTGATCCGAAATATAATCTTTCACTAGATTGTTTTGATTTCTTGTTCAGTCTTTGCCTGTGCATTACCTTGCAGGCTCTTCTCCTGCACTCCTCAATACCAAGATGTCCCATGTGAATTTTCTGTAACATTTCTTTATTCAAACTGTAAGCAATTACAATTCTGCTGCCTTTGAAAACTAGACCCTTGATAATTGAGAATTCATCTCGTAATTCCAATAATTTACAGTTTCCTTGAAGCATGACTGCTTTTGCTGTGGCCATCCATTTTATATAGTCTCTTGGAGCACCTGCATATCTCTGTCCTTGTCAATATTCTGTCTAATCGGTTCAAGTTTCCATTCAAACACATACTGATGCTATCAAGCTGCGCACATACACTGTTACTTCATTGTCATTCGAACCCTGACACTTTTTACTGTACACTCTCCATAGCTATCAACTGTGTACGTTCATTTCCCAGGAATATACATCACATAGAAAGATAGGAGCAGGAGTAGGCCATTCGGCCCCTCGAGCCTGCTCTGTCATTCAATGCGATCATGGCTGATCATCCAAATTCAGTACTCCTGTCCTTGCTTTCTCCCCATATCCCTTGATCCCCTTAGTCTTAAGAAATATATCTAACTCCTTCTTCAATATATTTAATGAATTGGCTTCAACTGTCTTCTGTGGTAGAGAATTCCACAGATTCACCACTCTCTGGGTGAAGAAATTCCACCTCATCTCAGTCCTAAATGGATTACTCTTTATCCTTAGACTGTGACCCCTCGTTCTGGACTCCCCGGCCATCGGGAACAGCCTTCCTGCATCTAGTCTGTCTAGTCCTGTTAGAATTTTATAAGTTTCAATGAGATCCCCTCTCATTCTTCTAAACTCTAGCGAATTTAAGCCTAATCGACCCAATCTCTCTTCATACGTCATTCCTGCCATCCCAGGTATCAGTCTGGTGAATCTTCGCTGCACTCCCTCCATGGCAAGAACATCCTTCCTCAGATAAGGCGACCAAAACTGCACACAATACTCAAGGTGTGGTCTCGCCAAGGCCCTGTACAACTGCAGTACGACATCCTTGCTCCTGTACGCGAATCCTCTCGCTATGAAGGCCAGCATACCATTTGCCTTCTTAACCGCCTGCTGCACCTGCATGCTTACCTTCAGCGACTGGTGCACAAGGACACCCAGGTTTCGTTGCACTTCCCCTTTTCCCAATCTATTGCCATTCATATAATAATCTGTCTTCCTGTTTTTGCCACCAAAGTGGATAACCTCACATTTATCCACATTATACTGCATCTGCCCAATCGCCCAACCTGTCCAAATCGTACTGGAGTTTCTCTGCATCCTCCTCACAGCACACATGCCCACCCAGCTTTGTGTTGTCTGCAAACTTGGAGTTATTATATCTAGGTCCCTCGTCTAGATCATTAATATATATTGTGAATATCTGGGGTCCTAGCACCGATCCCTGCGGTACCCCACTAGTCACTGCCTTCCACTCAGAAAAAGACCCATTTATTCCAACTCTTTGCTTCCTGTCTGCCAACCAGTTTTCTATCCAAGTCAGTACCTTACCCCCAATCCCATGTGCTTTAACTTTGCACACTAGTCCCTTATGCGGGACCTTATCGAAAGCCTTCTGAAAGTCCAAATACACTACATCCACTGGTTCTCCCTTATCTATTCTACCAGTTACATCCTCAAAAAACTCCAGTAGATTAGTTAAGCATGATTTACCTTTTGTAAATCCATGTTGACTTTGTCCGATCCTGTCACTGTTTTCCAAGTGCTCTGCTATTACATCTTTTATAATGAACTCTAGCATTTTCCCCACTACCGATGTCAGGCTTACCGGTCTATAATTCCCCATTTTTTCTCTACCACCTTTTTTAAATAGTGGGGTAACATTAGCTACCCTCCAATCCATGGGAACTGTTCCAGAGTCCATAGAATTTTGGAAGATGACCAGCAATGCATCTACTATTTCTAGGGCCACTTCCTTAAGTACCCTAGGATGTAGATTATCAGGCCCTGGAGATTTATCGGCCTTCAATCCCGTCAATTTCCCTAACACCATTTCCCTACAAATACTGATTTCATTCGGTTCCTCCCTCTCATTAGACCCTATGTTCCCCGACATCTCTGGGAGTTCCTTTGTGCAGACAGAACCAAAGTATGTATTTAATTGGTCAGCCATGTCTTTGTTCCCCATTATAAATTCCCCTTCCACAATATATATTAATGATCTGGACGAGGGAACTAGATGCACATATTGGTTGTATTTCTGCAATCTTATCGATAATCTTTATATCCTTGGTGGACAATCATTGGTGCCAATAGGGAGATTGATGACATACACTGTCAAGCTCACCATCTGACAGGCTGATCTCGTCGTTGCTACCTTGCTCCAACATTTGCTGGTATTCTAATTAGAATATGCCACAGCGAGCATAGCAGCAAATTGGGCACTTGGTGTCAATCTAAGAGCTGAAGTGATGGCACATTCACCACCCAGAGCTACGGGAGGGTTTAAGTGAATGGAAGTGTAACCCCTTAAATAAACTTTAATCTGCAATTATTTTAAGCTGCGGTGTCCCTTTTCGACTTTCGAGATTTTTGTCAGTTTCACTGCTGTGTGGGGTCTTCAAGTCGCTACATTATAATTGATTACTAATTTAGGAATAAAATAATTATTGACTATTTTCGACAATTGCGAAGGACATAAAATGAGCTAAGCAAGCTAACCATGAATTTTTAATGTATTGAAAAGTTCACAATTATTTTGGCTTGAATGAGACTGAAGATTGCAAACCTTTACAGAAAGACATGTTGACTTTCCTTTGAGTAGATGGGCTTAAAATGTTTTTGAGGTATATAATTTACTCACAACTGATTGAAACAATAGTGATTAATAAGCAACTTAGAGTGATTAGAAAAATATGTTTGTTGTGCTAGTGGCTTTAGTGAGGTTGAGCACTGTGGGGGAAACAGAATTAATTAAACTAAATTAAAACGGGTCACTTAAATTCTAAAAACTATCTCCTGAATTGAATGGGCATAAGACTTGGCAATATTAATCCCAGGTGCCGGAAGTGGATACTCAACGATGCTAGTTGTTTAATCTTTGCAACAGTAATACATTGTTAACAACTGGAAGTTTAATCCGGATCTTGAAGCAATAAATCATGCCACTGCCTTGTCACCAGAGCCAGTACTTTTTACGTCTGAGTGGTAGCGGCATGAAAACTGGCTTATGTGCAGGAAAATTGCAATCGCCATTGATTTTAATGGGGGTGGAGCTATGATGATTACCGTAAAGCTTTCTGATGAGGGTAGCGGCGGAGCAGTGCAAAAGTCTCAGGAAAATATGGAGTGGCATAATTAATGGTGTAAGTCACTCCATAAGTAACTTTTTTTTTTGCAGCATTTAAGGGTCCCTATGATGTGGCGCAAATCCCCAGGAAAATCTGCGCCATTGAGTTTTTATCTTAAATAGCAACCAAAGTTTACGATCAGTCTTGACTTCTACAACTTAACTCCTGTGAAAAGGAGCTAATTTACACTGAACATACACTTGTCTTTGTTGAACTTCATGACACTTCTTGTTCTTCCTGCCTTTTCTAGCATTTGCCTAAATGTGATAATATGTTCCTGCTGAGTGTATCCTCAAACAATGATGTCATCCAAGCATTTGCCAATTCCATCTAAATGCTGAAACAAGAATGTAAGTTACAGTGATACGCTTCAGGGCACTAGAAATTCCAAATGGAACAGGAAGTAGTGATATCTTCCAAGGAACACAGGAACAAACTTGCGTCATTAAGGTTTAGTTGCCAAAATCCACTGTATGTATCTCATTTCGAAAGCACTTCTGTTTTGAATACATCTTAAGTTTCAGCGTACTTTTCTGGTGCTTTTACCGATTTTGAGCTGGCAATTTCTTGTCCCTTCACAAGGTGTTCTTCTCCTCAATGCTCCACTAGCTGAGGGAGTAGAAGTGGTGGGATGCTTTCCAACCAACTGTCCTTCTGCACTGGATACAGAAGTCCTGCTGCCTGTATATGTGACTTCCTTGTATGTACCTGCATTTGTGTCCTTTGCGCGAATCATTATGGGCTCAGTATTGTTGGATGCAGTCACTATTGCAGAGCTACGTGATGGCGCAAGACTACTGCTGACACGAGTACCAAACAGCAGCCGCTCCTGTGCTTCTCCACACGTGCCATTGATGATTGGCATGTCCTCATGAAGCCCCTGATTTCTCTGAGTGTTGAGCAGTTGGTAGCTATGAGGTAGCAAATGTAACCCTGCTATTCAAGAAAGGAAGGAGAGAGAAAACAGGGAACTACAGGCCAGTTAGCCCTGACATCAGTCGTCGGGAAAAATGATGGAATCCATTATTAAGGAATTGGTGACCGGGCACTTAGAAAATCATAATGGGCTGTAATTTGCGACCCCTATGGGTGTGTACAAGGTGTGCATGTGCCCATAGGAGCTGCACAAGTTCTGGGTTTAGGCATGCAAAGCGCATGCGTGTAAACCCGGAACTTGCGATCTGTCAAGAATTTCAGGCCATTATAATTAGGCAGAGTCAACATAGTTTTGTGGAAGGGAAATTGTGTTTAACAAATTTATTAGAGTTTTTTGAGGATGTAACTAGCAGGGTAGATAAAGGGGAACCAGTGGGTGTAGTATATTTGGATTTCCAAAAGGCGTTCGATAAGGTGCCACGTAAAAGGTTGCTATGCAAGATAAGGGCTCACGGGGTTGGGGGTAATATATTAACACGGATAGAGGATTGGTTAACGGACAGAAAACAGAGAGTAGGGTTAAACAGGACATTTTCCAGTTGGCAGGCTGTAACTAGTGGGGTGCCACAAGGATCAGTGCTGGGGCCTCAGCTATTTAGAATCTATATTAATGACTTAGATGAAGGGACTGAGTGCAGTGTATCCAAGTTTGCTCTCGATACAAAGCTAGGTGGGGACAGTAAGCTGTGAGGAGGACACAAGAAACCTGCAAAGGGATATAGACAGGTTAAGTGAGTGGGCAATAAGGTGACAGATGGAGTATAATGTGAGAAAATGTGAGGTTATTCACTTTGGTAGGAAGAATAGAAAAACAGAATATTTTTTAAATGGTGAGAAACTATTAAATGTTGGTGTTCAGAGAGATTTAGGTGTCTTCGTACAGGAAACACAGGAAGTTAGCATGCAGGTACAGCAAAGAATTAGCAAGGTAAATGGCATGTTGGCCTTTATTGCAAGGGGGTTGGAGTACAAGAGTAAGGGGGGGGAGAAATTCAGTATCGTCCCATTTGGGGCGCAATTATCGGCCGGGCGCAAAGATTAACGCCTGGCGCTAATTATCGCCTCCGGCTGCAAACTTGGTTTTTATCGCCCCTGGAGGTGATTGGAGCGCTAAATCAGGTGCTTCACACCTGTCTTAAGGCGCAAAGGCCAAGGAGCAGGGTACTACCTCAGAGCGCTGGCGAAGCTCATGTGATGTCAGTCAGCAATGGAACACAGACACAATGGCGCCGGCCAGTTCTTAAAGGGGAGGGTTGATCTTGCTCTCCATCCACATCCTGCTCATTGCAGCCTTGAATCTCGGCCTGGAGAGACCTGTACATCAAATCTGCTGGAAAGAACAATGGAGAGGCCCAGGGAAAGAGCTCAGAGTGCATCCCCCACAGTCTCTTCTAAATCGATACAAGGAAGGGCAAATCAAAATGAACCTGCAAAGTGCTGCTCAGTACCCAAAACTCCTTCACACAGTGTTGAATCTCTCCAGAAGTTTCTCTCTCTCTCTCTCTCTCTCTCTCTCTCAGAATGCGTGGTGCAAAAATGTCAACAACAAAAAAAGGCAGGAAGTGGTCGCCTTTAAATAGCGCTCCCCCAGTCCCTTCCTGACTGCAAAACGCTCCCCTGAACCTGTCGTTGCTAGCGGCAGGCGGTAAGGCAGGGGGCACCACTCAATATCCAGTCCGGGGCGTTGCACACTTGACTGACGTCATGATGTGCCGGCGCAGGAGATCGTGGCGGTAGTGTTTAGCGCTGCCGCAAAATGTCAAGTTAATTTTGTGAGCGGTGCAAACATCGCTGCACACGAGCCCTAGTTGCTTAGCGCCCCATTAGCACCCTCTTACGGCGCTAACGGGAGGCGCAAACCAACTGAATTTTTCCCCCAGGAAGTCTTACTACAACTGTACAGGGTTTTGCTGAGACGACACCTGGAATACGGTACACAGTTTTTGTCTCCTTATCTGAAAAAGGACATATATGCCTTAGAGGCAGCGCAATGAAGGTTCACTAGATTGATCCCTGGGATGAAGGTTGTCCTATGAGGAGATATTGAGTAGATTGGGCCTATAATCTCTGGAGTTTAGAAGAATGAGAGGTGATCTAATTGAAACCTATAAGATTCTGAGGGGGATTGACAGGGTAAATGCTGAGAGGTTGTTTCCCCTGGCTGGAGAGTCTAGAACTAGGGGGCATAGACTCAGGATAAGGGGTCGGCTATTTAAGGCTGAGATAGGGAGGAATTTCTTCACTCAGAGGGTGGTGAATCTTGGAATTCTCTAGCCCAACGGGCTGTGGATGTTGAGTTGTTGAGTATATTCAAGGCTGAGATAGATAGATTTTTGGACTCTAGGGGAATCAAGGGATATGGGGATAGGACGGGAAAGTGGAGTTGAGGTAGAAGATCAGCTATGATCTTATTGAATGGCGGAGCAAGCTCAAGGGGCCGTATGGCCTACTCCTGCTTCTAATTCTTATGTTCTTATGTCCTTAAATCCATCCCTCATTGTTGTCTGTTCTCCAAGTGGATCAAAGCTGAATATGACTGCTTGGAGCAACTTATTCATACCATCCTTCAATGCAATTATGATGGCGTGGAGGCAAGTGACTGCTCAACACTGTCTACACGTTGTCATTTTCTTGTTGGAAAGCAGGCTCAGTAAGATCTCTCTTCAAATGAAGAGAGATATGCAGCACATCAGACCTTGTCCTGCACCTACTTACCTCAAATTGACACCATATCTTCTGTTCCTTCAACACCAGTGCCTTGTGCATCTTTATTACCTCATTATCTAAAAGCTACGAGCTGTCTGTATCTGTGTTGGGCTTAATTCAAGTGTGAGGGATGGCTTCTGCTTTGCTGACTGTTCTTGTATTGTTGGACAGTTGAGTCTCTACTTGAGTGAAGAAAGCAGAGTGGACATTAATAGGGGCATTTTTACAAATCTGTGATTAAGGCAGGGAATTTTACCTGCAGGCAGCATGAATCAGAAATCAGGATACACACCTCCCACAATTTCTTTGACTAAGTGATCAGAAAACCGTGATCAACGTGTGCTCGAATTTCCCATTGTGCTGACAGCAGGAGAGACTCCCTGTCGTAAACACGGTCTTGTATAATTATCTCTTATCAATATATCAGCATATTTGTCAGTAATTGTATTGTTGTTATGGCCCTGATATTCCCGTCTCCCTTTGCCTGGGTGCTGGACAGGCACAGCACATCCAAAGTATGCTGCACCTGTCCAGGTACGCTGCACCTGTCCAGGTCTCAGTGTGCCCAAATTTGGAGGGCCAGGTCATTAGCATTGCCCAGTTGCACACCTGCACAGCCTGCCCCCTGGCAGGGCCTTCCATTAAGAAATGGGTAAGGAGCACAGGTGTAGCTGCAGTCTTGAGGGGCTTACAGCAGTGAGACTGGTCACTGGCCCCAGAATCTGTGGCTGCTATTGGAGAACTACAGCCAGCAATCCTCGAGGGCTTAAAATAGGCTTGACGAGAAATGCAGTACATATCTTTCTGGCCTCCCTTGCTTTGCCGCCTGCCCCTCCAACCCTTCACCCACTCTTTTGGGCAGCCTTTGGTTGTACAGAGAGAAAATTGAGGTGGGATGGCTGGGAATGTCCTCTCCTGCCTCATTTCCATGGTTGTCCTAGGTGTCAGCCATGGCTCAGTGGTAGCACTCTAACCTCTGAGTAACAAGGTTGTGGATTGAAGTCCCACTCCAGTGACTTGAGCACAAAATCTAGGCTGACACTCCCAGTGAAGTACTGAGTGAGGGCTGCATTGTTCAAGGTGCCGTTGTTCAGTTGAGATGTTAAACTGAGGTCCTGTCTGCCCTTTCAGCTGGATTTAAAAGATTCCATGGCACTATTTTGAAGAGCAGGGGAGTTCTCCCCAATGTCCTGGCCAATATTTATCCCTCCACCAACATCACTTAAAACAGATTCTCTGGTCATTATCACATTGTTGTTTGTGGCACCTGGCTATGTGCAAAATTGGCTGCCGCGTTTCCTGCATTACAAGAGTGACTCCACTTCAGCTAGTATTTCATTGTCTTAAACGCTTTAGGATGTCCTGAGGTTGTGAAACGTGCTATATAAATGCAAGTCTTTTTTGTCCTGGCCTTATTCCTGTCATCTGCAGAAATCCAGAATGATGTAATACGTCTCCACTCCAGTTTCCTCCCCATAATGTCTGGAAAATGAACATTTCCCGGGTGCTCCAGGTCCGGGCCTACCTGTTCTTTTAGCTAAAAGTATAGAAACAGTGTTGATGTAATCAAATCACTTAATATGCACATATATCCACACACCCCTCAAACCTCATTTAGTCCATTGCCCTCAACAGGCGCCAACACCTGTTGCAATCCTTGCTCTTTGATTGTACGACGTTTTGCCTCAACAACAAAAGCAGTATGGATTAATGCAGGATGAATTGAAAGTTTGACATTCAGACATTTCTCGCAGTAAGTAGGCACAAGGCTTTTAAAATGTATAATCCACAATTTGCCGTTTGGGTCCATATCAATCCTTCGTTGATGTTTTTGCAGCAATCCTGTAGCCTTACCGTAACTTTTTCATGATGTGAAGCTTATTCTCCTTCCTGGTACAAGCTGCACTGGCCCCTGAGTTCACCTGGTCTGCTATTTATTACAATGTCCTTTGTCTCCACTGTATGATAATTGACTCCCTTGCAGCACCAAAAGGACCATTTGTCAAGCAGATCATCTACTGTCACTGACATGTGCTGATCAGTAAATCTGGTTTTATGAATTGGAATTCAGCTACTACAAAATGTTTCTCTCTGGTGTGCACTCCACAACTGAATGAATGAAATGTTCCCAATTAGAACAGTTAAGTGGTGATTTATGTGACTCAGAAGTGTGAAACGAGAGTTATTACTGCTGCATTGTGATTAGGAACATAGGCACAGCAGTAAGCCATTCAGCCCCTCGAGCCTATTCCACCATTCAATCCAATCCCGGCTGATCTGTACCTCAAATCCATTTACCCGCCTGTGTTCGATGTCCTATTGATAACCTTATCTGACAAAACTCTATCAATCTCGGTCTTGAAAATGTCAATTGACCCATCAGCCACCGCCTTTTGGAGAATAGAGTTCCAGATTTTCACTACCCTTTGTGTGGAAAAAATTCTTCCTGATTTCACTCCTGAATGACTCAGCTCTAAATTTAAGATATTAAGAGTCAACATGGATTTATGAAAGGGAAATCGTGTTTGACAAATCTGTTAAGAGTGTTTTGAGGTTGTAACTAGCAGAATAGATAAGGGGGAACCAGAGGATGTGGTGTATTTGGATTTTCAGAAGGCTTTCGATAAGGGGCCACACAAGAGGTTATTAAACAAAATTAGGGCTCATGGGATTGGGGGTAATATACTAGCATGGATTGAGGATTGGTTAATGGACAGAAAGCAGAGAGTAGGAATAAACCGGTCATTTTCGGGTTGGCAGGCTGTAACTAGTGGGGTACCGCAAGGATCAGTGCTTGGATTCACAATCTATATCGATGAGGGGACCAAATGTAATATATTCAAGTTTGCTGATGATACAAAGCTGGGTGTGACTGTAAGTTGTGAGGAGGATGCAAGGAGGCTTCAAGGGGATATAGATAGGCTAAGTGAGTGGGCAAGAACATAGCAAATGGAATATAATGTGGAGAAATGTGAAGTTATCCACTTTGGTAGGAAAACTAGAAAAGCAGAGTATTTTTTAAATGGTGAGAGATTGGGAAATGTTGGTGTTCAGAGGGACCTGAGTGTCCTTGTACACGAATCACTGAAAGTTAACATGCAGGTACAGCAAGCAATTAGTTAAGCAAATGGTATGTTGGCCTTTATTGCAAGAGGATTTGAGTTTAACATTCCAGAAATAGCTGTAAATCAGGAAATGGAAGGGAGGGAGGAACTCAAGAAAATTACAATCACCAGGGAAGTGGTACTGAGCAAATTGTTGGAGCTGCGGGCTGACAAGTCCCTGGGTCCTGATGGACTTCATCCTAGGGTCTTAAAAGAAGTGGCTAGTGAGATAGTTGATGCGTCGCTTTTAATTTTCCAAAATTCCCTAGATTCGGGGAAGGTTCCATTAGATTGGAAAATAGCGAATGTAACTCCTTTATTCAGAAAGGGAGGGAGACAGAGTAGGAAACTACAGGCCAAGTAGCTTAACATCTGTCATAGGGAAGATGTTAGAAGCTATTATTAAAGACGTTATAGCAGGGCACTTAGAAAAGTTCACGGTAATCAGGCAGATTCAACATGATTTTGTGAAAGGGAAATCATGTTTGACCAATTTATTGGAGTTCTTTGAGGGAGTAACATGTGCTGTGGATAAAGGGGAACCGGTAGATGTACTGTACTTAGATTTCCAGAAGGCATTTGATAAGGTGCCACATCAAAAGTTATTGCAGAAAATAAAAGCTCATGGTGTAGGAGGTAACACATTGGCATGGATAGAAGATTGGCTAGCTAACAGGAAACAGAGAGTAGGCATAAATGGGTAATTTTCTGGTTTGCAAGATGTAACGAGTGATATGCCACAGGGATCAGTGCTGGGGCCTCAACTTTTTACAATTTATATAAATGACTTGGATGAAGGGACCGAAGGTATGTTTGCTAAATTTGCTGATGACACAAAGATAGGTAGGAAAGTAAATTGTGAAGAGGACATAAGGAGGCTCCAAAGGGATATAGATAGGTTAAGTGAGTGGGCAAAGATCTGGCAAATGGAGTATAATGTGGGAAAATGTGAAATTGTCCATTTTGGCAGGAAGAATAAAAAAGAGGCATATTATCTAAATGGTGAGAGATTGCAGAGCTCTGAGATGCAGAGGGATCTGGGTGTCCTAGTACATGAATCGCAAAAGGTTAGTGTGCAGGTACAGCAAGTAATTAGGAAAGCTAACAGAATGTTATTGTTTATTGCGAGGGGAATTGAATACAAAAGTAGGGAGGTTATGCTTCAGTTATACAGGGCATTGGTGAGACCACATCTGGAGTACTGTGTACAGTATTGGTCTCCTTATTTAAGGAAGGATGTAAATGCGTTGGAAGCAGTTCAGAGAAGGTTTACTAGACTAATACCTGGAATGGGTGGGTTATCTTATGAGGAAAGGTTGGACAGGCTAGGCTTGTATGCATTGGAGTTTTGAAGAGTAAGAGGTGACTTGATTGCAACATATAAGATCCTGAGGGGTCTGGACAGGGTGGGTGTGGAGAGGATGTTTCCTCTTGAGGGAGAATCTAGAACTAGGGGTCACTGTTTAAAAATAAGGGGTCACCCATTTAAGACAGAGATGAGAAATTTATTCTCACAGAGGGTCATGAGTCTTTGGAATTCTCTTCCTCAGAGGTGGAAGCAGAGTCTTTGAATATTTTTAAGGCAGAGGTAGATAGATTCTTGCTAAGCAAGGGGGTGAAAGGTTATCGGGGGTAGGCGGGAATGTGGAATAATCAAATCAGCCATGATCTTATTGAATGGCGGAGCAGGCTTGAGGGGCCGAATGGCCGCCTCCTGCTCCTAATTTGTATGTTCGTATTACCTTCTTCCTCTGGATTTCCCTTGCTAAAGGAAATAGTTTCCCTGTATTTACCCAATCAAACCCCTTTATTGTTTTAAATGCCTCGATTAGACCACCCCTCAATCTTATAAACGCAAGGAACACAAGCTAAGTTCATGCAACTTGTCCTCGACTTTAACCCTTTAAGCCCTGGTATTATTCTGGTGAATCTGCACTGTACCCCTTCCAAGGCCAATGTATCTTTCCTGAGGTTTGATGCCCAAAACTGAATGCAGTGCTCCAGATGGGGTCTGAACAAGGCTCTACAACTGTAGCATCACTTCCTCACTTTTGAATTCCAACCTCCTTGTCATAAAGGCCAACATTCTTGGGTGTGCACTTGAAGTGCCGTAACCTACAAGGCTACGGACCAAGAGCTGGAAAGTGGGATAAGGCTGGATAGCTCTTTTTCGGCTGGCACAGACACGACGGGTCGAATGGTCTCCTTCTGTGCCGTAAATTTCTATGATTCTGTGATTCTATTAGCCTTTTTGATTACTTTTTGTTCCAGTGCACTAGCTTTTCGTGATTTGTTTACATGGACAACTAAATCCCTTTGCTCCTCCACAGCTCTTAGTCTCTTGCCATTAAGAAAATATTGCAATTTATCTTTCTCTGATCCAAAGTGGAAGACCTCACACTTCTGCCACATGGAACTCCATCTGCCATAGTCTTTTTCATAAGAACATAAGAACATAAGAAATAGGAGCAGGAGTAGGCCAATCGGCCCCTCGAGCCTGCTCCGCCATTCAATAAGATCATGGCTGATCTGATCCTAACCGCCAATCTACTATCACAGAACCATCTCCTCAATCTAACAGAATTAGACACACGAAATAGGAGCAGGATCAGGCTACACGGCCCCTGGGCCCGCTCCGCTACCCACAGGGCCATGACCGATCCGAACCTAGACTCATGTCCAAATTCCTGCCTGCTCCCCATAACCCTTTATTCCCTTTACTTCTAGGAAACTGTCTATTTCTGTTTTAAATTTATGTAATGATGTAGCTTCTACAGATTTTTGGGGCAGCATATTCCATGGACCTACCACCCTCTGAGTGAAGTAGTTCCTCCTCATCTCAGTTTTGAAAGAGCAGCCCCTTATTCTAAGACTATGCCCCCTAGCTCTAGTTTCACCCATCATCGGGAACATCCTCCCCGCATCCACCCGATCCAACCCCTTCACAATCTTATATGTTTCAATAAGATCACCTCTCATTCTTCTGAACTCCAATGAGTAGAGTCCCAATCTACTCAACCTCTCCTCATATGTCCATCCCCTCATCCCCGGGATCCCACTCTGTCTTTGTCCCATTGCAACCTCCTGCTCCCATCCACACAACTTACAGTGCCTTCTAACTTGGTGTCATCTGCAGACCTGGATACACAACTCTCTGTACATCTCTATAGGGGAAGCTAGATAAGTACATGAGGAAGAAAGGAATAGAAGGATATGCTGATAGGGTTAGATGAAGTAAATAGAGTGGGAGGAAGCTCGTGTGGAACATTAACACCATACGCTCTCATTTTTGTTAATAATCTCTTGAGCTGAATGGCCTGTTTCTGTGCTTTAAATTCTACATAATTCTATGTAATTCTATTCCTTCATCAAAGTCATTGATATATACAGTGAAAAGCTGAGACCCCAGTACAGATCCTTGAAGAACACCACTTATCACATCCCCCCAATCAGAGAATGAACCCTTTACATCTACTCATGCTGATGGAATAGATGGCAGGTGAAGTAGAAATGACAGAAGCGATCTGTCAATGGTGAGAGAGGTAATGAGGTCAGACTGGATAGAGACTTGTGTAAAGACGTGCAGCGTGGGGACTCTGCTGTGGAAATGCAGTCAGAAAGAGTTTTGTGGCTGAGGGAAGACATTTGAACTCAACAGCTGATTCATTGGCCACGGCTTAGCTTGACAGACGTGATCCCCGAGCAGCGAGGACCCCGTGGGCAAGCATGTAAAATCAAAAGGTGAGCTCAAATGTATTCTTAATCATCTCTAAATAAGGTCATAATGACCTGAATTGGATCCCCCGCCGCTGTGTGTTGGGTCTGCTCAGCGCTGACAGACCCACCATTGGGGAAAGATGCATGGTGGCGGGTTCACAGTGGGGTCTCAACCCGCTGGGGAAAAAACCCACTTTCCCACATGACCTGCCACCAATTGCGCCCGCCGAACCCCCGGAAAATCCAGCCCTATGGATCAGTCATGTGGTATTTCTCTGCTCTGCTTCCAGGGCCTGGATGTCTCCCTTATATCTTGGTGACCAGAAGTGGACACAGTACTCAGCGTGTGGTCTGTTCAGAGCACCATATAGTTTGAGCAGAGCTTCCTCTGACTTATATTCTACAGTTCTAGTTATATAAGTCAGCATTCTTCTTGCTCTGTTGATTGATTCTCCATTGTGGCTGGATATGTTGACCCTAGCATCTACTAAAAAGCTTACATCTCTTTCAACTTCACCCTTTCAATGGCATTCCTCAACATTGACTCCAGACCCCATGAAGTCTCATGGCTTCAGGTCAAACATGGGCAAGGAAACCTCCTGCTGATTACCACCTACCACCCTCCCTCAGCTGACGAATGAGTACACCTCCATGTTGAACACCACTTGGAAGAAGCACTGACGGTAGCAAGGGCACAGAATATACTCTGGGTGGAGGACTTCAATGTCCATCACCAAGAGTGGTTCGGTAGCACCACAACTGACTGAGCTGGCTGAATCCTGAAGGATATAGCTGCCAGACTGGGCATGTGGCAGGTGGCAAGGGAAAAACATACTTGACGTTGTCCTCATCAATCTACCTGTCACAGATGCATCTGTGGTGTATTTGGACTTTCAGAAGGCTTTCGATAAGGTCCCCCATAAGAGAGTGTGCAAAGTTAAAGCACATGGGATTGGGGGTAAGGTACTGTCTTGGATAGAGAACTGGTTGGCAGAGAGGAAGCAAAGAGTTGGAATAAATTGGTCTTTTTCCGAGTGGCAGGCAGTGACTAGTGGGGTACCGCAGGGATCAGTGCTAGGACCCCAGCTATTCACAATATATATTAATGATCTAGACGAGGGAACTACATATAATACCTCCAAGTTTGCAGACGACACAAAGCTGGGTGGGCGTGTGTGCTGTGAGGAGGATGCAGAGAAACTCCAGTATGATTTGGACAGGTTGGGTGATTGGGCAAATGCATGGCAAATGCAGTATAATGTGGATAAATGCGAGGTTATCCACTTTGATGGCAAAAACAGGAAGACAGATTATTATCTGAACGGCAATAGATTGGGAAAAGGGGAAGTGCAACGAGACCTGGGTGTCCTTGTGCACCAGTCGCTGAAGGTAAGCATGCAGGTGCAGCAGGCGGTTAAGAAGGCAAATGGTATGTTGACCTTCATAGCGAGAGGATTCGAGTACAGGAGCAAGGATGTCTTGCTGCAGTTGTACAGGGCCTTGGTGAGACCACACCTTGAGTATTGTGTGCAGTTTTGGTCGCCTTATCTGAGGAAGGATGTTCTTGCTGTGATAATAATAATAACTTCCGGGAAGCTATGTCATCACTTCCTGTGAACTGTGAACTATGAACTATGAACTGTGTACATACCTCACTTCCTGTCATATGTCACTTCCTGTTGGACTGGTATAAATACTGGTCTGTTCAGTATTGTAAGAGGCTTCTACCAGAGGCATGGTAAAGACCTCTCTTGTATATAGTGTGTTTATAAGTTACTTAAAGCTTACTTTAAAGTTACTTGATGGTAAGACTCCTTTTTCTTACATCAATTTAAGTAACTTAGTATTTACACTCACAAATACTAGACCTTCGGACAAACTCGGAGTTAAGGATCCAGGGAACCACCCATCATGGAGAGAATCCTTAGACCTATTCGTCTGGACTTGGACCCGAATACACCAGCAGCTGGCAGGGTATGGAAGCATTGGTACCGTACTTTTGAGAATTTTCTGGATGAATGTGAAGTGGATGCTCCTGCTAGATTGAGGATACTTATCAATTATGTGACCCCAAAAGTGTTCGAATATGTTGATGAATGGGATAATTACGATGAGGTGATTCGGGCACTTAAGAAACTGTATGCCAAGACCCCAAATGAGGTCTATGCTAGACATCTACTGGCCACAGCCCAACAAGGGCCAGGGGAATCAATTGACGAATTCCTGCAAGAACTTCGCAGGCTCAGCATAGATTGTAACTTTCAGGCAGCCTCAGCTGAGCTGTACCGCAAAGAAATGATTCGTGATGCTTTCATCTGCGGGATTGCCTCTCCATTTATACGCCAGCGTCTACTAGAAAGTAAAACACTTGAGCTACAAAAAGCTTTTGACCTAGCTTGTTCCCTGGATTTGGCAAAGAGAAATGCAGACCTCTATCAGCTGCCCAGATCTCGATCTGCTGCTGTAGCTGCAACCAGACAATTCAAGCGGTCTCAGGTGAACCCTATCATGGGGGAATCTAATTCTGATAATTCTGATGAAGAAGAGGAGGATGACCCCACTTTAGCAGCCTCTTGGCAATCTAGGAAGGAGTGCTTCTTTTGTGGAGATGCTTTTCACCCTAGGAAAACCTGCCCTGCTTGCAATGCAATCTGCGGTTATTGCAAAAAAAAAGGACACTTTGCTAAAGTTTGCCTATCAAGGGCCTTTACGAGGGCCAATCCAGCTAAGGCCTACCGAACTGCCCCAATTAGGGCCTATCAAGATGCTCCAGCTAGGACCTATCAAGCTTCCTCTCGAGCTCTCTCCCGAAGAAGCACACCGAGAGTTTTAGCCACTCTCTGTGCAATGACACCAATTACAGCTGCTTGCCCACAGAACCTGTCTCATGCAGCCACAAAAATTTCAATTAAAGGGCATACCTTAGATGCCTTAATTGACTCAGGAAGTACTGATAGTTTCATTAAGGAACAGATTGTTGCGAAATTGAAACTACATGTCTTCCCATCGGACCAGGCAATTGCGATGGCTCAGTCATCACTTAATACCAGAATCTCCGGCTTTTGTGTTGTTGATATGACACTTCATGGTCGTATGTATCCCTCCACCCGACTTTCGGTGCTCAAGGACTTATCTCCTCTTAGGGCTGGACTTCCAAAAACAGCATAAGAAACTCACCATTGAGTTTGGTGGATCCAAACCCGGACTTACTATTTCTAATATACCGTCTAAATTACCGTTTTGTGCATTGTCAGCAGCTTCACTTGATGAACCCTCATTATTTGCCAGTATTCCGCCTCAATGCAAACCAATAATAACGAAATCGCGGCGCTTTAATCAGGAAGACCAATCTTTTATTGCGGCTGAAATCTCTCGACTTCTAGCAGAGGATATCATCGAACCATGTTCGTCGCCCTGGCGGGCTCAAGTCGTCATTGTCAAGAACCCTCTAAAACCTCACAAACAGCGACTATGCATCGATTATTCGCAAACCATCAATCAATATACCGACTTGGACGCCTACCCATTGCCACGCATTGATGATATGGTTAATAAACTGGCCGAATACAAAGTGTTCTCAACTTACGATTTAAAAAGTGCCTATCATCAGGTACCCTTGAAGGTCTCAGATAAGCAGTACACGGCCTTTGAGGCTAATGGACGGCTGTACCAATTTCGTCACCTCCCAAGCAGGGTTACTAATGGAGTGGCTGTCTTCCAATGGGCAATGGATGGCCTGGTTAAGCAGGAAAACCTAAGGGACACTTTTCCCTATCTTGATAACATTACCATTGCAGGTCACGATCAACAGGAACACGACGCCAACCTCCAAAAATTTCGGGATGCCGTCCATCGCCGTAATTTGACCCTGAATGAATCCAAATCTATTGAGTCACAACCGACCATCAACATCCTTGGCTACTGCGTAGGCAATGGTATCATTAAGCCAGACCCAGAAAGACTTCGCCCGCTCCAAGAGCTCCCATCACCTAAGAATCCGGCTTCTTTACATCGGGCTCTCGGTCTGTTTGCATACTACGCTAAATGGATTCCTCATTTTTCGGACAAAATCCAACCCTTGCTGCATGCTAGATCATTTCCACTGGGAACAGCGGCTGTTGCAGCCTTTAACCTTCTCAAAAAACAGTTGGAGAAAGCGGCTCTTCACTCCATCGATGAGAATCTCCCTTTCGTGGTTGAATGTGATGCCTCGGAGGTGGCGATCTCGGCTACTCTGAATCAGGAAGGTTGTCCTGTAGCATTTATGTCCAGGACCTTACAAGGTGCCGAGCTACATTATCCTCCGGTTGAGAAAGAAGCCACAGCCATCATAGAGGCAGTACGGAAGTGGAACCATTTTCTAGCTCGCCAGCACTTTACATTGATCACGGACCAACGATCAGTCGCCTTCATGCTCGATAATCGAAAACGAACCAAAATTAAGAATAATAAAATACAACTTTGGAGGATGGAACTGGCCTCTTTTGGTTATACCATTCTCTATCGGCCTGGCAAGGAGAATGTGGCCCTGGACACCCTCACACGGGCATTCTGCTCCACTATGTCATCCTCTACTCTCATGGATGTCCACAATGGATTGTGTCTTCCTGGCATTACGCGCATGCTACATTTCGTACGATCACGGAATCTCCCTTTTTCCACTGGAGATGTAATATGCTCAGAATGCCGGCTTTGTGCGGAATTAAAACCTCAGTTCTTCCGCCCCTCAGATGGTATACTCATACATGCAACCCAACCGATGCAACGACTTAGCATCGATTTTAAGGGCCCAGTGCCCTCTTCAACTCAGAACACATATTTGCTCACCATGATCGACGAATATTCACGTTTTCCGTTTGCCTTCCCCTGCTCCAATATGCTGGCGTCCACAGTAATCTGCTGCCTTGAGCAGGTATTTTCTCTCTGTGGCATGCCGGCTTATATTCACTCAGATCGGGGTCCATCCTTTATGTCAAGGGAACTCAAGGACTACCTCTCAGAACGGGGAATTGCTACAAGCAAAACAACACCATACCATCCCATCGGAAATGGGCAGGTAGAGAGGTATAACGGTATCATCTGGAATTCCGTACGTCTCGCTTTAAGATCTCGGGTCCTACCAGACCAGCAATGGGAAACAGTGCTTCCGGATGCATTGCACTCTATACGGTCCCTGCTTTCTACAGCCACAAATACTACACCTCATGAGCGGTTCTTTGGATTCCAGCGTCGCTCATCTCATGGGACATCACTCCCGTCATGGCTAACTACTCCTGGACCTGTATTACTCCGAAGATACGTTCGGACGTCTAAAAATGACCCTCTCGTAGACGAGGTCGAACTAACCGATGCCAACCCCACCTATGCAAACATACGATATTCCGACGGCCGAGAATCTACTGTATCATTACGGGATCTGGCTCCCTGCCCACCAGGACCTAGTGGGACATCGGGTGATGGCATTTCACCAGGAAACTCTTGGGACCTATCGGGTACCCCTCTCCAGGATCCTGATCGGACACCAACTAGCTTGGTGCCGGTAGAACCCCGTACTCAAGGTTGCGACCCTCCCAGTACCACACATGAAAGTACTGATCCGCCACAGACCAGCTCTGCACCCCCCTCTGAACAGAGGCAGTCCGACTTTGAACCTATTGGGGCTCGTACTCGAAGCCATGATCTCCCCGACCCTTCACAGGGCAATCCAGACCACACAGACTCTGACCAATGGCCAACCGCATGTAAGTGGACCAGCGACCCTCTACGACGGGAATCCAAACGGGTGCGACTCTTCCTTGTTCGGCGGCTGCGGACCAAAAGGTAGACCACAGCCTCCTAATCCTGCAGGAGGGAAGAATGTGATAATAATAATAACTTCCGGGAAGTTATGTCATCACTTCCTGTGAACTGTGAACTATGAACTATGAACTGTGTACATACCTCACTTCCTGTCATATGTCACTTCCTGTTGGACTGGTATAAATACTGGTCTGTTCAGTATTGTAAGAGGCTTCTACCAGAGGCATGGTAAAGACCTCTCTTGTATATAGTGTGTTTATAAGTTACTTAAAGCTTACTTTAAAGTTACTTGATGGTAAGACTCCTTTTTCTTACATCACTTGCCATGGAGAGAATGCAGCGAAGATTCACCAGACTGATACCTGGGATGGCAGGAATGATGTATGAGGAGAGATTGGGTCGATTAGGCTTATATTCGCTAGAGTTTAGAAGAATGAGAGGGGATCTCATTGAAACTTATAAAATTCTAACAGGACTAGACAGACTAGATGCAGGAAGGATGTTCCCAATGGCGGGGAGTCCAGAACCAGGGGTCACAGTCTAAGGATAAGGGGTAAGCCATTCTCTATCACACAGGGCAGTTGAGGCCAATTCATTAAATATATTCAAAAAGGAGTTGGATATATTTCTTGAGGCTAAAGGGATCTAGGGATATGGGGAGAAAGCAGGGACAGGGTACGGAAATAACAACAGAAAATGCTGGAAAAACTCAGCAGGCCAGGCAACATCCGTGGAGAGAGATAGAGTCAACGTTTCAGGTCGAAACCCTTCGTCAGGACTGAAAAAACACAGGCAATGAAACAGATTAAAAGGCCAGTTTGGGGGCTGGGAGAGAACAAAGGAGAAGTGAAGAGACATTAAGAGGTATTCAAAATGAGACGAGATGGTGATGGGACTAGTGGAGACAAAAGACGGCTCTAGATTAGGTGTGAAATGCACTGGCAGAATGTGAGACAGCTGCCATGTGGGAGAGTGATGCGCTATCAATTACTCATAAAAGACTGAGAGTTAAGAGAGTAACTAAAGGCTTTTATTAACAAAAGAATGAAGGTCTGCCTCGAGTGGTCGACCGGTCCAGAAATACAAAGGGCTGGGGAGCAGTCACCTTTATACTAGGACTTGTGGGAGGAGTCAGCTCAGGCATGTACACAGTGGAATACAAACAGTGGTTTACCACAGAGAGAAAGAAAGGGGGGGCACAAAACAAAGGTGTGGATAAAAAATATATAAAAATGTAATAGGGGCCAAGGTTATGATCTGAAATTGTTGAACTTGATATTGAGTCCGGAAGGCTGTAAAGTGCCTGATCGGAAGATGAGGTGCTGTTCCTCGAGCTTACGCTGAGTTTCCATGGAACAATGCAAGAGCCCAAGTACGGTGAGGTCTGAGTGGGAATGGGGTGGTGAATTAAAATGACAGGCGACTGGAAACTCGGGGTCACCCTTACGGACTGAACGGAGGTGATCCGCAAAGCGGTCACCCAATCTCCACAGGGTACTGAATTTGGATGATCAGCCATGATCTCATTAAATGGTGGAGCAGGCTCGAGGGGCCGAATGGCCTACTCCTGCTCCTATCTTCTATGTTTCTATGTCCATGACAGCATTGGTAGCAGTGACCACCGCACAGTCATTGTGGAGTCAAAGTCCAGCCTTCACACTGAGGACACCCTCCATCGTGTTGTGTGGCGCTACCACCATGCTAAATGGGATAGATTCAGAACAGATCTAGCAGCTCAAAACTGGGGAATCCATGAGTTGCTGTGGGCCATCAGCAACAGTAGAATTATATTCTACCACAATCTGTAACCTCATGGCTTGGCATATACCTCACTCTACCATTACAATCAAGCCAGGGGACCTACCCTGGTTTAATGAGGAGTGCAGAGGAGCATGCCAGGAGCAGCACCAGGTGTACCTAAAAATGAGGTGCCAACCTGGGGAAGCTGCTGCACAGGACTTCATGCATGCTAAACAGCGGAAGCAGCATGTTATAGACAGAGCTAAGCGATCCCACAATCAATGGATCTGATCAAAGCTCTGCAGTCCTGCCACATCCAGTCGTGAATGATGGACAATTAAACAACTAACATGAGGAGGAAGCTCCATGAATATCCCCATCCTCAATGATGGCGAAGCCCAGCATGTGAGTGCAAAAGTCAAGGCTGAAGCATTTGCAACCATCTTCAAGTGGATGGTCCTTATCGGCCTCCTCCTGAAGTCCCCACCACCACAGAAGCCAATCTTCAGCCAATTCGATTCACTCCACGTGATATCAAGAAATGGCTGAGCGCACTGGATACAGCAAAGGCTGTGGGCCCCAACAACATCCCAGCTGTCGTGCTGAAGACTTGTGCTCCAGAACTAGTCGCGCTTCCAGCCAAGCTGTTCCAGTACAGCTACAACACTGGCACCTACCTGACAATGTGGAAAACTGCCCAGGTATGTCCTGTCCACAAAAAGCAGGACAAATCCAATCCGGCCAACTACGGCCCCATCAGTCTACTCTCAATCATCAACAAAGTGATGGAAGGTGTCGTCAACAGTGCTATCAAGCTGCACTTGCTCACCAATAACCTTCTCACCAATGCCCAGTTTGGGTTCCGCCAGAGCCACTCAGCTCCAGACCTCATTACAGCCTTGGTCTAAACATGGACAAAAGAGCTGAATTCCAGAGGTGAGGTGAGAGTGACTGCCCTTGACATCAAGGCAGCATTTGACCGAATGTGGCATCAAGGAGTCCTAGTAAAATTGAAGTCAATGGGAATCGGGGAAAGACTCTCCACTGGCTGGAGTCATACCTAGCACAAAGGAAGATGGTTGTGGTTGTTGGAGGTCAGTCATCCCAGCCCCAGGACATCGCTGCAGGAGTTCCTTAGGGCAGTGTCCTAGGCCCAACCATCTTCAGCTGCTTCATCAATGACCTTCCCTCCAACATAAGGTCAGAAATGGGGATGTTCATTGATGATTGCACAGTGTTCAGTTCCATTCACATCTCCTCAAATAATGAAGCAGTCCATGCCCGCATGCAGCAAGACCTGGACGATATTCAGGCTTGGGCTGATAAGTGGCAAGTGACATTCGCATCATACAAGTGCCAGGCAATGGCTATCTCCAACAAGTGAGTGTCTAACCACTGCCCCTTGACATTCAATGGCATTACTGTAGTGTCCGTGTGTTGATAAAGACACTGAAGACAGGAGTTGGTTCATAGGTATTTACTAAGCAAAGTCTGGGGGGTTTCTAACGGATATACACAATATACAGGCTTATATAGCCCGAGTGGCAATTACCGGCATTACAGCACACCTGGGGCTCTTAAAGGCACATACACTACAATTCCTCCCCTTTTAGCTAACCAGTACATCATATTTTAAGTAATTATTAATTATATGTTATAAGCAAAATAATATACATTGCTGTAATTAATTAATTATAAGTCAGTCTCTCAGGAGGCTTCCTGACTCGGTCCGGATAACGCCTCGGGGGTGTAGTAGTTTCTGGTGGTGTAGTAGGTTCTTCTGGCAAGGCTGATTTGGCTTGAATGTCAGTGTCGGGTTCATCGGGTTCCAGTATCACCGGATCGGAGGTAGATATGGGTATCTCTACTTCATCGTTAGATGTATAGAGTTGTGGTGTAGGTTGTCCCTTTTCGGATGACTTTATGATTTGGTCAGCATGGCGCCTTATTATGCTTTCTCCGATGTCCACGGTATACATCAGTGGTCCTAGTCGTGTGCAGATAGTTCCAGGCTGCCATTTCTCGGTACGGTAGTCCCGGGCCAAAACTTGTTGACCTATCTGGAAGGTTCTAGTTGGCCTTTCATTCATGCCTTGAAACTGCCGGTTCTCCACGTCCCTTCTGATGTTGGGCTTGACCAAATCCAGCCGGCATCTTAGGTTTCTATTGAAGAACATCATGGCGGGAGTTTGGTTGGTAACCATATGTGTTGCATTCCTGTATGCGAATAAGAAGTTATCCACCTTGTGCTGAAGTTTTATGTCCTCATTACCCATGGCCTTTATGGCCTTCTTGAAGGTCTGGACAAACCTTTCAGCCAATCCATTGGTGGCGGGATGGTATGGGGCGGACGTGTAGTGCTTAACTCCATTGTTTTTTAAGAACTTTATCGCTCTTCTGGTCTTCGGAGCTACTGTCCGTCATCATATGTACCTTCCTGTACTTTTCTTTATTGATTTTTTTTTTTTCTGTTTGTGGATTTATTTTGTCCAGATCGGCATACCCGTGCAATGTGTCCAATCTTTCCGCATTGCCTGCATGCTTTGTCCTTGAACCAGCAGTCCCTCTGGTTATGGGTGGATCTGCCACAGCGATAACATCTTTCGAAACCCTGTGTCATTTCATGGGTGCCGAAGTCCTGTGTCTTTTGTTGTATCTCTGCAGCTCCTCTTGCTGCTGCTTCGTATGCTACAGCCATACTGAAAGCTTTGTCCAATGTTAAATCTTTTTCAGAAAGCAGCCTTTTTTGTGTTCCTTCACTTAAGAGACCGCAAACGAATTTGTCTCGAAGGTAATCTGATAGTCCTGCCCCAAATTGGCAGTACTTTAATAGCTTTCTTAATTCGGTTAGGTAATCAGCGTTACTTTCATTCTTGTGTTGATTTCTCTTGAAGAACTTGAATCATTCTGCTATCAGCAGTGGTGTTGGGTTTAAGTGCTCCTGCAGGGTATCAACAATTTCTTTAAAATTCTTGTCCTTTGGTTTGGCTGGAGTGATTAAATTTCGTAACAGCCCGTATGCCTTTGCGCCCATTAAGTTCAGAAGTACTGAAGCTTTTTTTTCATCTTCTATTCCATTTGCAGTGCAATATACCTCTACTCTTTCCACGTATGTGGTCCAATCCTCTATTTCGCTATCAAAAGCATCAATATTGCCAGACTTAGGCATTTCAGAAAAGATATGGCGCTTCCCGCGCTTTTTTTTCTTTTCTGCAGCAAAGATATGGTGCTTCCCGCGCTTTCCCGCTGCTGCTGCCGATGACAACGCTGTTTACTGCGGTTTCCATTCTTTTTTTTTTTAATTTACTGTCGGAGACTCGTTCCCACCGGAGTTTCTCTCCAGGTCTGATCGCTGACCTGCTTGCCACGCCGGCCGTCTCCCGAGTGCTCCCTCCCAGTCCGTTATTGCTTGCCTCCGATTTCGCTGCCTGTCTCAGCTGTAGAGCCAGCCGCTGGAGCCCCAGCCTGATGCCCAGGAAGGATTAGCGCAGTACCTGCCACCAGCTGGTGAAACCACAGCTTCTCTCACTTCCTTGAGTCTTCTGGACGCCCGAGGAATCGATGTCCTTGAGGTGCTGCTGAATTGCAGGTAAGTCCATTTCCACTTCGTCGCCACTGTAGTGTCCGTGTGTTGATAAAGACACTGAAGACAGGAGTTGGTTCATGGGTATTTACTAAGCAAAGTCTGGGGGGGGTTCTAACGGATATACACAATATACAGGCGTATATAGCCCGAGTGGCAATTACCGGCATTACAGCACACCTGGGGTTCTTAAAGGCACATACACTACAATTACCATCGCCAAATCCCCCAGCATCAACATCCTGGGGGTAACCATTGACCAGAAACTTAACTGGACCAGTCACACAAATACTGTGGCAACAAGAACAGGTCAGAGGCTGGGTATTCTATGACAATTGTCTCTCCTCCTTACTCCCCAAAGCCTTTCCACCATCTACAAGGCATAAGTCAGGTCTGTGATGGAATACTCTCCACTTGCCTGGATGAGTGCAGCTCCAACAACACTCAAGAAGCTTGACACCATCCAGGACAAAGCAGCCCGCTTGATTGGCACCTCATCCACCACCTTAAACATTCACTCCTTCACCACTGGCACACAATGGCTGCAGTGTGTACCATCTACAAGATGCACTGCAGCAACTCCCAAACCCCCGACCTCTACCACCTAGAAGGACAAGGGCAGCAGGCACACGGGAACACTATCACCTGCAAGTTCCCCTCCAAGTCACACACCATCCTGACTTGGAAGTATATCGCCGATCCTTCATCGTCGCTGGGTCAAAATCCTGGAACTCCCTCCCTAACAGTACTGTGGGAGTACCTTCACCACACAGACTGCAGCGTTCAAGAAGGCGGCTCACCACCACCTTCTCAAGGGCAATTAGGGATGGGCAATAAATGCTGGCCTTGCCAGTGACGCCCACATCCCATGAATGAATAAAAGAGGGAAAGCAAGATTGCATTACGAGAGAGAGAAAAAGGATAGAAAGGGAAAGTTAAAAAAAAAGTAAAAATTTAAAATTTGACATTTAAAAAATCTCCAAAAGTATTTGACTACATGCAGGAATGCGATTGAACACTTTAAATTGTTCCCATTCTGGGCCAGAGAGGTTGATTGGCATTACATTAATAATTATTGACCCAGATTTTGCTGTTAGCGGCGAAGGAATGGCTTTCGCCATTCACCTTGCCTACAGTTGTCCACTGACTTTTAGCAGGCTTGTCAGTGAAGACTTTCAGTCATCTGTCATCTGTTTGAATTTGGCACCCTCTACAGGGGATCTGTGGTGTCTGTGAGCAGGTCAAGCAGCATGGAGGCTTTTCAACCAATCAGATTGAAAAGATATGCAGACTGCAAAGCAGGAACTAAAAAACAGGAGATATAAATTACATTTAAATCATTGTACAGGAAGTGAAATAAATATTGGGAGATATGCATGGGATTAAGGGAAATATAAAAAAGAACAAAACAGAAAAACTATTAAAAATGATTTTCATTTTTTTTTTAATTCTGCAACATTAATTTTCTTCTGAGGTAATGAGACTCCACACTTGTAAAATTAATTGTTCAGGGACAGAGAGGTTGATCAGCAATAATTATCACTTAATATACTGTTAAAAACTCAGTTATTCCTGATAGACACAGGAAGGATGTTCCCGATGGCAGGGGAGTGCAGAACCAGGGGTAACAGTCTAAGGATAAGGGGTAAGCCATTTAGGACTGAGATGAGGAGGAATTTCTTCACCTAGAGAGTGGTGAACCTGTGGAGATCTCTGCCACACAGGGCAGTTGAGGCCAATTCATTAAATATATTCAAGAGTTGGATATATTTCTTGAGGCTAAAGGGATCAAGAGATATGGGGAGAAAGCAGGGACAGGGTACTGAATTTGGATGATCAGCCATGATCTCATTAAATGGCGGAGCAGGCTCGAGGGGCCGAATGGCCTACTCCTGTTCCTATCTTCGATGTGTCTATGATTGATCAAGCCCTAACCTTTAGAGCCGTTTTTAGAGCTAGATTAGTGGGTAATTAGCCGAAGTTCACACCATGATGGTGAGGTCTGTGCGGATTCCAACAGCGCAGCCTGTGGAGGAGCAGACAATCACTGACAGCAACTTCCAGATTTCCGTGTTTAACTGCGCATGTGCATACACCAGAAGTTGCTGCCAGTTTTACCCAGCAATAACAGAACGCTGACAACCTCGTCGCTATTAGTACAGCAAAATGCGGCCCATTGTGCCACTAAAAAGCTACTTCCACTCTTAATTACCAGACTTAACCTTCTGTGGCAAGTTTAATGGGCAATTAATGTGCAAATCCAGCACGTTCTTACAAATATCGGGGAGGCTGAAGGCAAGACGCCATTTGTGCAAAGCAAAGGGCGGATATTTGCAACATGATGCATCTCTTATCTCCTGAACTTGCTGGCCGATTTGTACATTAATAACGGCGTACGTCATTAACACACCGTTATTTTTCCAGCAACAACTGCCCTGATGTTTCTGATTTCAGAGCTAAAGAAATTGGTTTAGCTGGTGGTACCCAAGGTCATAGGGTCGTATAATCTGGTGGAAGGAGTGTGCTTGGTCCTTCTGTTTGCAACTGCTTCCCTTTGGCACTGAAAACTGGTTCCCGTGCTAAAGCCTGAATTGGGAAAGAGACTTAAAAAAAAAATCAGATAAGTGGAAAAATTCTCACCCTTTCTTTCAGTCTCCTCCCCTCTCAACTCTTAGAAAAAGAAGCGAAGTTCTTATGTAGGAATTAAATTTAATGGAACAAGCATGCACATTGAGTTGTGTTGCCAGCTATTTGACCTAACACGTTATATATAGAAAAATTCTTTAGAGAAAGAAAATGAGAAAATAATGGACCTTAAAAGCCATTTCTGAATGCTTCTATACAGTAGCAACCTTCATCTAAAGCTGAATAGGCAAACTTTTGCCATGCATTAAGGCCATTTTGTTCAAGCTTCGAAATTATTGCAACATTACCTGAATTCGGTGCTTCCAATCCGGATATTTAAATGTACTTTTTTTGTTGTACATTAAATAAATAGCTGCTCCAGGATAGTGATAATGTTTTTGTAATTTTATATTTGATGTCACCTTCTAGTATTACTATTTTAATGATAGAGAACTATTTAAAATTATTCTCCATCTCACACCCAATCTTAGGTAGTACTAATGACAGCAGTAATGCTTGTTGAGTAAACTAAAGGACAGATTGCAATATTCTGATTGTCCCCAATATCACCAGTTTTCAAACAAGTCCCAAAAATCAGCATTTAAGAGTAATAGTTGAATTGCACCCACAGACCACTATAGATCGGAACATGGCGTTTTATGGATTTGGACTCTGCGAAATTTAATCAAGGATGAGAAAATATCACCGGTCAGTTATGACAAACCTTCACAAGAGCATCAGGTAAATGGCCAAGATGGGCAGATTCTCCTCAACGGTCAGGGAAACACAGACATGCGAGGAACAGAAACACTACGCCACAAAAACAAATGCATTGGATAGTTAGCCACCCAAACAGGTACTGCTGAGCCCGCTGTCCCCTCGCTACCCTACTGTCACAGTGAGACCACACCTTGAGTATTGTGTGCAGTTTTGGTCGCCTTACCTGAGGAAGGACGTTCTTGCCATGGAAGGAGTGCAGCGAAGATTCACCAGGCTGATACCTGGGATGGCAGGAATGACATATGAGGAGAGATTGTGTCGATTGGGCTTATACTCACTGGAGTTTAGAAGATTGAGAGGGGATCTCATCGAAACCTATAAAATTCTGTCAGGCCTGGACAGACTAGATGCAGGAAGGATGTTTCTGATGGCCGGGGAGTCCAGAACCAGGGGTCATAGTCTAAGGGTAAGGGGTAAGCCATTTAGGACTGAAATGAGGAGGAATTTCTTCACCCAGAGAGTGGTGAACCTGTGGAATTCTCTGCCACAGAGGGCGGTGGAGGCCAGTTCATTAAGTATATTCAAGAAAGAGTTGGATATATTTCTTAAGGCTAAAGGGATCAAGGGATATGGGGAGAAGGCAGGGACAGGGTACTGAATTTGGATGATCAGCCATGATCTCATTGAATGGCGGAGCAGGCTCGAAGGGCCGAATGGCCTACTCCTGCTCCTATCTTCTATGTTTCTATGTTTCTATGTCAATGAAACAGAAGCATAGGCCAACTGAGCCACTACAATTGGATGATTTGAACAAATAATAAAACTATATAAATAGAAAAAGAACATAATCCACGTACTTCATAGTCGCTCACTCCCAACCTCGCATTACAGAAGCTTGGGAGTTATGAATCATATTTCAAAGATGGCATTACCCATGTACAATGCCATAAGAATATTACAACCTGTCTTTTAATTAACTCAACAGAAGTAGCAATGTAGGTTAACAAAGCCATAAAAAGTGCAAACAAAGCACTGGTGTTCATTTCTAGAGGAATAGAATTCAAAAGCAGAGAAGTTATGTTAAATTTATATAGAACCTTGGTTAGACCACACTTGGAGTACTGTGCACAGTTCTGGTCTCCATATTATAAAAAGGATATAGAAGCACTGGAGAAAGTGCAAAAAATCAGTAGTAGGGAAAATGCTAGAGTCTATTATAAAGGATGTGATAACAGGACACTTAGAAAATATCAACGGGATTAGACAAAGTCAACATGGATTTATGAAAGGGAAATCGTGTTTGACAGACTTACTGGAGTTTTTTGAGGATGTAACTGGTAGAATAGATAAGGGAGAACCAGTGGATGTGGTGTATTTGAATTTTCAGAAGGCCTTTGATAAAGTCCCACATAAGAGGTTAGTGTACAAAATTAAAGCACATGGGATTGGGGGTAATATACTGGCATGGATTGAAAATTGGTTAACAGACAGGAAACAGAGAGTAGGGATAAATGGGTCTTTTTTGGGGTGGCAGGTGGTGACTAGTGGGGTACCGCAGGGATCAGTGCTTGGGCCCCAGCTATTCACAATATATATCAATGATTTGGATGAGGGAACCAAATGTAATATTTCCAAGGTTGCTGACGACACGAAACTAGGTGGGGTTGTGAAGAGGATGCAAAGAGGCTTCAAGGTGATTTAGACAAGTTAAGTGAGTGGGCAAATACATGGCAGATGCAGTATAACGTGAATAAATGTGAAGTTATCCACTTCGGTAGGAAAAACAGAAAGGCAGAGTATTATTTAAATAGTGATAGATTGTGAAATGTTGATGTACAAAGGGACCTGGGTGTCCTTGTACACCAGTCACTGAAAGTAAACATGCATGTGCAGCAAGCTGTTAGGAAGGCAAATGGTATGTTGGCCTTCATGGCAAGAGGATTTGAGTACAGGAGCAAGGATGTCTTACTACAGTTATACAGGGCCTTGGTGAAACCACACCTGGAATATTGTGTGCAGTTTTGGTCTCCTTACCTAAGAAAAGATATACTTGCCATAGAGGGAGTGCAGCGAAGGTTCACCAGACTGATTCTTGGGATGGCAGGACTGTTGTATGAGGAGAGATTGAGTCAACTAGGCCTGTATTCATTAGAGTTTAGAAGAATGAGAGGGATCTCATTGAAACATATAAAATTCTGACAGGGCTAGACAGACTGGATGTAGGGAGGATGTTTCCCCTGGCTGGGGGGGGGGTCTAGAATGAGGGGTCATAGTCTCAGGATACGGGGTAGGGCATTTAGGACTGAGATGAGGAGAAATGTCTTCACTCAGAGGGTGGTGAACCTGTGGAATTCTCTACCACAGAAGGCTGTGGAGGCCAAGTTACTGAATATATTTAAGAAGGAGATAGATAGATTTCTAGACACAGAAGGCATCAAGGGGTATGGGGAGAGAGCAGGAATATGGTATTGAGATAGAGGATCAGTCATGATCATATTGAATGGCGGAGCAGGCTGGAAGGGCCGAATGGCCTACTCCTGCTCCTATTTTCTATTTACACGGATGATACCAGAACTAAGGGTATAAATATCAGGAAAGACTGAACAGGTTGGGGCTCTTTTCTGCAGAACAGAGAAGACTGAGAGGTGACCTGATAGAGATCTTTAAGATTATGAAAGGGTTTGATAGGATAGACGTAGAGAAAATGTTTCCACTTGGGGGGAGTCCAAAACTAGGGGTCATAAATATAAGATCATCACTAATAAATCCAATAAGGAATTTAGGAGAAACTTCTTTACTCAGAGAGTGGTGAGAATGTGGAACTCGCTACCACATTGAGGTGAATAGCATAAATGCATTTAATGGGAAGCTAGATTAGTACATGAGGGAGAAAGGAAGAGAAGGATATGTTGATAAGGTGGCATGAGGTAAGGTAGTAGGAGGCTCGTATGGAACATAAACACCGGCATAGACCTGTTAGGCCGATGGCCTGTTTCTGTGCTGTACATTCTATATAATTCTACAGAATGGTGCATTCTGTGGCACTATTTTCACAAAAGGCCTGACTGAATCCACATTGGGGGAAAGTTCATAAATGCTCAAACTAGCCCAATTGAAATGGAATGAAAGCAGAAAATGCTGGAAATGCACAATAGCGTCTGAAAAAAATAGGTTAACATTTATGTTATAGATGCTGGATGGAAAACAAAAGAGCTCCCTTGTAGGACTGAATAAAATGAGTGGTGGTGGGTGTAACATTTGGAACTCAAAGATCAGGTATGCTAACTTCTTTTACAAAGAGGAATTACTAGATTTAATATTCCGTCAGCAGTTTTTTTTAACAGGAGACGTGAAAAGATGTTGCATCCTATATAAAGATCACCTCAACTAGTGAAAAGCTTTAAAAAGACAAAAGGAAGTTAAAACAGCATCAAATAGAAGGGAATTCAGTGGATGGTGAATAGGAGAGACAGTTAAGGTCTGATGTTAACTAAAGTCACTATGCAGGCCTGAGAGTTGCAGAGTGCCAAGAATAAAAATTAGAGATTGTTTTTGAACTTGCTTTGAGCTTGGTTGGAGCTGTATGGGAAGCCAAAATCAGAAAGTTCGGAGTGGGTGGTGGAAAGGCTGCATTTATATAGTCATTTTGGTGTTGAATCAGATTGGTACACTTGGACGTATAAGTGGCAATATAACTCAGACGACACCCCAGTTCACTAAAATATGGGGTGCAACAGAGGCCCTTTCACATGGGGTTGAGTTCCCAAAATGTGCTGTATAAATCCAGACCAAGAGATCATCCCTGGGAGTGTGTAGACAGAAGTTTTGGCTTAAATCTGAGAGCCATCAAATATTTAGCTATTTCCTGTGATCTGCTGATCTCAATTTTTGGTTTGAAGAGTTGAATAAACTCATTCTTGCTATTTAAAAATAATATTGGGAATTGGAAGAAATAAGAATTGAAATCCCACCTTCTTGCCCCATGGTCTCCGTATCTAACATGAAACGGCGCAGGCCCTGATCCTCTGCTTCCTTTTGATGACACTCTCCAGCTAGTGTAGGCCCTGTTTCACTTTTTGCACTTTGTGTTCATTTTCCTGCTGTGTAAAATGTATAAGTTTATGTTGGTTTAGGGGATTGACATAACCGAGGTAAAGATGTCGAACTTTTAACAGTTTTTTTCAAAGGGCCACATAGCTTAAATGGTTTGATATCTACAAAAATGATTTTTTTTTAAACTACTAGGTTTGGACAACAGCCTGCGTTAGAAATGTGTCAGATGATGTTTGCGTGGAAGCCTGTCTAGATACTAACTTGCTTGTTGAGTAAAGGAAGTGTTAATTAAGTGACACAGGACTCCTTTCACTCAGGGTGATGGCGTTGTTTGGCTGCTTCATTAGTTGCATCGAGTGTATCAGTACATGACAGCAGGGCTAGGGCCCAGATGAGGTTAGAAGTCGTATTGTGACCAGACAACAACACATGGAAACTAAATAAAAGAACATGTAATGTGATTTAAGTACCATGACGAAATTCTATTAAAGGCAGCATGGTTACCGAGACAAGAAAGGAACCAATCTCTAAAGAGATGTATTTCTCCTAGCGATGAGTATACCAACCATCTGGCTCTGAGTCTGGCCTTATAGCCCACTATAGAAAAACTCAAGTCTGTAAATAATGACATTACCCCTCAGGGAACTTACTGTAGTCAAAACTGTATATCTAAGAAAATCCCCTAAAGATGAGAAAGTCTGGACACCTTTTTAAAATGTATGTTTGGGTTAAATTTTTAAGATTCTCAAAAGTGTCATTTATTTTCGCCGGGGTTTGAGTGCATTAATAACTTTTTTTAGAAATGCTACATAATCTAATCTTATTTAAGTGTTAACTATAGCCATGTTTTTACCCGGGATACATCTTTATTTAACAATTTAATTGAATGCACATAGCAAAAGAAAGATACAAAGTAAGAAAACTGAAGCTAAGCTGTAGGTGATGAGTGTATTGCTGCTTTTTATGGTCCATTTAAAGCATAATGCATATTAACCGAAACAAGAGCATAGGATTACAAACTATTACAAGGTGAAGTACCATTGTCGGCAATGCTGTGTTTACCAGTAGTGACAATAATGAACATGCGATTTGAGTAAGTAAATATTTACATATGAACGCTTGGTGTATTCCCATGAAGGATTTATTATTTGTAAAAACAAAAGACGTACATTGTGTAAGTCTGAGTCCTTCACATAAATAAATGTATTTATCTGTTTGTACTTTGGGCTAAGAAGCCACCAGCTTCATCACAGTGCACTTGCTTGCCATAAGGGTTACTCGTTTTATTTCAGGAATTTAGGGAAATTCATTAACATTTATGGTCTGGAGAACAGATTGTAATCCAGTGTTATTCGAGACCAACACAAGTAACGGCACAAGTCTGATCGGTCAGTTCCGAGTCCTTGAGCCCAGAAAATCGATAGGTTTCCATTATCAGGTTCGGGTGGGTCACTGGTCTGTCAATGAGCTGTTAGAGGTGGTGTACAAAGGTGAACCTGACCAGTCAATCGGTGCTGACAAGAGGAAAATATGCTGACAGCCAGTATGAACAAGTCAGGACACAGGTTTGCACTTCAGATTCTGCCCAGAGAGACTTTTGAGCAAGGCCGTTTACAAGGCTGAGCATGCTCAGTACAGAGAGAACCGGGCAGACTGAAGGCCCCTTCAGTGCTGGCCTTCCGATCACCAAGTAAACTGCTTTTTCAAAACAAACATCAATTATTTACATGGACTGGTAAATCATTGAGGTCAGAAAGAGTGGATTGGTTTGTCATCGACATATTCTATTTACTTCAACATGTACAACCTATTCATTTTCTGCTCGTGCGCTTAGAAAATACATTTGACATTGTGCGGAATGGAATGCGTTTATCACAACCTCCTTAAATCTCCGCAGATTATAAATACTTTGTCTTTTTCTTTTACCCATTTTCTGGACACATTCCATTACACATTGAAATTCCGTGAATAATTTACTTACATTGCTGGGTTACATCTCTCGTTCACCTTGATCCATGGGCCTGAATTACATTTTCATTCAACATCACCAGGACGGCACTGAAGGTCAGCTGTGTAGATTAACTTCGACACTTTGAGAGTTGTTGTCGGTTATACTTTTTTTTATTTAAAGTTTCTTTGAAGTATTTTTTTTAAAGAAATGATTCTGGTTGAAGGCCTGTTAAATTGCGCCGGTCACTTAAATTGGCGCTTTATTGAAAATTAAGCTTGTCGCGCGATATCTATTTATTTAATCAGCAGGATCAAGCAAATAGATGTTCAACGTACTTAAAATGCTTTCAGTATGGTGGGTTATTATTAGGGCTATATAATGGGTTTAGCAGGAAGGTTTCTGGGCCGCTTTGCCCTGCTAACCGCAATGAAATATGTTGCACAAAAACTTCCGCTGAAATTAAAGGGATTGGTGTCTGAAAATTTGGCTTTAATGCTTTCTGTCTCATTCTGCTTTTAATCTACCACTCGTGGTCGCAGGGGCTGCAGGGAATTCAGGTTAATATGTTGACAGACTTAACAATCCAGGGTCATGTTGCACAACACGCTTCACTGGTTCGGTTGAGTGCAACCCCCTGACAGGTTCTAATCATCCAGTGCCCTAAAGGCGGAGGCACAGATAGGATTTTAATTACTGCATTAAAGACAATTTTGCCAGTACAAAAATTGAGACATAATTAAGGCTCAGAATTTTAATAATTGTCTTAGCTAATTGGGCAGACAAGTATTTTATGCAGCAATTGTTAAACCCTGGGACGATTAGATAATTAGTATTTCAAAATGACTAAATTGTGCTCTTGATTACAAATTACAGATGAGGGGTAGGGCATCGACCGCGTCTCTACAAGTGCATTAAATGAAAGATTAGGTTTTTGTTACAAGCAACGTGTGCGTTTCATCAGTGACATTAGTTCAAGTACATTCAATGAGTCAATTTTTATTAGAAGTATCGGTGCAAGAATACTATGAGTGGGCTAAATGTATTGACATTGTGTGTTATGTGTTTTCCGAAGAACTAGATTTCGGTATTAAAAAATAACATTAACACAGTGTATTAAAATGCAATCACGTTTTACTATTACAATTTGCCCCAACACGCGCGTTCACCGGCAGTGTTGCAGTGCACATGCCTTTGATGGGAAGGATTGGCCTGTATTATAAGGAACACCAATATACATTTCTCTGCCCAGACCGATGACTTGATCTCGTGTCATGACAGGACTCTAACCTAGAGATAATGCGAATCAGTGCATTTAGGCTTAGATCTGGCAAATGTCTAGTATAGTTACTAACAACATCACAGTGAAAAGCGGGAAAACAAACTGCCTGTTCATCTACACAATTCTGACCGTCTATTTTTATTTCCACGGTAAATGAATTATTGCATGTACAAATGGCTGTCTTTTTTCGACGCTCATCACGTCAGTCAAAGAAAGTCGTTCGTTAGGTTGGATTAGATTCAATGTACTGAAGTGACACTTTCCTAATGCGTCTTTATATTTTGTCTTTTTTTTACTCTAGTGCCAACAAGCTGTATATGTCATACTTTAAACAGCGGCGGTCTGGTGTGGCTGATGTCAATGTCATGGAAGTTAGGTTGATACAGAGATATCCAAGAACTGTAATGATAAATGAAGACCGACTGTCTTCTTGAGGATTGTGCGTGGTGATATTTTATTGTTGTTATACAGTGGGAACAATTTCCTTATCATTTTTTAAAAAAAAACAATGATGGACATAACATGCAAGCTGCTCTGCACCCAAGTAATAACACACGAAGAATTATTATTTGGCGACTTCTGCGGCTGTGCTGTGTTATATTCTGGCTCCGTGCTGCAGCCAGCACCTCTGGCGATACCATTATTTCCTATTAATTACTCGCTAAAGCATGCCTTTAGAAGCGGAGATAGGTGTGACAGGGTGCTGGTCAGTAAACAGCTGCCCCACAAACCCTGAGGCAAAACCTGACCTCCTTTCTATCTTTCCTTTCAGTAAATATGAGTGGTCAACCAAAACATCAGAGAATTTTTTATTTGCAAAAGACTAGGGGAAGTAGAATTTACATTTTATGTCTGCGCGAGGTCCAGTGAACGCGCGGAAAATATCGTTATAATATATGTATTTTGTTATTAGTAATGAAAAGTGCCTTGTGCTATATCGCACATTCTACTTACAGAATGCACACATACAATATATTCAATGAGAAGCGAGGTCTTCTATATAATATATGTATACATAGAAGGTATATTCATCAGGCAGTAGATCCCGCGATTTTATATCTGTAAAAGGTATGAGAGATCTGGTACGCAATGGGATGCCCGCATATATCTAATTTGTGTATATAGTACCATAGCCATACATATTAATTCCGGTAAGAAATGGGGCGCCAATTTGCATCGCAACAGGGGTGCTAACTTATCATTTCAAACCAAACCCAATTTAGAATAAAAAATAACTCCATCAAATTGACCACAACTCTGTTTTTCCTGCTAACACCTTTAGCGTTATATACCACTTGGCGTTTGCCACACTTTCAAATGTATTCTGCTTTCTCTTTGTCATAAAGGTTGGCCAGCGGACATGCAAATCTGCAGTCGAACGCAAGGGGACACTCTCCATTTACACGGAAGGAGTCTTGTCAGTGTATGTATCTGTAAAGCAATGTAGGCTAGGGGTGGTTTACCAATGTACACATGGCGGTGGAGTTTTACAAAGTGATGCAAATGGCGAGCATGTTGTGGTTTATCTTTTGAATTCTGTTATAACATTTTCAACGTTACAGTTCGGTTACAGGGAAACGCGCCTGGCAACACAACGATGGGTGTTGCGAACATGCAGGTCGCTCCCACGGTGAAAGCCTTTGGATGTCATTTGAAACCTGTCAGTGATATGCTTTTAAAAAAAAAAATAAACCGATGCAATGCACGTTCATTTGTCCGTACACGTTAACTTCCCCTTCAGAGACAAGTGGAGTTAAAGGCACTCGCTCTCCTTTCATTGTGGGGCGAATGCAGTATCGCGGTTTTCGGCGCATCCTTGAGCAGCCCGTTAGAAAACCCCGGCGGCCTATTAAACTCACCTCTGATTCTACACGTTATTGGATATTTTATTGTAACTTTTGCTCGCTGCCCAGGGGCTAACCGCAATAACCAATGAAAGAAACTGCACCTAGGGACAAAAAAAGTAAGTAACAAACACGTTTTACAAATAATTTAATTCCCACAATATTCTGATGTGGTTTACCTGTTTATTTACCAAAACAGCGAGCTTCAATGAACGCAGCCCGCGTCTGCTTTACAAATTGGGCATCATAACACAAGCGGCGTGTCCCAGAACAAGTGGAAATTGCGAATGTGTTTATGTTCCCCATCGGCAGAATTGTATTGACTTTTTAAAAAAAAAAATCAAAATACCGAATGACTGGCAAACCACAAATGCATTAACCATGATTCTTAGCAATAAGATTGATTAGTATCTTCAACATAATCTGCTTGTGCCAACAAAGTGCAAATAATACGGGAAAGGTATTTTAGTTCATTCGTCTCTTTGTCACATTCGGCCCTAGAAGGGACTGGTCGGCTGCTATTTTAAAAATAGCTTTTCTGGCTTCAGAATCTTATGCGGACCTATGAGGGACTACCGCCCACTGCAATACTCACAACACAAGTGTATTTGTGGCGCTTGCTTATCAGAACCGTTCAACGCACAGCAACTAAATCGCTGACTGTGACTGACGTTATTGTTCCCGAGCCGCTTCCGGTCTGAAGTGCTGGGCCCCCATCCTCAAGACCTCAAATGTTGGTTGGTTGGTTGGAAGGCTTTGGCACCGAAGAAATCAGATCAGGAGAGGTCCCACGGTTTAGCCACCTTTGACAGAAAACCAGCATTGGAACAACAGGGGATAGTACATATATTGAGAAGAGCAGAAGCTGCAAAGCAGCCCAGTTAGTATCGTATAAGCAAAAGAGAAATGTCCCCAGTACTACGCTGATCGATAAACCGAGCTATAAAGCCGTTTCACCTATTTCAAAAAACTACTTTAAAGTACTTTTTAAAATGAGGAAACCCACCCCTACAGTCCTCATGTTGCAAGCTTACTGAATTAAGTCAATTATTGAACATAGGAACATAAGAAATAGGAGCAGGAGTAGGTCATTTGGCCCTTTGAGCCTGCTCCACCATTCAACAAGATCATGGCTGATCTTCTACCTCAACTTCACTCTCCTGCACTATCCCCATATCCCTTGATTCCCTTAATATTCAAAAATCTATCTATCTCTGTCTCCGTGACGGCCAGTGGTTAATAAGAGAGTTCTTCGGGATTATCGTAATTTCACAGCCAAAATGCATTTTGTCGATATCCCAGTACTGACAACTTTATGTATCCAGATAAAGCTCATGACTTGCATTTCTATAGCGCCTTTCAGGAGCGCAGGACGTCCCAAAGCGTTTTACAGCCAATGAAGTACTTTTTGAAGTGTAGTCACTGTTGTAATGTAGGAAATTTGGCCGCCAATTCGCTCACAGCAAGCTCCCACAAACAGCAATGTAATGATGGCCAGAGAATCTGTTTTAGTGATGTTGATTGAGGGATAAATATTGGCCGGAACACCAGGGATAACTCCCCTGCTCTTGGAATAGTGCCATGAGATCTTTTACTTCCACCTGAGAGGATAAAGGGACCCTTGGTTTAATGCACCGTAGGAAAGATGGCACCTCCAACAGTGTAGCACTCCCTCAGTACTGCTCTGAAGCGTTAGCCTAGATTGTGTACTCAAGTCTCTGGCGAGACTGGAATCCTACAACCTTCTGACTCCGAGAGAGAGCTACTCACTTAGTCACGGCTGAACCCTTAACTTGAGAATGTCTGTTTAGTGCAAGATACTCTTGGCTTGTGTATGCACCATAGCAACAAGTGACCATGTCACCAACTAGGAATTTAGCCCAGGCATCAAACCTGGGTTGTTTGTCTCTTACTTCACCTACAGTCACTTCCGTTGTGATGTTTGTGTGGAAGTGACGTGTGTACTCAAAATGAGGGTATGTCATCGCAATCAACTTATTCCTAATTAGTCACTGTCTGCTTGTTTAGTAGATTATAGGTAAATACATTATATTCAGACTAAGAATTACACATTCCAAAGGTAGTTTAGCAGCAGTTAAATAACACCAGGAATCCTGTTACACATACTACATATATGGACTGGGGTGTCATGCCTGTTTTAGCCATTCGTCGTAGTCGCTATTACTGTTAGTTAGTTAAGTGGAAGTGCTTAAGGACTTTGTAATGACTTCGTAATGAGATACCTAGCCCTATATTTAAGTTTTCTTACAATGTTTGCATTTTAAAGAAATAAAAAATACTGGTGTTGCATGGTATAGTCCTACAATCACGAATTGGATTAAAATGTTATTGGTAAAGTTACACGTTACCGAAATACATGACAATATTTGTTCCCTGGTAACCTTTTCACATTTACAGTAAAGACATATGGCATGAAAAGTACAAACTCAAACAGCATTACTAGGAAACCAAAGAACATCGTTAGTTCCGTCAGTTTCACCTATACAGCTTTTGGAGCTGAAACTGAGCTTCAGCAGTAAGTGGAGACTTTTTTATAAATTCACTCACGGAATGGGGGTGTCGCTGGCGCATTTACTGCCCATCCCGAATGGCCCTAGAGAAGGTGGCGGTGAGCCGCCGCCTTGAACCGCTGCAGTCCGTGACTATTTGAGCCTACAGCAGGATGGTGGAAAACAAAAGGTGAAGTCCTTTAAGTTTAGTAATACAAGGCATCCAAGGGCTTAAAATAGTTTGGGAAGAACAAATAGCAGAGGTTAGAGGTAGGAAGCAAATATGGAATAGCTAAGCTACTTGAAAAGTCAAATCTACTCATCTGATTTTAAGATGGAATTTATAGACATCAGCTTTAAGTTGAATGAGTGGTCAACATATTCACTTCAGTATTTTAACATAAATTGAGATTATTTGCAACAAATTTAGGGTGCAGTCATATCCAGTGCCTCATACCTGCTTAGGATTGTGTCGTTAGGAGTCTTGTTATACTGCGGTTCTGCATGGCTCTTGGGCCAGAAAAACGCACAAAACTTCTCTCACGGCAATCAGAATTGCTGGATAAATTTTAATATTCACACAAAGGGCGAATGAGATGGTCTCTTCTCTGCTAATATTATATATATAAAATGAAGCTTAAAAAGTTCACTGGATTACTAGAGAACTTTCGGAACTTTTCGTTGCAGCTGATGTGAAGCAAGACTGCAATTATTCTATTATTGGGGGGTTGGTGCAAAGCCGTTCTGGGTGTCCAGCTATATGATAGCGACAGTATCATGTTGCCAATCCCACTCCCTAGCACCTTCCCCTCGTTCGCACACCAACTTTTGCATCCCAACCGAGTAGTTTGTGCTTTCACAGTAACTCTAAAGGCAGTGAGTACACAATAGCAATACCAGGTGTCATCCAACTCCAGACCCGGAAGTGGAACCCCAACACCTGAAGGTTGGAGTCCCAAGTTGCAGTTGGCAGATTGCGGTGTAAACGCGGCGACTGTAGTTGGACTTCAGGAGCGGACAGAGTAAACGGCAGCAACTGGATATTTGGTCGAGCCCTATTTCAGTGACTTTCAGACAGCTTACTTACATTAACAACAACACACTTTTTTTTAATGTTCGGGCTCTTCCTTCTAATCAATGAACTGGAACATCACGACCTTGTAGTCTCTGGGCGATTCAGTTTTCTAAATCCCAGTAGCCTCATCAGGATTTTGGAGTTGCCAGTATGAATGAGCTCTTCAAATCCCAAGTGAACCTGGGAGCCATTCGCTCCCATCTCCCTCGCTGCAGCCTGAATGCCCAGCCAATGCAACACTTGAACTTTTTACACTTGGTGTAGCTTAACTCCAGCCTTGGTACGAAGCCGTGGTCTCAAAGTGTCCTGAGGGTCCATTGGATGTCTGTGGAACTTACTTTTGACTTTTTTTTAATGTTATGAATTCTTATAACTTTAAAAACCAGTCACCTGGTGAGCGGTGCTCTATCCGGATCCAAGTACGCCTGCGCTGAGCGCCATTGCCACGGAGCTCGGTATAACTTGCGGCTGTCAGCTGAGTATCCTATTATAAAGATAATAATCAGTCTGAGACCAGTACCTGTAGTATAACTGCAGCATTGGACTGCCTCCTGGAGATGGTCTCTCAACAGCTGCCTAGATTCTACTCCTGTTCCTATGTTCCAGCGAACTTCACATCCAAATTGCTCTGCACCGTTTATGTCAATGCCAGCTGAAACCACCATCTTGGAGCAAGCTGTGTCGTACATATGACCTGTTAGGCCATCTCTCTGTTCTCATCTGAATATAGGGTAGAATTAGTTGCTGTCAACATTTCATGTTAAATTCTAGTTGCTGGGGTTTAAGCCAGTACTGTGGGTCTACTATTAGTGGATATTTCATATAATGGAACATTATCTATATAATGGAACATTATGGTAACGCACATCAAACTGTTCACAGTATAAATAGCTAAACTATCAAAGACCTCAATCAGTTCACTACTCTGAATCTTTCCGAAACGTAACAAATGATTATTCACAATCCGATGACTGTTTATCCTTCCTTTCAAGTTAAATGTATGTCTTGTCACTGATGCACAACGTCAATTTTTCATGTGTCCCTTTTGTGACAGTGCCTATAACGCGAGACAGCGAGAACTGCGCCGCTTATACCAAAACTTAACGGAACTCTTGTACACTTTGGATTTAACCTACGAGCGCCAGACCTTTATAGGGGGAATATAGAAATTCACATTCCACCAAACAAGGTCGGTTATTTACTTCATATCTTGATTGGTTGGGGCCTGCGAAGCACGGTACATGATCATTGTTAAGGCAACAAACACGCCCTCGTGATGACAATATAACATATGAGGCCATGCGAAAGCCGTACATCAGCAGGGCGGACACTAGAAACACAACCTATGGTTTTTTTATAGCTATTACTGGAAACACATAAAGGAAACCTATTACTAGTAAAATGTGACTTAAAAGTCTGTTTTCTCATTATGATTTTTTGAGAAAGCATCAAGTATTTAGCCGAAATGGCACAGAAAAGCATATATATATATATGTATAGTGCCCTGTATAGTTATCAGTATAATTAGAATGAACCAATAGTTTTTTAAAGACATTTGTGAAATGAACCCAATAGTATCAAGAGCTTAATAAAACAGCGAACTATTGGAGGACAATTAGTTTATTCGCTATTTGCCGTGATCTTACATCCATACCATTTAATGTTATAATAGCAGATCAGTGCCTTTGAAAGAAATTGTTTTGAACACATTGCCGTGTTATGGAAATGAAAATGTGCGTCCAGAGATGGCCACGGCAGCATGAAGTGAGCAGGAAATAGGACAAATCACAGTCATTATTTTCGCTGTCTTTATTTTGGTATTATGGACATATGATTATAATGATCATAATTGATAATATTCTTAATGGGATCGTTTTCATGACATCAAATGGATGACATTGCCTCAATGGGCGCTTGGCTGCGATTTGTTTTTGAAACCACAGATCTCTTTTGTATTAAAGATTTTATTCGATGTTAACTCCATTATTTGGAAGCACGGGTGAGCCAAGCAGTCGAATATGCCCATTCTCTGCGGCTGAGATACTGCCCTATTGAAACATCAGAAAGACGTTTGGCACGTCAATACTATAAACCAAGAGTAGCCCATAATACCCGGTGTGGCGGTGGGAAATTAAAAAAACTCTCAGTAGCCTTTGCATTACTTTGCTCTTTGTTTTAATTGCAACCTGATTGTAAAGGCAGTCAGGCACGCAACAGCCGATGACTGGGCCGGAGAGACTGGGGAAGAAGAGGCTAACACATTAAAGAGCCCAGTGGATGTGAAGCTAACAGTCACAGCCCCTCACTTTACACAATCGCACACAGCTTTTTGAGACAAGTAGCGTGTTTTATTGTCGAATTTTCTTCTTGTATATAGTGTCAAATTTAGAAGAATCCTCTCATGCGCCCCTGCTTAGGAAAGAATTGAAATGTCCCGTATTTCTGCATTTACAAGATCCTCACTACATTCCCGAGTTAGATAAGTAAAGCGTTTTAGACTGAGCAGCAGTATAAATAATTAACATATTGCATGCTTATGTCAAGCTACTTTTAGTGAAGTCCATAAATGTTATAACATTAAGCAGTGTTTAAAATATAGGTTCGCAGATGGTTTGATCCTATGGTTTTATATATATATATATATATATTCAAAGTAAGTGACATTTATTCTGCAAAAAGATTGCAATACAAATAGCTTTTATCAGAATAGTATCAGTAGGATTATTTGGCTGAACTTTTTATATAAACCTCAGGGAATGGTACCGTGGAATTGCTTTTTTTTGTCATGGATTGTAACAGTAAACATTATGCGCTGCAAAACCCAAGATACTCATTTTTTTTTGAGAAGACTATCCATTTGTAATTGATATTCATTTCGGGCGCCAGGGAAGGCTGATCTGGGATCTCTGAATGACTGCCACAGTATTGCTCAGATTTTTATTTCGCCACAATTTAATAAATAGACACTGAATTGCAGAGTGCTGTCTCACAGAAAGTAAAAGTACCGGTTTCTATGCGCTTTAAAAACTAAGCATGCACTGGCCAGGGGGTTATGTTCGAGTGACCAGGCAGCTGCCTGCGATATTTATCTGAATGGACTGTTCCCAGTTTTATTTTCTCCTTTATTTCAGTCTAAAGGTTATTCTCCCAATATCATTCATAGCATCCCGTGTGTGTGTGTGTGATAGCTGCCACTGCCAAATGGCTAGACGCAGTTTCCAAAGCTTCTCTAATATATATTTATTTGCAATTAAAATGCCAGTTCCAGTTTAATTGATATTTGCCATGTTGCCATCAATATGAGAATTAAACAGTTACAGATAAAACACAAAACAAACCAATATAAACGCGCTGTACATGACACTTTGGTCAGACTGTGCTTCTATGTGACGCCATCCTTGTGTGAATGCATATGAAATTATGAAAATATGATTAGTAAAATATTGCCAGGTCGAAAGACTGGACTTTTTCTTCGATGGCGTAGCTTTGTGGTTTTTTTTAATATGTATATATTTTTCCGTCAGACACACGTGTTTCTTTTCTAATCATTTATTGTGTTTGTAACTCTTTGATTTGAGCGAGTCTAAAGGCGGGATAGTGACCACTGTTTGCAGTCTGTTGTTTGACGACTTTTGAAAAGTGATTGTTTTTTTCTCCCCCCCCCCCCCTCTCCAAACGTGTTTATAATTGACTGTTTGGACGGAGAACCTGCTGTAAGGGCGCTTTTCTCCTGGTATGGTGGGTTTTGTAGAAGATGATCTTGATTTGAAAGGAGGACCCTGGACACTTCCAGCACCTGCCATCGCTTTGCATATCCAGTGTGTCATTAAAATATGAATAGCTCGACAAAACGCTCTCTTGTTACTGTATTCGCCTCATTATATTTTCCTCCTCAATCCGTTCTGTCAATGTTTGCTCTCGATCCGCTGTAAACAATCGTGCTTAGTCACGTTTCCAAACTCTGTTTGCAATTATCAGTTGGCAACTGCAAGCAGTAAAAGTGAAACAAATTGCCGTGTGCTCGGCGGCGGCTGTGTGTTTTTTTGGACTCTAATGGTTTGCGATTAATGCCAGGCTGTTTTGCTGGGGCCCCGGCCGCCCATTCGAAAGCTCCGAGCTGACAACGCGTGTAAATTTCATGATCATCCTGGGACTTGTCACCTGTTATATATTCTACTTACTACCTGTCACCAGAGGCTCGCAGCTTTGCTCCACGCCATGCAGTTCTTTCCCCCGGTCCTAATCAACACTTGCGATCTTCGGCTCTTTGCAGTCAAAAAGTTCCAGTATCCCTATCGCGGTCCCCCTTTTTAAAAAAAAATGTATTAACGGAATTGAGGTGTAAATAGTCTGCGCCAGAATTTCAGCGATTGTCCTGAGCTAATCGCGTCTGCAAGCTGGCTTCTGTGTAAAGTGCTTAGCACAAAATAAATCAGCACCAAGATTCGGATATCGATGTTGATGCAATTCAAAATTTATGAAACCGGCAGCCAGATCGATGAAAAGGCTTTAAACTACTTTTCACGACAATGCAGCATTGTTTCAATCACATCTTTGTATTTACATTTTTTTTAAATTACTTCTTTTATTCATGTATTATCACTGAAAACTCTACGCTTTGAGGTAAGGGTTTCAGGATTTTGCAATTTCTTGTTTGGAATGAGACCTTTCTACGTTATATAAGATCACTATTCCCGCCCGTTGCTAACATCTTACAGCCCAGACTGTGTAAAGTACGACCCGCAATGTTCAAAAATATAGAGATCACACTTCCTATTATCCGCCTCCTGGCGAGCGTTTGATTCGACACATCAAAAACTTATTAAGGCTGTGCCTACAAGAGGGCAGCGCTTAGAGAGCGGTCTGTAGTCCGCGCAAAGTCGAAAAGGAGCAACAAAAACACACCGCCGATTGGAAGATCACATTTCCAAAACAATGATCCCATTAACGATACTGACGGTCAAAGCAAATGAAATTACCAGTCTTAATGCAAGCATCGGTCAGGGTCCCGGTGACTACCAGCTTTATGGCAGTAAAAATAAAGGAGGAGGTGACCCGCCACCGCAGGACAATATTGAGGGACTGGTCACTCTCAGGCCTTGGATCGAGGGTGGTTAATTGCCATGCCTTGTCTTTTGAGTGAGATTTTATTGAGGTCTGTTTTACATTCAGGGTTGATTTCTAGCAAGGTCCTCAGGCTGGCCCGATCTTGAGTTGGTAATCACCATGACGACTGAAACCTATGAGAGTACAAATAATGGAGATGAAATAGACAAAAGATTAGCATGCCATGAAAAGTACAATAAGTTTCTTATTTAGCATTTAGATAACTGTCTTTCCTTAGGAGCAAGCTTCAAAGTTGAACCCAGTTTGGACCAAGAGGATTAATTCTTTCTCTAGCATGCTTCATTGAATCTCTCATTACCAAACTTTGTCTGTATTGATGTAAGATTTGATTGAAGATTAGAGCATTTAGTAAATCTTGCTTTTCTGCATGTATCAGGCCTTTTCAAGCACAGAGCGCAGTGCCCACTGGTCAATACCCTTACTTTTATCCAGTGTCTGCTTCATTTAAACTTAATCAACTCCATCAATGAACTGGAACAGGGAAACGTCCCTGTGGTAGAATGTTGTTCTTTTGTTAGATAATTCTTACTCTCTTTCCCAATCTGTTGGCGTTAAACCTAAAATTACACTATGATGAACTATTTCAATCAATATGATAATCAAAATTGGTTTGGGATATCTGCTGGCAGTGTTTTAGGAAGTAGGAAGGTATAACTGTCATCATTGTAATATCATTCTGCAGTGCCTCTCCAGGCTGCTTCCCTCTCCTTTCCTGTAGCAGTGCCTTTTACTGACATTGAATATCACTCATACTGGAAAATGATGCATCTTTTCAGGGAAGGCTCATATGTCATATCTAGAAAGTAAAGCCAACTGATTGGCTGTATGAATTATCTGGGTTGTTGCAGTGAATTATTTGCACTGTTTCCTACCAGTCAACAAGTTTCGAAGGTATCGTTCAGATCAATCAAAAATGACAGGGTGCATGTGAAGCTTTTACTGTGCAAATTTGGACCTCTTGTCCTTGCCTTGTTGGCTCTTATATCTGTACATCACATTTATACTGCTACCAGAAGAGCAATTTCAAAAGTATTTGCAAGGAAAATGTATTCTTCCATCTGTTCTGAGGATCATAAATGTGCCATCTTCTGAGTCTTACCAATCTTAATAATATCTTTAATGGTCAACATGCACGTGATATACAGCACTCTATAAAATAGGGGTTTCACATAGTTCATTGTACTGCAGTTTATTAGTGTTCTTGGCTTTTCCATATGTTACAAGAGCAAAATAGGGTATACTGATGCAAATTTTGTTATAAATAGTGAAGGCAGCTAAATTATATGTCTTTTTGCAGGCAATAAAGAAAGATTCTTTAATACAGCCTCTCACAATTTGACAGTTTCACAACTGCATGATGTTCTACCTACTTGCTATTCAGCAGGCTTACAAAGGAACACAAATGTCTATGTGTGCAAAACAACCATGAGAAAATATGCCAAAGAAATAAAGTAAAATAGCCTAAAATAAGTATAGAATTAAAGAGGCTATAAGTGCTGCAAATGCAGATTTTTAAATTAATGCTAATGCAGCTCTAGCAGTTATTTTAACCGTTTGAGGATACAGTAATATTCCACCTTGTTAAAATATTCTGAAGTGATTTTTTAATTTACAGTAGAAGACTAAGCAAAAATGCTATTTTTGTTGTGCATTTATGTTGCTGAAAAGCAGTTTTGGCTTCATAGATGTAAAATATGCAGTATATTGAATTTGGGCAAGCAGTGTGAGTCATCTCAAGGAGGTCGTGTTAAATTGCAATTCTGATTTGCATTAACTGCAGTATAACTGCAACTGACGGGAAACAAACATTAAAAGGTTGGCAGTGGAACTTTTTAAACTTACTTTTACATATTTTTGATTTTAGCAGACCGCCTTCGGTACTGCAGGCTTTTTGTTAATATTACCATTTACTTAAAAATTGGATGTTAGTGAGTGGAACTCTGCACGCATGAGTAATCGTGCATGCACAGGGCTTCATTTTTTCTGACTATTGAGTGATAAGAGGATGGCAGTGTAACTTAAGGTCGGGTAGACATGTGCCATTCTAAGCAGGTACCAGTATCAAACCATTGCCTGTAGTGTAGCTATGTTTTAAATTCATATTTCTTCACTTTATGTAATGACAAAGAATGTTTGATGTTCCTCGTTATTAACCCCTCAACACCTTCCCCATATTCAGTTAACTTTTGTTCCATAGCCCTCAATTTGGCTAAGTGAGCAGGCGAACTGTACATTCTTTTATTGCTTTCAGTACCTGTGATTCTCCACAGATCAGTCAATTTGAGGAGGTAGGTTATGGGAAAACAGACCACCACTCCCAACTAACAATCTAAGCATACAACATCTAATTTTGATCTAATTCCTGCATTACAACAGTGACTACACTTGAAAAGTAATTCATTGGCTGTAAAGTGCTTTGGGACATCTGAGGTCATGAAAGGCGCTATGTAAATGCATGTTCTTTCTTTTCTTATTACACGTATGCTAAACAGTTCAGAATGTCAGATACCAAAGAGGCACAAATGAGATTTGATGTGGGAAGTAAACACAGTAACTATCAGCTATTGGGACCAAGTGGGGCAATATAAATTGCAATTACATAGCTCATTCAGTTTTTCTAATTCGAAATTGCAAGGCGAAATAATTACTGAGCATGTATCTGAAGTAAATACTGTGCCAGTTCAGTAAAGATGAGGGAAGTGCCTTGGAACTTTAATTTTGCTTCAGTTTTGCTAAGCTAGTTCAAAAGCATATGAATTGATTCTTCTCTTTCTGAGTTTTCAGTTATAAAGCTTGGAGCAGAAGTGAATCAAGCTGCAGGCATTTCTACTACTCTGTTGCTTGTGCTTCTCCGTGAGTAAACCAGCAAGAGAAGTGCCTACCTGAAAGCAGATATGAGAAAGGCAGACTTTGGCCACCAGCCAGTGTTGTGTTTCCTATAGTTGGAAGAGATCCAGCCCACAGTCTAAATAAGAACTGATGAAACTCATCAGTGTATATTAGGCAGGCTGGAGTATTCTTTTCCACTGGGACTTGAGCCTGCAACCAGAGATATGTGGAGAAACTCCCCCCCACCCCTCCCCCATCAGAGTGCCAGTAAATATATATGCTTCAGTAGTGCTTTGCCTATTGCAGATTCACATTAACAAAAGTTAACCCTTATTTTAATTTGTTTTTCGCTCTGAAGTAATGAAATGATCTGCTGGCAGTGCCCCTCTCTTGGCTAATTGCTGTGGTTTTAAGCTGTGCCTGCGGACCTTGAATTCAATACTGTCGCCAGTGCAGTGTTTTAGGGTGGTTCTGCACTGCAATTTTTTTATTATTTGTTTATGGGATGTGGGCGTTGCTGGCAAGGCCAGCATTTATTGCCTATCCCTAATTGCCCTTGAGAAGGTGGTGGTGAGTTGCCTTCTTGAACCGCTGCAGCCCGTGTGGTGAAGGTACACCCACGGTGCTTACCTGTCCACCTCTCTACCTCTCTTTCCTCCTTTAAGACGCTCCCTAAAACCTACCTCTTTGCCCAAGCTTTTGGTCACCTCCTTATGTGGATTGGTGTCAAATTTTTTGTCTTAAAATACTCCTGTGCTTCGCCTTGGGATGTTTTACTACGTTAAAGGCGCTATATAAATACAAGTTGTTGTTGTTAGGTAGGGAGTTCCAGGATTTTGACCCAGCGACGATGAAGGATCGGCAATATATTTCCAAGTCAGGATGGTGTGTGACTTGGAGGGGAACTTGGAGGCGATGGTGTTCCCATGCGCTTGCTGCCCTTGTCCTTCTAGGTGGAAGAGGGCGTGGGTTTGGGAGGTGCTGTCGAAGAAGCCTTGGCAAGTTGCTGCAGTGCATCTTGTAGATGGTACACACTGCAGCCACGGTACGCCGGTGGTGGATTGGAGTGAATGTTTAAGGCAGTGGATGGGGTGCCAATCAAGTGGGCTGCTTTGTCTTGGATGGTGTTGAGCTTCTTGAGTGCTGTTGGAGCTGCACGCATCCAGGCAAGTGGAGATTATTCCAACAAACACCTTACTTGTGCCTTGTAGATGGTGGAAAGTACGAGACACTACATTGATGTGTCCCATAAGAACAATTGTAAAAAAATAGGGAATAAACTAGGAAGTTTCCTGGACAATATTCCTCCAGAAAAAAGTTCTTCTAGCTCTCTTCCCCTCTCCCCCAAGTCCTAGTGTCAATAAGACATCCAGTCTCACTCCAGTATCTTTAAATAATAATGCAAAATGCAGTTATATAAACTTACTTATGACTATTAAAGTAGCTGCATGATACCTTTTGTTAACATAAAATACATTGCTGGGATATATGATATACTACCCAATTAGTATTAAGTAGAAAGTGCATTTAAATAAAAATTAGGATACTGAGCTAAGAAGAGAGGCTTAAGGAGTTAAGTCAGTTCTCGCTAAACAAGAAAAGGATTAATGGAGTTCATGCCCAATGTTTTATAAATTGTGGTGGGAATTTGTGGAGTGGATATAAAAGAGTTATTTGTGTTAGTTAAAAGAGAACTAGAGAATACCATCATAAGCTAAGCAAACCTCAAGCTAATTAGGGTGTAACTGTTTCACACTCAGAGTTTTGCCTAATACAGTCCATGTGGATTTATTTGAAGACTCATGAACCAAAACCAACAGATCATTGATTCAGCAGAAAGTAGAGATGTGGAATTGGTGCATAGGAACAGGAGTGGGCCATTCAGCCCCTTGAGCCTGTTCCGCCATTCAATGAGATCACGGTTGATCTGATCTACTCCAGATGGTGCTCTCACCAGAGCTCTGTACAGCTGTAACATAACTTCCACCACTCTAACAACACTCCAGCCCTCTTGAAATAAAGGCCAACATTCCATTAACCTTTGTAATTATTTTTGTACCTGCAGCAAGCAGATGGAAATTGCCTGAACATAGTCTCCATACATAATGAGGTAAACTAGGTGGCATGATTGTCCTTTTCTGATTCCTATAGTTTTTTTTTGTAAATTAAAAATGAATGATGTGTCCATCAGCTGTGGCTCAGTGGGTAGCACACTCGCCTCTGAGTCAGAAGGTTGTGGATTCAAGTCCCAATCCAGGGACTTGAGCACATAAAGCTAGGCTGACACTCCAGTGCAGTGCTGAGGGAGTGCTGCACTGTCGGAGGTGCCATCTTTCAGATGAGACGTTAAACCGAGGCCCCGTCTGCTCTCTCAGGTGGATGTAAAAGATCCCGTGGCACTATTTCAAAGAAGAACAGGGAAGTTACCCCCGGTGTCCTGGCCAATATTTATCCCTCAACCAACATCACTAAAACAGATGATCTGGTCATTATCACATCGCTGTATGGGGAACCTTGCTGTATGCAAATTGGCTGCCGCGTTTCCTACATTACAACAGTGGCTCCACTTCAAAAGTACTTAATTGACTGTAAAGTGCTTTGAGATGTCCGGTGGTCATGAAAGGTGCTATAGAAATGCGAGTCTTTTTTTATTTTTATTTTTACATAAGCTTTTTATTACTATATGCACATTCAGGGAGAGGATGACAATGCTATGAAATGGAGCACTCTCTACTTTGTACCCAGTGACTGCTTCAAGCACTCCTTGGTCATATGTAGGACTGGTCTGGTGGAGGCAATAATATGCCTAAAATAGAACCTCACAATAACAACTCTTATTTCACATATATGACTTTCAACCCACTCTAATTTTCAATCTGTGTACTTGTATGGTCTAAGTAAGATGATCAAATTAAGGGCAAATGTGGGAAATGGAACGGCAGTTTTGCATCTCCACTGGGAACTGCATTGGGATTATTTTTACACTTAGTACAGTTACCAAGGTGAGAATTTATATAGAATTACATAGAATTTTACAGCACAGAAACAGGCCACTCGGCCCAACCGGCTTATGCTCCGCACAAGCTCCATTTTATCCTATTTGTATGTGCTGTAGTCAACGGAAAGGTGAAAAGAGAATAGTTGAAGCCTTACTCTCACTGCTTTCCCAAAGTGAATGATCCTAATTTAGTTTTATTTCGGCCTTTATGCAGAAATATTACTGCATTGCTATAAGATTGGGGTAACATTCTCTGAATTTATCTCTTGTATCCCAATAAAAATCTTGCACAGGGCGCACATTTCTTGCCCACAAACCTTCCATCCTGTTATCACAAATTTTAGTCATGCTTTTCTATCAACAATTGATCAAGATTCCCCATTCAATTTTGCTGTCAGCTGTCTTGATGTAGTTTTAGGCTCTGGGCAGTAGGTGGCTCCACGGAGTGAGTTTCTGAAGTTTTTCTCTGAACTCCATTGGCGCCTTTCACTGAATATCAATCAGTGCACATCACCTGTCACACCTGGATAGACTGTTCGATTTCAGATCAGCAATAATTTTTTATCATGTTGGAAAAAGCAAACATTATGGAATGACGGTGGAAAATGGTACTGACTTTTAAAAATGTTCGTGTGGTTTCCGGAGATAATGGCTGACGTGCACTGGTTTGGTCTGTTAATTAATGAGAATTAAGTCAGTTTATAAGATCAATGCAGCAATCTACAATACAGGCAGAGCTCTGGGACACTAAGAGATATGTGGAGCAATCATGAAAATACAAGTTAGTTGGAGTGTGGCAGCATTGTGTGAAGGAACAGGCTCTAATAAACATGAAGATGCTTCTCACTGGAACCTGAAATACATGTGACCACAACAACTAGAATTTAAGGTGAGGATCAGTACCAATGTATATAGTTCAAATTCTGGGTGTGCAACAGGCTGAGCAATGTATGAACCGTAATGTAGCACATGTCCTGGCCAATATTTATCCCTCACTCAACATCACTAAAACAGATTATCTGGTCATTATCACATTGCTGTTTGTGGGAGCTTGCTGTGCGCAAATTGGCTGCTGCGTTTCCTACATTACAACAGTGGCTCCACCTCAAAAAGTACTTCATTGGCTGTAAAGCACTTTGGGACGTCCGGTGGTCGTGAAAGGTGCTATAGAAATGATTCTTTTTCTTTATGTGTATTTCTTTGCACACATTGTTGATCTGCATTATTATTATTCAAACGTTTCATGAATGTTTGATATAACTGTTCATAAGAATGCAAAAAAGAGTGAATGGGTCACTTAGCCAATCTATGATGTCCCATCATTTAAGTCTTTTCACATAGGATCATAGAAATTTCAGCACAGAAGGAAGCTATTTGGCCCACCACACCTGTATCAGTGCTAATTCCACATGAGAGTAAGTCCCACTTTCCTGCTCTTTCAAAATGCCCTTCCCAGACCAGCACTGACTATTTTCCATCTTCCTGTCACCATCGCACTAAACCCACAGTCTTTCCAGAATTGTGTTTCTTTCTTTTTTGAATGCTTCAGCCAATCAAATCCACATTTATTGAATTGAGCAGGAATACCTTCAATAAGTTAGCAAGTCTTCAGTATGCAAATGTTGCTGTAAGTTATGTGTAGCTCATGGGTTCTTTTGCTTCAGCCTTATGATTGTGTTCCCCGGGTCTGTATGAAATATCTTCACCCAAACAATTCCATTCATTATTTTTAAAATTTGGATCATGTGCCATTTTAATCAGCCTTTCCTGAAATTAACACACATTTGGCTCGCTTAGAAACTCCTTATAGTTCAATGATCTAAATCCTGGAAACATCCTGCTCCTTCTTTGGAATGTTTTGCAATGCTCAGGTCAAGAGACCTGATTTTAAAATATCCTTAACTTACGACAAGTAGAAGAATAATAGTTGGAGAGTCGTGATTAGTGCCATGCTTCCTATGGCACACACTTTCCTTAGAAGAAAACCAGGGAACAAGAAAATCTCATTCAATTTATTAAGCTTGCTCCTTCTACAGACCTGATGCAATCTTCCCATCATGGTTGGCGACATATTTATTTTATCTCTTTGAGGGAAAGATCTGCATAATTTTCCTTGATCCCCACAGGAAATCAATCAGAATTCCAGAATATTTATCTGTCTCCTCTCCTCAACCCTCGCTGTTTGCTTTCTGCACTTGGTTTCATCAGCAAAGGAACAATGATGTAGAAACTTTTAACGCATGCTGAAATAATCACATCTACATCTTTTTCATGTTCACCTTTGCTAATGGAGATCCCTTCTGAGTGTATACGTTTCATGTTAGCTATTTCAATATGCACTGGGTTGTATATATGTTAAAATCCATCTGCCATTCCTTAGGCCCGCCACTTAATTAGTCCAGATTCCTTTGAATGCTAGCAATCTCCCATATGTTCACTACCTGGCCGCAGAGCTCAAAGTCCTGAACAAACATAATAATCAATGAAAGTTCTCACCTCCACATTGTTTATGAAGAGAGTGAGCGGAAGAACATACAGAACAGATCACAGTAGAACTCCACTGGTCGCTGCTGTATACTCTTGTTCACAAAAGGCAGAAATTAAAAAAATAAAGCTTCTGAGATGCGGGCAACACTGGCTAGGCAGTATTTATTGCTCATCCCTAGTTACTCCAAGGGTGTTACAGTCAACCAGGTAGTGTGGGACCAGAGTCACTTGTAGATGTCAAATGACATCTTATGTGACTGTGACCATGGTAAACTTTTCTTCCTTATTCTCCTCGACCTGTCTGCAGCCTTTGACCACACCATCCTCCTCCAATGGCTCTCCTCCATTGTCTAGCTAGGTGGAACTGGCTTCGCTTACAGAATCACAGAATCACAGAAACCCCACAGTGCAGATAGAGGCCATTTCGGCCCATCGAGCCTGCACCGACACATATCCCACCCTATCCCCGTAACCCCACGTATTTAATCCCCCTAACACTAAGGGTCAATTTATCATAGCCAATCAACCTAACCCGCACATCTTTGGACTGTGGGAGGAAACCGGAGCACCCGGAGGAAACCCACGCAAACACGGGGAGAATGTGCAAACTCCACACAGACAGTCACCCGAGGCCGGATTCGAACCCGGGTTCCTGGCGCTGTGAGGCAACAGTGCTAACCACTATGCCACCGTGCTGCCCAGTTCCATTCCTATCTATCCAGTCATGGCCAGAGAATCACCTGCAATGGCTTCTCTTCCTGCTCCTGCATGGTTAACACTGGAGTCCCCCAAGGATCTATCCTTGGTCCCCTCCTATTTCTTGACGTAAGAAAACTACTAGGCACTTGGTCTAAGCATTAAACAAAGCTTTAATCAACTGTTTTACAACATGGAGGTCTAGTTGTGTCCTTCACTAGTTCCTGTTAAGAATGCCCTGCGCAAGCTGGGCCCGTGCCCGAGTATTTATACTCTCCCTGGACAGCGCCACCCATAGACTGCTCAGTATTATTTCATAAGTCTTTCTTTCATGAATGACTGATTCATGTCATTTCTCATCTACATGCTGCCCCTCGCAACATCGTCAGTTGCCACATTTACACTGAAGACACTCGGCTGTACCTCACCAACACTTCACTCAGCCCCTCCACTGCCTGTGATTTGTCACGCTGCTTGTCCGACATCCAGTATTGGATGAGCAGAAATTTCCTCCAATTAAATATTGGGAAACTGAAGCCATTGTCTTCGGCCCCCACCACAATCTCCATTCCCTAGCCACCGACTCCATCCCTCTCCCTGGCAACTGTCTGAAGCTGAACCTGACCGTTTGCAACCTTGGCGTTCTTTTTGAGCTTTCGACCCCATATCCTTTCCATCACCAAGACCGCCTACTTCCACCCTTGTAACATTGCCCATCTCTGTACCTGCCTCAGCTCATCTGCTGTTGAAACCCCCATCCATGCCTTTGTTACCTCTAAACCTGACTCTTCCAATGCTCTCCAGGCCGGCCTCTCACCTTGCACCCTCCATAAACTTGAGCTCATTCAAAACTCTGCTACCTGTGTCCTAACTTGACCAAGTCTCGCTCACCCGTCACCCATGTGATCGCTGACCTATATTGGCTCCCGGTCCAGCAACACCTTGATCTTAAAATTCTCATCCTTGTTTTCAAATCAATCCATGGCCTCGTCCCTCCCTATCTCTGCAACATCCTTCAGCCCTACAACCCTCTGAGATCTCTGCGCTCCTCCAATTCTGGCCTCTTGAGCATCCCCAATGTTCATCGTTCCACCATTAGCAGCCGTGCCTTCAGCTGCCAAGGCCCTAAGCTTTGGAATTCCCTCCCTAAACCTCTCCGCCTCACTCTGCTTCTTTAAGACGCTCCTTAAAACCTACCTCTTTGACCAAGCTTTTGGTCACCTGTCCTAATATCTCCTCATGAGGCTCGATGTCAAATTCTGTTTGATAATCGCTCCTGTGAAGTGCTTTGGGATGTATGTTGAATGTTTAAATGTCTTAATCTAAACGTACACTCTCGGGAGCCGCAAGCCTACATTTCGTTGTACTGCACTTGTGCACTAACAATGACAATAAAGTTGATTATGATTATGATTAAAGGTGCTTTGTAAATGCAAGTTGTTGTTCCATTTACCTGAAGGATATTAGTGAGTCAATTGTTATTTTTTGTAACATTCCTTCACCAGACCTATTGAATTAAATTTCACAATGTGCTGTGATGGGTGTTATGAACTCACCAGCTCTGGGTTGCTAGTCCAGTATCATAACCACTGGAGCACTGTACTCACATTTCAAGAACGTGACTATCTAGAATGCAGGTCCTCACCTTTCACAATGGACCAAAACAAAGACAGTTGGGCTTCAAAGCATGTAGCTAATGCTGCTAAGATAATGAAAAGGTTTTGCTAGTCACAGTCGTTTTTTTAATAATAAATAATTGAATGAAAATTATTGTAATGTGTGTAACCAAAATGCCATCCTCTCTCTTTTCAGTATTTGCTTTTAATTTTTAATATTTTAGTGAGTCTTTATTAATTTTGCAAGGCATTAACACATATGTTACGCTGCTTCTGAAATTACATAAGTGATATCCCTGTGAAATTGAATTTAATTCATAGTGACTCCGCTGAAAATCTTGCCCTGCCTTTTTAATGTAGTAAAGGGAATTAGAATTTGAAATAATCTAGTCTTATCATATTTGTTTTCATATCTGAGACCTGGATGGCTTTTGGGTTAGAGCAGCGTCCTTTAGGACCCGGAAAAATGGAATGAAACTCTTCCCTCTGATGGATATAAGGGCCCGATGTGAAACGGGTTTCAGTAATCCTTATCTAATTCATAGTGAGCATGGGCCCACAGCATTGATACTAAAAGGCTTGATAGGTTTCCTCCTTGGCCTCGCCCCTCCCTAATTCTGCAACCTCCTCCAGCCCTACAACCCTCCGAGATCTCTGCTCTCTTCCAATTCTGGCCTCTTGCTCATCCCCGATTTCCTTTGCTCCACCATTGGTGGCCGTTCCTTCAGCTGCCAAGGCCCTAAGCTCTGGAATTCCCTCCCTAAACCTCTCCGCCTCTCTCTCCTCCTTTTAAGATGCTCCTTACAATCTACCTCTTTGACCAAACCGTTGGGCACCTGTCCTAATATCTCTATGTGGCTCGTGTCAGATTTTCTTTGATAATGCTCCTGTGAAGCGCCTTGGGTCGTTTTACTATGTTAAAAGTGCTATATAAATGGCACTTGTTGTTATGATCCCTTTCTCACCATCCTTTGACTGTTATAATCTTTCTTGCCTTTATCTACTTTATTGAAGCTACTATGATGTCTTTGCTGTGGCTCAGTGGTAGCACGCTTGCCTCTGAGTTAGGTTGTGGGTTCAAGTCTCACTACAGAGACTTGACACAATCTAGGCTGACGCTGCAGTGCAGTACTGAGGGAGTGCTGCATTGTTGGCGGTGCTGTCTTTCAGCTGAGGCACTAAACCGTAGGCCCTGTCTGCTCTCTCAGGTGGACGTAAAAGATCCCATGGCACTATTTCAAACAAGAATGGGGGAGTTCTCCCAAGTGTCCCAGCCAATATTTATCCCTCAATCACTAGGGATTGCTTCTTAAAACATACCTCTTTCACCAAGCTTTTGGTCACCTGTCCTAATATCTCTTTATGTGACTCAGTGTCAAATTTTGTCTGATAACACTCCTGTGAAGCACTAACAAAAAGATGATCTACCTGTTGCAGATGCATCTGTCCATGACAGCATTGGTGGAAGTGACCACCGCACAGTCCTTGTGGAGACGAAGTCCCGTCTTCATGTTGAGGATACCCTCCACCATGTTGTGTGGCACTACCACCGTGCTAAATGGGACAGATTTCGAACAGATCTGGCAACTCAAAACTGGGCATCCATGAGGCGCTGTGGGCCATCAGCAGCAGCAGAACTGTATTCAACCACAATCTGTAACCTCATGGCCCGGCATATCCCTCACTCTACCATTACCATCAAGCCGGGAGATCAACCCTGGTTTAACGAAGAGTGCAGGAGAGCATGCCGGGAACAGCACCAGGCATACCGAAAAATGAGGTGTCAACCTGGTGAGGCTACAACACAGGACTACTTGCATGCCAAACAACGGAAGCAACATGCGATAGACAGAGCTAAGCGATCTCACAACCATCGGATCAAATCAAAGCTCTGCAGTCCTGCCACATCCAGTCGTGAGTGGTGGTGGACAATTAAACAGTTAACAGGAGGAGGAGGCTCCAAAAATATCCCCATCCTCAATGATGGTGGAGCCCAGCACGTGAGTGCAAAAGACAAGGCTGAAGCATTTGCAACTATCTTCAGCCAGAAGTGCCGAGTGGATGATCCATCTCGGCCTCCTCCTGAGGTCCCCAGCATCACAGATGCCAGTCTTCAGCCCATTCAATTCACTCCACGTGATGTCAAGAAACGGCTGAAGACACTGGATACTGCAAAGGCTATGGGCCCTGACAACATTCTGGCAATAGTACTGAAGACTTGTGCTCCAGAACTAGCTGCGCCCCTAGCCAAGCTGTTCCAGTACAGCTACAACACTGGCATCTACCCAGCAATGTGGAAAATTGCCCAGGTATGTCCTGTCTACAAAAAGCAGGACAAATCCGACCCGGCCAATTACCGTCCCATCAGTCTACTCAATCATCAGCAAAGTGATGGAAGGTGTCGTCGACACTGCTATCAAGCGGCACTTACTCAGCAATAACCTGCTAACTGACGCCCAGCTTGGGTTCCGCCAGGGCCACTCAGCTCCTGACCTCATTACAGCCTTGGTCCAAACATGGACAAAAGAGCTGAACTCAAGAGGTGAGGTGAGAGTGACTGCCCTTGACATCAAGGCAGCATTTGATCGAGTGTGGCATCAAGGAGCCCTAGCAAAACTGAAGTCAATGGGAATCAAGGGGAAAACTCTCCATTGGATGGAATCATACCTAGCACAAAGGAAGTTGGCTGTGGTTGTTGGAGGTCATTCATCTCAATCACATGACATCACTGCAGGAGTTCCTCAGGGCAGTGTCCTAGGCCCAACCATCTTCAGCTGTTTCATCAATGACCTTCCCTCCATCATAAGGTCAGAAGTGGGGATGTTCGCTGATGATTGCACACTGTTCAGCACCATTCGAGACTCGTCAGATACTGACGCAGTCCGTGTCCATATGCAGCAAGACCTGGACAACATTCAGACTTGGGCTGACAAGTGGCAAGTAACATTCGCACCACACAAGTGCCAGGCAATGACCATCTCCAACAAGCGAGACTCTAACCATCTCCCCTTGACATTCAATGGCATTACCATCGCTGAATCCCCCACTATCAACATCCTGGGGGTTACCATTGATCAGAAACTGAACTGGACCAGCCATATAAATACTGTGGCTACAAGAGCAGGCCAGGGGCTGGGAATTCTGCGGCGAGTGTCTCACCTCCTGACTCCCCAAAGCCTTTCCACCATCTACAAGGCACAAGTCAGGAGTGTGATGGAATACTCTCCACTTGCCTGGATGAGTGCAGCTCCAACAACACTCAAGAAGCTCGACACCATTCAGGATAAAGCAGCCCGCTTGATTGGCACTCCATCCACCGCATTCAACATTCACTCCCTCCACCACTGGCGCACTGTGGCTGCAGTGTGTACCATCTACAAGATGCACTGCAGCAACTCACCAAAGCTCCTTCAACAGCACCTTCCAAACCCGCGACCTCTACCACTTAGAAGGACAAGGGCAGCAGACGCATGGGAACATCACCACCTACAAGTTCCCCTCCAAGCCACAAACCATCCTGACTTGGACCTGTATCGCCATTCCTTCACTGTCGCTGGGCCAAAATCCTGGAACTCCCTAACAGCATTGTGGGTGTACCTACACCATATGGACTGCAGCGGTTCAAGAAGGCGGCTCACCACCATCTTCTCAAGGGCAATTAGGGATGGGCACTAAATGCAGGCCTAGCCAGCCAGCGACGCCCACATCCCATCAATGAATTAAAAAAAAAAAATTATCGTATTGCTGTTTGTGGGACCTTACTATGTTACATTACAACAGTGACTACACTTCAAAAGTACTTCATTGGCTGTAAGGTGCTTTGGGATGTCCTGAGGTCGTGGATGGCACTATAGAAATGCAGGTCTTTCTTTTTATGATCAGTGCTCCTCTGAAATTCCTTCTAAGTTTAATATATTCAAGAAGGAGTTAGATATATTTCTTAAGGCTAAAGGGATCAAGGGATATGGAGAGAAGGCAGGGACAGGGTACTGAGTTTGGATGATCAGCCATGATCTCATTGAATGGCTGCTCGAGGGGCCGAATGGCCGACTCCTGCTCCTATCTTCTATGTTTCTATGTAAGTTCAAAAACATCATCCTAAATGCTCTTCTTCCTCTCTACATTCTCACTGTGTTGGAATAAAGTCTCTACAGTATCTTACTGTAACTCATTCTTTCCCAGAACTTTAAAGAGTAAAACTCTTCATCTCACTCAGTCTTTCCTTCCTCCTGTAATCTTCAGGGTTTAAAACTCACCGGAATGATACCAGGGCTTAACAGGTTAAATTACGAGGCCAGGTTACATAAACTTGGGTTGTGTTCCCTTGGCGTTAATTATGAGGCATTTAAAATTATAAAATGATTTGATAGAGTAGATGCAGAGAAACTATTTCCTCTGGTGAGGGAATCCAGAACAAGGAGGCATAACCTTAAAATGAGAGCTGGGCTACTTCAGAGTGAAATCAGGAAGCACTTTTTCCCACGAAGGGTGGTAGATGTCTGGAATTCTCTCCCCCAAAAGGCTGTAGATGCTGGGTCAGATTACATTTTTAAAACCGAGAGCGACACATTTTTATTAGGTAAGGGTATCAAGAGATATTGAACAAGGGCGGGTAAATGGCATTGAGGTATAGATCAGCCATGATCTGATTGAATGGCAAAACAGGCTCGAGGGGCTGAATGGCCTACTCCTGTCCCTATGTTCCTAAGATACAAGCTTAGCATCACTTAACCACCACTTAGTGATTTACCTCATCACTCAGCCTGACACTCAACTTTAGCTTGGATGCAAAACGAGCAACAGCGGATCGGCAGTCCGTTATGCACTGCACCCACATTTCCTTCACACTGACTTCCATTGATCTGCTGCTGCCCATTCTGTGCCCACGCTGAAGTTGAATTTCACCCACTCAACGTGGAAACATGGTCCAGTCCCAAGCACTGATATCCCTTACATTATTAGTTAAATAAAATCCTCCAAAAGTTTCCTTATCTTACACAGCTTTACATCTGAGCATCTATATGAACTGGAAGTGGCTTTTTTAATCCTGCAGGAAAGGCCCTGTTAAAATTAAAATTGATTCCATAAGCTAGGGAGATGAAAGTGAGTTTCAGATTTTGAGCGTTATCCTGTGTGCTCTGCACATGTGGGACATTGGGCGAGGGCAGGTTATCTTGGAAAAAATAAGAGCATATCATAGTTGTTTTATGCCAGGCATCAAGATTTTTAATCCCTGCTATTTTTGAGATGATTGCGCGTCAATCATGAATATAAAACATAAAGCCACAGAATGCACAAGACTGTTAAAACTGTAACTTAGTACTTTAAGTTGGACCAAAGGTAAAACAATAGCAGCTTTAAAATACATCAATTTAAGAAAGTAATATACTTAACAGAATTATTAAGGTAATCAATCACATATTGTCTTCAGAAAAATATATGATATTAATTGTGTCTGCTGTAATATCTTATATTTTCATACTTAGAAACCAATCATTTCTCTGTGTTGAATTTTGAACGCTATTTTTTATTGGCAGAACGATAAAATTAGACAGAGGAAGTGTGTCACAAACCTGCTTTACATTTTTACGACATACGCATTATTTATCAATCCACGTTTTAGTTCTCAGTTATAATCTTGTGGGACCCACAAACATCCATAATGACAGTGTAAAACATAGATTAATAAACAGGGCGCATCTTAAAAAGTGCAAATCAGGTTAGTATTATACTGCCATTGTATAATCCTCTTAATTATAAGTTTAAATCTAGAAATGTAAAATAAATTCTACAAAAAGTGAACCTTGTCTATGTAAAATTTACATCTGTAAATAACTGAAAGTTTACCACAGGAGAATTTTCTGGAAGGTTTATGGTTATGTAAATATACAAATAAAATAAGCTAGAGTGGAAAAGTTTATGATAGGAAATATTGAGCCCGAATTTGCGGTCGGAGGCTTCCTGCGGGTGGAGGCTTCCTGCGGGCGGATGCCACCGAACGGCAAAAAAATCTCCGAACCCACCTGATGTTCCTGGATCCACGGAGACTCGCGCTCCTGGGCCTCTCTGCGTAGGCCTGCGTAAAGGCCCACGTATCCCATAAGCACGAATGGGGATCAAATAAAAACACAAAAACAGAACAAATAAATGAAAAAAAATTGCATTTTTAAAATTAATTAAAATACAATATAATTAAACATTTAAAACAAAAATTTAATTTTTTGAAAAATAAATTTAAATGTTTTAAAGGGGCTAAAAATAACCTTACCTTATTTTACAGGTGTTTTAATGTTTAAATGATTGAAAATAAATTATTTTTATATTCATCTAAACTCTTACGCTGGTAAAAGCAGGCCTTATGCTTTTACCAGGCGTAAGGATTTCACGGGCATTCACTGGGCAGTAGTTGGGCAAATAGCCCAACTCTCCGCCCGCGGATGCCCTTTTCCCCGGGGATGGCTACGATCTGTCAAGACGGTCGCAAGTTCTGAGTTTTCGTGCGTGCGCTTTGTGTGCGAAAACCCAGAACTTGCGCAGCCCTTACGGGCGCGTACGCACCAGTAGGGGATGCAAAATACGGGCCATTAAAGTTTAATTTGAACCAGACAGATGGTTCATTGTACGCAATACAACTTATAGATATTGAGAAGAAATCACTGCTGTTTTCCTCTAGCTTCCTCCCTTCCTATGTCAAAACCATTGACAGATGCCCGGGTTTGGTTCCACGGATATCAGCAGGTATCCCTTGCCTCCCCTATGCGGGCATTCTTCATGTATGATTGTTAAAGAAAGACTTGCATTTATGTCGCACCCTCCATGACCTCGGGACATCCCAAAGCGCTTTATAGCCAATGAAGTACTTTTTTGAAGTGTAGTCACTGTTGTAATGTATGAAACACGGCAGCCAATCTGCACACAGCAAGCTCCCACAAACAGCAATGTGATAATGACCAGATCATCTGTTTTAGTGATGTTGATTGAGGAATCAATATTGGTGCTGTTGCTTTCACATGTGGCCATTGTTCATTATGTCTTGTTAAAAACTAATGTTGATTCCCCAGACTAAGAATTGAAAAATATTAGCCAACGTTCCCAGATAACTCTCCTGCTCTTCTTCGAAATAATGCCATGGAATCTTTTGTGTCCACCTGAGAGAGCAGACGGGGCCTCGGTTTAATGTCTCATCCAAAAGATGGCACCTCCGACAGTGCAGCACTCCCTCAGCACTGCTCTGGAGTGTCTGCCTAGATTTTTGTGCTCAAGTCTCTGGAGTGGGACTTGAACCCACAACCTTAGATAGTGAGTGTCATGCAGGGGGGAGCATTATAGCAGAGCTTGATCCCAGGCCTAGAAATTCTGGTGGAGGACTTTTGGGGGCGGATCTGGGGTGCGACGGAACTTCCGCCTGCTCCAAGGCTGTGCCCCTGATCCCATCCCAAATCCTGGGGTCAGACTCATTTGCATACTCCTGGTGGACATCCACTTTGGGTGAGGAAGTGGCTATGTGCTGCTGCCATGCCATGGCGTAAGTGGTCTCAGGGATGAGAGGAAGCTGAATTAAAATACTATCATTGCACGGTGACCAGGGCTGGGAACTTTGGCTAATATTTTTTCAATTCTTAGCCTGGGGAATCAACATTAGTTTTTAACAAAACATAATGAACAATGGTCACATGTGAAAGCAAGAGTGTTTTATGAAAATATGGTGGCAATGGTATTGAGTCTATTAAAATCTTCTTCTTCTTAGGCAGTCCCTCTGAACCGAGGATGACTTGCTTCCACATTAAAAATGAGTTCTCAGGTGACTGATGAGTCCAATGAGGGATCTACAGTCTCTGTCACAGGTGGGGCAGATGGTGGTTGAAGGGGCGGGTGGGTGGGGTGCTTGGGTTGACGTGCGCTTCTTCCGCTGTTTGCGCTTGGCTTCCGCTTGCTCCCGGCAAAGAGACTCGAGGTATTCGGCGCCTTCCCGGATGCTTCTCCTCCACTTTGTGTGGTCTTGGGCCAGGGATTTCCAGGTGTCGGTGGGGATGTTGCACTTTTTCATGGAGGCTTTGAGGGTGTCCTTGAAGCGTTTCCTCTGCCCACCTGGGGCTCTCTTGCCGTGTCGGAGCTCCGAATAGAGCACTTGTTTTGGGAGTCTCGTATCGGGCATGCGGATGATGTGACCTGTCCATCGGAGCTGAGCGAGCATGGTCAAAGCTTCAATGCTGGGGATGTTGGCCTGAGCGAGAACACTGACGTTGGTGCGCCTATCCTGCCAAAGGCGGTGTTGGACTTCGTCATCGACGTCTGCCCTTGTTGACAGTAGGCTTCCGAGGTATGAAAAGTGGTCCACGTTGTCCAAGGCCTTGTCATGGATTTTGATAATTGGGGGGCAGTACTGTTTGGTGGGGGCAGGTTCATAGAGGACCTTTGTCTTACGGATGTTTAGTGTAAGGCCCGTGCTCTCGCACGCTTCAGTGAAGGTGTTAATGATGGTTTGGAGTTCGACCTCTGAGTGTGGGCAGGCGCAAGCATCGTCTGTAATTCGACGACAGAGGATGGGACGACCGTGGATCTGGACAGGAAAAATATTTAGTGTATGGCAATTTTTAAAGTTTGTCAAACACACATTTATAAATGCAATAGTAATTAATTATAGAATCAGAATTTTACATCCTAGGAGGCCAATCGGCCCATCATGCCTGTGCCGGCTCTCTGAATGAACTTTCTACTTTGTTGTATTATCCAGCCCTTTCCCCATACCCTATAAAATGTTTTCTTTTTCACATATTTATCCCTGTCTCTTTTAAAAGTTAGCAGGGATTCTGCCTTCACCGCTGTTTCTGGTGGAGCACTCCTTGGCCTAACAACCCTCCTGATCTCTCCTTGCACTCTTTTGGTGATTGTATTAGATTTATGCACCCTAGTAACTGACTCACTGATTTACCTTCTCACAACCTCGTGTAATTTTGAACACCTCTACTAGATCTCCTCTCAATCGTCTTTGTTTTAATAAAAAGAATCTCATTTTCAATATTTAGGACCTGAACTTTTTGCAATGTTATTTCAATGAATAGTTGCAGTCAATGGCCTCAGGTTAGCTCTTGAATTTATACCATAAGAGTGATCCTGGGAACTGTCGACTTGCGCCTATTGACCATGATGGCCTTTATTTTGCAAGATACAAAGAAATCACTCAAATACAATAAGCTGGCTCCAGCTCAGCCCATTCCCCAGGTGCCACAGTACAGATGAAGCCATTGTTTTATAACGATAGCAAAATACTGCAGATGCTGGAAATCCAAAATAACAACAGAGAATGCTGGAAAAACTCAGCAGGTCAGGCAACATCCGTGGAGAGAAATTTGAGTTGACGTTTCGGGTTGAAACCCTTCTTCAAAACTGGAAAGAAAATAAAAAGATCGAAGGCAAAGCTGCGATCGAACAAAAGAAGAAAAGAGACAATAAAAGGTATGCGAAGCCAGATGAGATGGTAATGGGCCCGTGGAGACAAAAGGCAGCTGAGATTAGGTGTGAAATGTACTGGCAGGTAAGAGACGGCTGCCAGGTGAGAGAGAGAAACAAAAGGAAAGGAGGAGGGCGGGGGGGGGGGAGAAAAAAAGGACCCAAAACAAAGGGGTGGAAAAAATTATAAGTAAAAAAGTAATATGGGCCGAGGTTATGATCTGAAATTGTTGAACTCGATATTGAGTCCGGAAGGCTGCAAAGTGCCTAATCGGAAGATGAGGTGCTGTTCCTCGAGTTTACATTGAGCTTCCGTGGAACAATACAAGAGGCCAAGGATGGTGAGGTCCGAGTGGGAATGGAGCGGTGAATTAAAATGACAGGCGACCGGAAGCTCGGGGTCACCCTTACGGACTGAACGGAGGTGTTCCGCAACCATACTAATCTGCAAGATTTCCACATTTCCAAATGGTGAATACTCACATCCATGCACTCAGTTTAAGTGAAGTCATATGTTTTCTAAGGATAGATTTACCTTTGCTAAAGAAGGGAGCTGTGCCTTCTGTCACCTAGGCCCTCGGCTCTGGATTTCCCTTTTAAGACCATCCTTAAAACCCACCTCCTTGACCAAACTCACCTGCCCCAATATCTCCTCCTTTGGCTTAGTGTCCATATTTTGATTACATCTCTTGGGATGTTTTTCTATGTTGAAGGTGCTGTACAAAGGCAAGTTGTTGTTGCTGTGCACCAGAAAAATGAAAAATCTGTGAATCACTAAAGTTAGACTCAATAATTAGAGTAGAATGTTAATATCATGTTTTTATTTATTTTTGGCAAACTTTCTTACCTTAGTTTGAGGGATGGTGTGAAATTGGCCTGCCCCCATACTGAGTCAGCCGGTAGGTCAGGGCTGGGGCGGGGGTGCAAACCTGGGCCGGCCGGTGGGCCGCAGTATATCTGTGGAACCAGGAGGAGAACTCCTGCACTTCCATAAAAATTCTTGCAAAAATATTTCCGCCCCTTTTCCAGAGCGGCATCTGGTTGGGCCGTTCTGCCCGTTTGTTCGATGTGCTCGCTGACCTACACTGGCTCCCGGTCCGGCAACGCCGCAATTTTAAAATTCTCAACCTTGTTTTCAAATCCCTCCGTGGTCTCGCCCCTCCCCTATCACTGTAGCCTCCTCCAGCCCTACAACCCTCCGAGATCTCTGCGCTCCTCCAATTCCGGCCTCTTGCGCATCCCCGATTTTATTCGCTCCACCATTGATAGCCATAGCTGGAAATTGCAAATGGGGGTCCGACAACTGGCGCAGGACCCCGACTTCCACATGTAATCGGCCTCCCGCCCGAAACAGGCATGTGTACGACTAGCCTGATTACAGGCCCACCTGAAAATTGTATCAGCCAGGCCTTGGGCGTCAATGGGGTTGCCTAGGTGTCCCCTTGATTGTCAACTGCCGGCTGCCTGTTTTTCAGGTGAGAAGTGGGTGGCAGGCAGTTGAAAATTGCCCCCAATGAGTCACAATCTAGTACTAAGCTATTCTTTTATAACTAACTTTTATAAACCTAGTCCTTTGCTTTCTTAATCACCTTTCCGGTTATAGGAGTTAGCTGATCCATCTTATCTTTTCCTGTGAAGTTTCCAATTGCTTTGAGCCGCTTCTGATAACTCAATGAACAGATCCAGCCACTTAAATATTCTTGCACCCTTTGATGTGTCTTGTTTGGATTTTTCATAACTGACAATTGGCTTCAAAATAATTGGCTGTCATGCATTTAACTAAACAAATCACACCATCTGTGTTTGTTCAAAGTTAGCTTGGTTCCTTGCCTCATACCTGCAGTTAAAAAAAAACAGTTTTAACTGGCCTTGTAATTTATGTATCAAAATTAGCTTGCTAAGGGGGATCTGAACTGCTTTTTCAAACTGAATTTAAGAATTTATTATTATTGTCATAGTTAATTTTCAAACATTTGGCTGATGAAAATAACCCACTGCACAGTGTATAAATGTCATCATTAGTAAAACATTTGTGTGTATGGATTAAGGACAGAAAATGTTGGAAATACTCAGCATGTCAGGCTGTGGCGAGAGAAACAGCGTTAACGGCCTCGATCTTGACAAGGGAGGGTGTTTCGGACGCATGCTGTAACTCCACAGTATGCATGAAAGTCAGTATGATTGACAGGCTTGGCGTCCAGTCGGGAGCAGGCCGCAGCCCCCCTGCTGCTGCTACTGGGAATGTGGTGGGGGTGGGTGGTCTGATCCCTGACCCCCACGGGGATCTGTGTATGGGGGATCCAAGCCAAGGCAAGAGGGTAAGCTTGGGGGCTGGGGTAATGCACTCCTACTCCTCCTGGCCCACAAGCAGTGCTGCAAAGGCACTTAACCTCTCCATGAAGCTGTCCTCACTTCCCTTCAGATGCAAACCGGTCGGCCATGGTTAAACCTGCAAAGCAGGAAAATCTGAGGCTGCCAGCCTCATTATAATATTTAAATAGCCAACCCGCCCCTTGTCCGTTAACTGGGTGGGTTGGAGGTGGAGTTGGGGTCGGGTTTGAGAATTTTAAAGTTTTAACATCTCACCCAACCCTCACCCACCTGTTTCTGGGGGTTAAAATTCACCCCAACGTTTCAGGTCGTTGACCTTTCATCATAACTGTGTGGATGGATAACACGTTTTAAAGAACTGTGAGTGGTTTTCATTCCAGGAGTTGGAACAAGTGCATAAGTTTTGGCGCCTTAGAAGTGAATTAAAAACTCTGACAAACACTTCAATCTATTATAGTTTGCTTATGCCACAAGCATCCATTGTTTTTATTTGAACTTGCATTCAGTTTCTTTAAAAAAAATGATGTTACAGATATGGCAGCACTGTTGCCTCACAGCGCCAGGGACCCGGGTTCGAATCCGGCCTCGGGTGACTGTCTGTGTGGAGTTTGCACATTCTCCCCGTGTTTGCGTGGGTTTTCTCCGGGTGCTCCGGTTTCCTCCCACAGTCCAAAGATGTGCGGGGTTAGGTTGATTGGCCATGATAAAAATTGACCCTTAGTATTAGGGGGATTAAATACATGGGGTTACGGGGATAGGGTGGGATATGTGTTGGTGTAGGGGTTACGGGGATCGGGTGGGATATGTGTCGGTGCAGGCTCGATGGGCCGAAATGGCCTCTATCTGTACTGTGAGGTTTCTGTGATTTCTGTGAAGCATTTTCAGCTGAGGATAGATTCAGTGATCTCACAGTGATTATGCAGATAAGGGTCCATGTGATTTAGAAACTGTTTAAGTGCGAGAACAAAGACATATCTTGTAGAATCCTCACATTTATAGTGTAAAGAAATCTTGCAAGTGTTAAGTACAGACTATTTAACCATTGACATTCGCAGGCAAATACTGGAGCACTATGTGAGATTACAACTTTGTTTGGTCTAATTGTATTAAATCAGTTGTGAAATTCCTCTCCGCGCATTGGCCATGGGCGCCTCAATGCTAAAGTGCTAGGCTGAGAACCCCAAATTGGAATTTCAGCCTTGACTAACATTCACACTCGGGAATGGGTTTGCTAGTCTGAGGTGGCCTTGTTGGGAAGAGGAAAAATTGGCTGGGGAGAAATAAAGAAAGGAAAAGTCTGGTTTTGACCAGAAGCAACATTGACAATGTGGCAGATGTCCACAGGCTAGATTTGCCTTCTCAATGGAAAAGGCAGTGCCAATGTTGGTGGGGGTGGGGGGGATGCGAGGAGGGGGGATATAGTGAAAAAAAATTACACAGAAATAATTGGAAAGATTAAAATGACATTTAAATCTCACTCTAAGCTTTTATACTATTTATTCTTAGATAGTTTTTTTTTAAGTCTATATTTATGTGCGTGTATAATACAGGTAGGGCAGGTCAGGTGTTAAACCTTGTTACTATAATGACAGTAGGCGGTAATACCTGGGATTGGTCAATGCCAGGTGCTTGGGGGGAGCGGGTTAATTAACCCGGGCACCTTCTGTACTCCACCCTGGACAGAACAGTTGCACAAAGCAGGAGTGGTGTACAGGACTAGACAGACTAGATGCAGGAAGGATGTTCCCGATGGCGGGGGAGTCCAGAACCAGGGGTCACAGTCTAAGGATAAGGGGTAAGCCATTTAGGACTGAGATGAGGAGGAATTTCTTCACCCAGAGAATGGTGAACCTGTGGAATTCTCTACCACAGAAGGCAGTAGAGGCCAATTCATTAAATATATTCAAGAAGGAGTTGGATATATTTCTTAAGGCTAAAGGGATCAAGGGATATGGGGAGAAGGCAGGAACAGGGTACTGAATTTGGATGATCAGCCATGATCGCATTGAATGGCGGACCAGGCTCGAGGGGCCGAATGGCCTACTCCTGCTCCTATCTTCTATGTTTATTAATTCTTCCCTGGTGAGCAGGACGGGGGGATAGCGAGTATTAGCTGATTTGTTCTGCGCTTCTCCTGGCCACCTACAGAATTGGGGATTTGAGTCCAGTACTCGGTGGCAGGCAGTGAATGAAACGGACCTTCTTGTCACCTTTCCTTACCCAACCCCCCCACTTAGCCCCCCCCCCCCCAACTAGCCCAGCCGAATAATTTTCAGCTGTTTTTATCACTTCCTTAAAGTTGCCTCATCTCCAGAAAGTGCCAATGGCCTGGGGCGGATGACACCTGGAGGAGGGCGATGGAACCCTCAACGGAGGAAATGCCATCAAAAGGGCAAATCAACTAATCCTTCAATTAGCTAATGGTATCAGCAACCCGCCCGCCGTGAAGCAGTTCCAGCACGTAACAAATCACTGAGGGAGCGCTTCAATTAGTCAACGGTACCGGCAACCCGCCTGCCGTGACACAGCTTCAGCATGTAACAAATCACTGAGGGAGCGTGAAAAGCTCCGATGATAGATGACTTTACAACCCTCCGCGATATCTGCGCTCCTCCAATTCTGGCCTCTTGCGCATCCCTGATTTCCATCGCTCCACCATTGGTGGCCGTGCCTTCTGCTGCCCAGGCCCTAAGCTCTGGAATTCCCTGCCTAAACCTCTCCGCCTCCCTACCTTTCTCTCCTCCTTTAAGACGCTCCTTAAAACCTACCTCTTTGACCAAGCTTTTGGTCACCTGTCCTAATATCTACTCAGGTGGCTCAGGGTCAAACTTTGTCTGATAACGCCCCTGTGACGCACCTTGAAATTTTTTTAAAATTCATTTTTTATGGGCTGTGGGTGTCGATGGCAAGGCCAGCATTTATTGCCCATCCCTAATTGCCCTTGAGAAGGTGGTGGTGAGCTGCCCTCTTGAACCAGTGCAGTCTGTGTGGTGAAGGTACTCCCACAGTGCTGTTAGGTAGGGAGTTCCAGGATTTTGTTCCAGCGATGATGATGGATTGGTGATATATTTTTAAGTCAGGATGGTGTGTGACTTGAAGGGGAACTTGGAGGTGGTGGTGTTCCCATGCGCCTGCTGCCCTTGTCCTTCTAGGTGGAAGAGGTCGCGGGTTTGGGAGGTGCTGCTGAAGAAGCCTCGGCGAGTTGCTGCAGTGCATCTTGTAGATACACACTGCAGTCACGGTGCGCCGGTGGTGGAGGGAGTGAATGTTTAAGGTGGTGGATGGGGTGCCGATCAAGCGGGCTGCTTTGTCCTGGATGGTGTCGAGCTTCTTGTGTGTTGTTGGAGCTGCACTCATCCAGGCAAGTGGAGAGTATTCCATCACACTCCTTACTTGTGCCTTGTAGATGGTGGAAAGGCTTTGGGGAGTCAGGAGGTGAGACACTCGCGCAGAATACCCAGCCTCAGACCTGCTCTTGTTGCCACAGTATTTATGTGGCTGGTCCAGTTAAGTTTCTGGTCAATGGTGACCCCAATGATGTTGATGGTGGGGGATTCGGCGCTATATAAATACAAGTGGTTGTTGATTTATAATACACAAACTACATGGGTATAAATCTTGCTTTTTATTTACATTATTATCTTCATTATACGTGTTTATTATATTTCGGTTTTTTTAAGGTTAAATAGTAATTTAGGATGCCTGCGAAATAATAGCTAATTTAGAAATTATTTCCAAATGTTTAAATTTCCTTTGGCTAACAAACCTACAAGTGTTGTAAAACAAATGCCTTGTCGATGCCAAACATTGCTGACTCTAAAATCCCAATCATTCCCTTGTGCAACGTGGCTTCTTTTCAGCATATGGAGGCATTCTGTAGCCTCCCAGTAAGGTAATGTTTTCGTTTTTATTGTCATGCAAACAGGTTATTGGGAACAATTCCCACTGTATGGTCCTTCGAAGGAATAAAGGCCATTTTTTTTTTACGGAAGAAAATATAACCTGATCCTTGTATATTGCAACCCGTAAAATATAGTTATAATATAACTCAGAGTACATGATGTCACTTCAAGGTTGTGATGTTCCTACTGTAGCAGCGGTGCTTGTGAAGAGAGGCGGGCTCGGGGCTGGGGCTGCCTTCTTCACCCTTCTTGATCTGTTGGAGCGGAAAGGTTTTTATGAAGTGAGAGCAGTTAATGAAATTCTCAATCAAGCACAATGAGATCATCAATAATGTTTAATTATTGCCATCAGTGTCAGTGTGTTGTGGGGTCTAGGGAGTGCCCTGTACAGAGCAGTTGCACAGAGCAGGAGTGAAATTCTTCCCCGGTGAGCAGGGGGTGGGATAGTGAGTATTATCTGATTTGTTCTGCGCTTCTCCTGGCCGCCTACAGAATTGGGGATTTGAGCCCAGTCTTCTTGTCACCTTTCCTTACCCCACCCTACACTACGCCCCTCCGAGTAATTTTCAGCTGGCTTTTTTTTTACCACTTTCTTAAAGCTGCCTCATCCCCTTGGCCTCTCTGGTTTCATTACCAAAAAAAAAAATTCCCAATGAAAGCACCCGGCAGGATCAATCAGACACAGGCAGCCAGACAGTTTCCTTGTACTTTATTAAAGTGTAATCAAACATCGGTTAAGTGGAAAATAAATATCCAGATCTAATAAGCTGCTCAGTCAGATCGTGTAAATGCAAATTACAAGCTGGTTCCTATCTCCCCGCCAG